>NW_026870961.1:1365088-1706361 GCF_033118175.1 Dama dama
CCTTTCAAGTTTGATGTGGAACACGGAATTTGTCTGCACCAAGTGCAGGGGAATCGGGCCTCATCTCGCGGCGAGCGGGAAGTCTCATGGTTTTTCTCGAGTTGTGGCCGGAACCTGGGGTATATTCTCGAGTTACGACGGGGAGGGCCCTTCCAGACTTGTGTTTGTTCAGCGACGTCAGGACTCCTGCCTAGGTGCGAGGGACACCTCGGGATTCTCCTCGAGTCTTGGCATGGCAATTGGGACGCGTCTCCACGTGAGGCGGGAGACCCAGGGTCCCTTTCCATGTCCCACACGGATCCTGGGACTCCTATCCATTTTCAAGAGGAGTCAGGCATCGTCTCCTTTGGAAGCATTGATCTCCGCGGACCTCTCGAGTCTTCAAAGGATGTGAGGCCTCCGTTCGCGTTGAGGCGGAGGACTAGGTCTTTCTCTGTGGTCTCCACAGGGGATTCAGACATCCCTTCGTCTTGGGAGATGCAAGACGAGCCTGCATTCAATTCACTGCAGGGATATCCAGCCTTACTTCGAAACAGAGCATCTCAGTGTCCATTCCACTTGAGGCCACAAACTAAGGGTCCCTCTCACATACCTGTAGCTGAGAGAAGCCTCCTCTTGAGGTGCTTGTGGAAAGTTGGTATTCCTCTTGAGTCGAAGCCAGGGGCTAAGATATCATCTCGAGTTGATTTGGGGTACACGGAGTCTTTTCGTGTTGCTCCAGTGATCTCTGGATCCCTCTAGACTTGAGACAGTGATCTTGGGTTTTCTCTGGAGTGCCATCAAGGAAATCAAGGCTCCTTTCACGTTTGATGTGGAACACGCAATTGCTCTGCACGCAGTGCAGGGGATTCGGGCCTCATCTCGCGGTGAAGGGGAAATCTCATGGTTTTTCTCGAGTTGCGGCCGGCCCTGGGGTATATTCTCGAGTTACGACGACGAGGGCCCTTCCAGACACGTGTTTGTTCAGCGACGTCGGGACTCCTGCCTAGGTGCCAGGGACACCTCTTGATTCTCCTCGAGTCTTGACATGGCAATTGGGACGCGTCTCCACGTGAGGCGGGAGACTCAGGGTCCCTTTCCACGTGCCACAGGGTTCCTGGGACTCCTATCCATTTTCAAGAGGAGTCAGGCATCGTCTCCTTTGGAAGCATTGATCTCCGCGGACCTCTCGAGTTTTCAAAGGATGTGAGGCTTCCGGTCGCGATGAGGCGGAGAACTAGGTCTTTCTCTATGGTCTCCACAGGGTATTCAGACATCTCCTCGTCTTGGGAGATGCAAGACGAGCCTGCATTCAATTCACTGCAGGGATATCCGGCCTTACTTCGAGTCAGAGCATATCGGTGTACATTCCACTTGAGGCCACAAACTCAGGGTCCCTCTCACACACCTGTAGCTGAGAGAAGCCTCCTCTTGAGGTGCTTGTGGAAAGTTGGTATTCCTCTTGAGTCGAAGCCAGGGATTAAGATATCATCTCGAGTTGATTTGGGGTACACGGAGCATTTTCGTGTTGCTCCTGTGACCTCTGGATCCCTCTAGACTTGAGACAGTGATCTTGGGTTTTCTCTAGAGTGCCATCAAGGAAATCAAGGCTCCTTTCAAGTTTGATGTGGAACACGGAATTGCTCTGCACGCAGTGCAGGGGAATCGGGCCTCATCTTGCAGCGAGGGGGAAGTCTCATGGTTTTTCTCGAGTTGCGGCCGGAACCTGCGTTATATTCTCGAATTATGACGGCGAGGGCCCTTCCAGACACGTGTTTGTTCAGCGACGTCAGGACTCCTGCCTAGGTGCGAGGGACACCTCGGGATTCTCCTCGAGTCTTTTCATGGCAATTGGGACGCGTCTCCAAGTGAGGCGGGAGACCCAGGATCCCTTTCCACGTGCCACAGGGATCCGGGGAATCCTATCCATTTTCAAGAAGAGTCAGGCATCGTCTCCTTTGGAAGCATTGATCTCCGCGGACCTCTCAAGTTTTCAAAGGATGTGAGGGCTCCGGTCTCGATGAGGTGGATGACTAGGTCTCTCTGTGGTCTGCACAGGGGATTCAGACATCCCTTCATCTTGGGAGATGCAAGACGAGCCTGCATTCAATTCACTGTAGGGATATCCAGCCTTACTTCGAGTCAGAGCATCTCGGTGTCCATTCCACTTGAGGCCTCAAACTCAGGATCCCTCTCACATACCTGTAGATGAGAGAAGCCTCCTCTTGAGGTGCTTGTGGAAAGTTGGTATTCCTCTTGAGTCGAAGCCAGGGAATAAGCTCTCATCTCGAGTTGATTTGGGGTCCACGGAGCCCTTTCGTGTTGCTAAAGTGACCTCAGGATCCCTCTAGACTTGAGACAGTTATCTTTGGTTTTCTCTAGAGTGCCATCAAGGAAATCAAGGCTCCTTTCACGTTTGATGTGGAACACGTAATTACTCTGCACGCAGTGCAGGGGAATCGGGCCTCATCTTGCAGCGAGGGGGAAGTCTCATGGTTTTTCTCGAGTTGCGGCCGGAACCTGCGTTATATTCTCGAATTACGACGGCGAGGGCCCTTCCAGACACGTGTTTGTTTAGCGACGTCAGGACTCCTGCCTAGGTGCGAGGGACACCTCGGGATTCTCCTCGAGTCTTTTCATGGCAATTGGGACGCGTCTCCAAGTGAGGCGGGAGACCCAGGGTCCCTTTCCACGTGCCACAGGGATCCTGGTACTCCTATCCATTTTCAAGAAGAGTCAGGCATCGTCTTCTTTGGAAGCATTGATCTCCGCGGACCTCTCAAGTTTTCAAAGATGTGAGGGTTCCGGTCTCGATGAGGTGGATGACTAGGTCTCTCTGTGGTCTCCACAGGGGATTCAGACATCCCTTCGTCTTGGGAGATGCAAGACGAGCCTGCATTCAATTAACTGTAGGGATAACCGGCCTTACTTCGAGTCAGAGCATCTCGGTGTCCATTCCACTTGAGGCCACAAACTCAGGGTCCCTCTCACATACCTGTAGATGAGAGAAGCCTCCTCTTGAGGTGCTTGTGGAAAGTTGGTATTCCTCTTGAGTCGAAGCCAGGGAATAAGCTCTCATCTCGAGTTGATTTGGGGTCCACGGAGCCCTTTCGTGTTGCTAAAGTGACCTCAGGATCCCTCTAGACTTGAGACAGTGATCTTTGGTTTTCTCTAGAGTGCCATCAAGGAAATCAAGGCTCCTTTCACGTTTGATGTGGAACACGTAATTGCTCTGCACGCAGTGCAGGGGAATCGGGCCTCATCTTGCAGCGAGGGGGAAGTCTCATGGTTTTTCTCGAGTTGCGGCCGGAACCTGGGGTATATTCTCGAGTTACGACGGCGAGGGCCCTTCCAGACACGTGTTTGTTCAGCGACGTCAGGACTCCTGCCTAGGTGCGAGGGACACCTCGGGATACTCCTCGAGTCTTGGCATGGCAATTGGGACGCGTCTCCACGTGAGGCGGGAGACCCAGGGTCCCTTTCCACGTGCCACAGGGATCCTGGGACTCCTATCCATTTTCAAGAGGAGTCAGGCATCGCCTCCTTTGGAAGCATTGATCTCCGCGGACCTCTCGAGTTTTCAAAGGATGTAAGGCCTCCGGTAGCGTTGAAGCGACGGACTAGGTCTCTCTGTGGTCTCCACATGGGATTCAGGCATCCCTTCGTCTTGGGAGATGCAAGACGAGCCTGCATTCAATTCACTGCAGGGATATCCAGCCTTACTTCGAGTCAGAGCATCTTGGTGTCCTTTCCACTTGAGGCCACAAACTCAGGGTCCCTCTCACATACCTGCTGCTGAGAGAAGCCTCCTCTTGAGGTGCTTGTGGAAACTTGGTATCCCTCTTGAGTCGAAGCCAGGGACTAAGCTCTCATCTCGAGTAGATTTGGGGTCCACGGAGCCCTTTGGTGTTGCTCCAGTGACCTCTGGATCCCTCTAGACTTGAGACAGTGATCTTGGGTTTTCTCTGGAGTGCCATTAAGGAAATCAAGGCTCCTTTCACGTTTGATGTGGAACACGGAATTGCTCTGCACGCAGTGCCGGGGAATCGGGCATCATCTCGCGGCGAGGGGGAAGTCTCATGGTTTTTCTCGAGTTGTGGCCGGAACTTGGGGTATATTCTCGAGTTACGACGGGGAGGGCCTTTCCAGACATGTGTTTGTTCAGCGACTTCAGGACTCCTGCCTAGGTGCGAGGGACAACTCGGGATTCTCCTCGAGTCTTGGCATGGCAATTGGGATGTGTCTAAACGTGAGGCGGGAGACCCAGTGTCCCTTTCCATGTGCCACAGGGATCCTGGGACTCCTATCCATTTTAAAGAGGAGTCAGGCATCGTCTCCTTTGGAAGCATTGATCCCCGTGTATCTCTCGAGTTTTCTAAGGATGTGAGGCCTCCGGTCGCGATGAGGCGGAGGACTAGGTCTTTCTCTGTGGTGTCCACAGGGGATTCAGACATCCCTTCTTCTTGGGAGATGCAAGACGAGCCTGCATTCAATTCACTGCAGGGATATCCGGCCTTACTTCGAGTCAGAGCATCTCGGTGTCCATTCCACTTGAGGCCACAATCTAAGGGTCCCTCTCACATACCTGTAGCTGAGGGAAGCCTGCTCTTGAGGTGCTTGTGGAAAGTTGGTATTCCTATTGAGTCGAAGCCAGGGACTAAGCTCTCATCTCGAGTTGATTTGGGGTCCACGGAGCCCTTTCGTGTTTCTCCCGTGACCTCAGGATCCCTCTAGACTTGAGACAGTGATCTTGGGGATTCTCTGGAGTGCCATCAAGGAAATCAAGGCTCCTTTCACGTTTGATGTGGAACACGCAATTGCTCTGCATGCAGTGCAGGGGAATCGGGCCTCATCTCGGGGCGAGGGGGAAGTCTCATGGTTTTTCTCGAGTTGCGGCAGGAACCTGAGGTATATTCTCGAGTTACGATGGGGAGGGCCCTTCCAGACACGTGTTTATTCAGCGATGTCATGACACCTGCCTAGGCGCGAAGGACACCTCGGGATTTTCCTCGAGTCTTGGCATGGCAATTGGGACGCGTCTCCACGTGAGGCGGGAGACCCAAGGTCCCTTTCGACATGCCACAGGGATCCTGGGACTCCTATCCATTTTCAAGAGGAGTCAGGGATCGTCTCCTTTGGAAGCATTGATCTCCGCGGACCTCTCGAGTTTTCAAAGGATGTGAGGCCTCCGTTCGCATTGAGGCGGAGGACTAGGTCTTTCTCTGTGGTCTACACAGGGGATTCAGACATCCCTTCGTCTTGGGAGATGCAAGATGAGCCTGCATTCAATTCACTGCAGGGATATCCTGCCTTACTTCGAGTCAGAGCATCTCGGTGTCCATTCCACTTGAGGCCACAAACTCAGGGTCCCTCTCACATACCTGTAGCTGAGAGAAGCCTCCTCTTGAGGTGCTTGTGGAAAGTTGGTATTCCTCTTGAGGCGAAGCCAGGGACTAAGCTCTAATCTCCAGTTGATTTGGGGTCCACAGAGCCCTTTCGTGTTGCTCCAGTGACCTCTGGATCCCTCTAGACTTGAGACAGTGATCTTGGGTTTTCTCTGGAGTGCCATCAAGGAAATCAAGGCTCCTTTCACGTTTGATGTGGAACACGGAATTGCTCTGCACGCAGTGCAGGGCAATCGGGTCTCATATCGCGGCGAGGGGGAAGTCTCATGGTTTTTCTCGAGTTGCGGCCGGAACCTGGGGTATATTCTCATGTTACGACGGGGAGGGCCCTTCCAGACACGTGTTTGTCCAGCGACGTCAGGACTACTGCCTAGGTGCGAGGGACACCTCGGGATTCTCCACGAGTCTTGGCATGGCAATTGGGACGCGTCTCCACGTGAGGCGGGAGACCCAGGGTCCCTTTCGACGTGCCACAGGGATCCTGGGACTCCTATCCATTTTCAAGAGGAGTCAGGCATCGTCTCCTTTGGAAGCATTGATCTCCGCGGACCTCTCGAGTTTTCAAAGGATGTGAGGCCTCCGTTCGCGATGAGGCGGAGGACTAGGTCTTTCTCTGTGGTCTCCACAGGGGATTCAGACATCCCTTCGTCTTGGGAGATGCAAGATGAGCCTGCATTCAATTCACTGCAGGGATATCCGGCCTTACTTCAAGTCAGAGCATCTCGGTGTCCATTCAACTTGAGGCTACAAATTCAGGCTCCCTTTCACATGCCTGTAGCTGAGAGAAGCCTCCTCTTGAGGTGCTTGTGGAAAGTTGGAATTCCTCTTGAGTCAAAGCCAGGGACTAAGCTCTCATCTCGAGTTGATTTGGGGTTCGGGGAGCCCTTTCGTGTTGCTCCAGTGACCTCAGGATCCCTCTAGTTTTGAGACAGTGATCTTGGATTTCCTCTGGTGTGCCATCAAGGAAATCAAGGCTCCTTTCACGTTTGATGTGGAACACGGAATTGCTCTGCACGCTGTGCTGGGGAATCCGGCCTCATCTCGCGGCGAGGGGCAAGTCTCATGGTTTTTCTCGAGTTGTGGCCAGAACCTGGGGTATATTCTCGAGTTATGACGGGGAGGGCCCTTCCAGACACGTGTTTGTTCAGCGACGTCAGGACTCTTGCCTAGGTGCGAGGGACACCGCGGGATTCTCCTCGAGTCTTGGCATGGCAATTGGGATGCGTCTCCTCGAAAGGCGGGAGACCCAGGGTCCCTTTCCACGTGCCACAGGGATCCTGGGGTTCTTATCCATTTTCTAGAGGAGTCAGGCATCGTCTCCTTTGGAAGCATTGATCACCGCGGACCTCTAGAATTTTCTAAGGATGTGAGGCCTCCGGGCGCGATGAGGCGGAGAACTAGTTCTTTCTCTGTGGACTCCAAGTGGATTCAGACCTCCCTTCATCTTGGGAGATGCAAGACCAGCCTGCATTCAATTCACTGCAGGGATATCCGGCCTTACTTCGAGTCAGAGCATCTCGGTGTCCATTCAACTTGAGGCCACAAACTCAGGGTCCCTCTCACATACCTGTAGCTGAGAGCAGCCTCCTCTTGAGGTGCTTGTGGAAAGTTGGTATTCCTCTTGAGTCGAAGCAAGGGACGAAGCTCTCATCTCGAGTTGATTTGGGGTTCACGGAGCCCTTTCGAGTTGCTACAGTTACCTCAGGATCCCTCTAGACTTGAGACAGTGATCTTGGGGTTTCTCTGGAGTGCCATCAAGGAAATCAAGGCTCCTTTCACGTTTGATGTGGAACACGGAATTGCTCTGCACGCAGTGCATGGGAATCGGGCCTCATCTTGCGGCGAGGGGGAAGGCTCATGGTTTTTCTCGAGTTGCAGCCCGAACCTGGGGTATATTCTCGAGTTACGATGGGGAGGGCCCTTCCAGACACGTGTTTGTTCAGCGACGTCAGGACTCCTGCCTAGGTGCGAGGGACACCTCGGGATTCTCCTTGAGCCTTGGCATGGCAATTGGGACGCGTCTCCAGTGAGGCGGAAGACCCAGGGTCCCTTTCCACGTGCCACAGGGATTCTGGGACTCCTATCCATTTTCAAGAGGAGTCAGGCATCGTCTCCTTAGGAAGCATTGATCTCCGCGGACCTCTCGAGTTTTCAAAGGATGTGATGCCTCCGGTCGCCATGAGAGGGAGAACTAGGTCTTTCTCTGTGGTCTCCACAGGGGATTCAGACATCCCTTCGTCTTGGGAGATGCAAGACGAGACTTCATTCAATTTACTGCAGGGATATCCGGCCATACTTCGAGTCAGAGCATCTCGGTGTCCATTCCGCTTGAGGCCACAAACTCAGGGACCCTCTCACATACATGTAGCTGAGAGAAGCCTCCTCTTGAAGTGCTTGTGGAAAGTTGGTATTCCTCTTGAGTCGAAGCCAGGGACGAAGCTCTCATCTCGAGTTGATTTGGGGTCCACGGAGCCCTTTCATGTTGCTACAGTGACCTCAGGATCCCTCTAGACTTGAGACAGTGATCTTGGGTTTTCTCTGGAGTGCCATCAAGGAAATCAAGGCTCCTTTCACGTTTGATGTGGAAAACAGAATTGCTCTGCACGCAGTTCAGGGGAATCGGGCCTCATCTCGCGGCGAGGGGGAAGGCTCATGATTTTTCTGGAGTTGCGGCCGAAACCTGGGGTATATTCTCGAGTTACAACGGGGAGGGCCCTTTCAGACACGTGTTTGTTCAGCGACGTCAGGACTAGTGCCTAGGTGCGAGGGACACCTCGGGATTCTCCTCGAGTCTTTGCATTGCAATTGGGACGTGTCTCCTCGTGAGGTGGGAGACCCAGGATTTCTTTCCACGTGCCACAGGGATCCTGGGACTCCTATCCATTTTCAAGCGGAGTCAGTCATCGTATCCTTTGGAAGCATTGATCTCCGCGGACCACTCAAGTTTTCAATTCATGTGACGCCTCCGGTCGGGATGAGGCGGAGAACTAAGTCTTTCTCTGTGGTCTCCACAGGGGATTCAGACATCCCTTCGTCTTGGGAGATGCTAGACGAGACTTCATTCAATTTACTGCAGGGATATCCGGCCATACTTCGAGTCAGAGCATCTCGGTGTCCATTCCGCTTGAGGCCAGAAACTCAGGGACCCTATCACATACATGTAGCTGAGAGAAGCCTCCTCTTGAAGTGCTTGTGGAAAGTTGGTATTCCTCTTGAGTCGAAGCCAGGGACGAAGCTCTCATCTCGAGTTGATTTGGAGTCCACGGAGCCCTTTCGTTTTGCTACAGTGAAGTCAGGATACCTCTCGACTTGAGACAGTGATCTTGGGGTTTCTCTGGAGTGCCATCAAGGAAATCAAGGCTCCTTTCAAGGTTGATGTGAAACACGGATATTCTCTGCACGCAGTGCAGGGGAATCAGGCCTCATCTTGCGGCGAGGGGGAAGGCTCATGGTTTTTCTCGATTTGTAGCCCGAACCTGTGGTATATTCTCGAGTTACGATGGGGAGGGCCCTTCCAGACACGTGTTTTTCCAGCGACGTCAGGACTCCTGCCTAAGTGCGAGGGACACCTCGGGATTCTCTTCGAGCCTTGGCATGGCAATTGGGACGCGTCTCCACGTGAGGCGGGAGACCCAGGGTCCCTTTCCACGTGCCACAGGGATCCTGGGACTCCTATCCATTTTCAAGAGGAGTCAATCATCGTCTCCTTTGGAAGCATTGATCTCCGCGCACCTCTTGAGTTTTCAAAGGATGTGAGGTCTCCGGTCGCAATGAGGCGGAGAACTCGGTCGTTCTCTGTGGTCTCCACAGGGGATTCAGACAACCCTTCGTCTTGGGAGATGCAAGACGAGCCTGCATTCAATTCACTGCAGGGATATCATGCCTTACTTCAGGTCAGAGCATCTCGGTGTCCATTCCACTTGAGGCCACAAACTCAGGGTTCCTCTCACATACCTGTAGCTGAGAGAAGCCTCCTCTTGAGGTGCTTGTGGAAAGTTGGTATTCCTCTTGAGTCGAAGCCAGGGACTAAGCTCTCATCTCGAGTTGATTTGGGGTCCATGGAGCCCTTTCCTTTTGGTCCAGTGACCTCAGGATCCCTCTAGACTTGAGACAGTGATCTTGGGTTTTCTCTGGAGTGCCATCAAGGAAATCAAGGCTCCTTTCACGTTTGATGTGGAACACGGAATTGCTCTGCATGCAGTGCAGGGGAATCGGGCCTCAAATCGCGGCGAGGGGGAAATCTCATGGTTTTTCTCGAGTTGCGGCCCGAACCTGGGGTATATTCTCGAGTTACGACGGGGAGGGCCCTTCCAGACACGTGTTTGTTCAGCGACGTCAGGACTCCTGCCTAGGTGCGAGGGACACCTCGGGATTGTCCTCGAGTCTTGGCATGGCAATTGGGACGCGTCTCCACGTGAGGCGGGAGACCCAGAGTCCCTTTCCACGTGCCACAGGGATCCTGGGACTCCTATCCATTTTCAAGAGGAGTCAGGCATCGTCTCCATTGGAAGTATTGATCTCCGCGGACCTCTCCAGTTTCAAAGGATGTGAGGCCTCCGGTCTCGATGAGGCGGAGAACGAGGTCTTTCTCTGTGGTCTCCACAGGGGATTCAGACAACTCTTCGTCTTGGGAGATGCAAGACGAGCCTGCATTCAATTCTCTGCATGGATATCTGCCCTTACTTCGAGTCAGAGCATCTCGGTGTCCATTCCACTTGAGGCCACAAACTCAAGGTCCCTCTCACATACTTGTAACTGAGAGAGGCCTCCTCTTGAGGTGCTTGTGGAAAGTTGGTATTCCTCTTGAGTCGAAGCCAGGGACGAAGCTCTCCTCTCGAGTTGATTTGTCGTCCACGGAGCTCTTTCTTGTTGCTACAGTGACCTCAGGATCCCTCTAGACTTGAGACAGTGATCTTGGCTTTTCTTTGGAGTGCCATCAAGGAAATCAAGAATCTTTTCACGTTTGATGTGGAACACGGAATTGGTCTGCACGCAGTGCAGGGGAATCGGGCCTCATCTCAAGGCGAGGGGGAAGTCTCATGATGTTTCTCGAGTTGCGGCCGGAACCTGGGGTATATTCTCGAGTTACGACGGGGAGGGCCTTTCCAGACACGTGTTTGTTCTGCGACGTCAGGATTCCTGCCTAGGTGCGAGGGACACCTCGGCATTCTCCTCGAGTCTTGGCATGGCAATTAGGACAAGTCTCCACGTGAGGCGGGAGACCCAGGGTCCCGTTCCACGTGCCACAGGGATTCTTGGACTCCTATCCATTTTCAAGAGGAGTCAGGCATCGTCTCCTTTACAAGCATTGATCTCCGCGGACCTCTCGAGTTTTCAAAGGATGTGACGCCTCCGGTCGTGATGAGGCGGAGAACTAGGTCTTTCTCTGTGGTCTCCACAGTGGATTCAGACATCCCTTCGTCTTGCGAGATGCAAGACGAGCCTGCATTCAATTCACTGCAGGGATGTCCGGCCTTACTTCGAGTCAGAGCATCTCGGTGTCCATTCTACTTGAGGCCACAAACACAGGTTCCCTCTCACATACCTTTAGCTGAGAGAAGCCTCCTCTTGAGGTGCTCGTGGAAAGTTGGTATTCCTCTTGAGTCGAAGGCAGGGACGAAGCTCTCATCTCGAGTTGATTTGGAGTCCACGGACCCCTTTCGTGTTGCTACAGTGACCTCAGGATCCCTCTCGACTTGAGACAGTGATCTTGGGGTTTCTCTGGAGTGCCATCAAGTAAATCAAGGCTCCTTTCACGTTTGATGTGGAACACGGAATTGCTCTGCACGCAGTGCAGGGGAATCGGGCCTCATCTTGCGGCGACTGGGAAGGCTCATGGTTTTTCTCGAGTTGCAGTCAGAACCTGGGGTATATTCTCGAGTTACGATGGGGAGGGCCCTTCCAGACACGTGTTTGTTCAGCGACGTCAGGACTCCTGCCTAGGTGCGAGGGACACCTCGGGATTCTCCTTGAGCCATGGCCTGGCAATTGGGACGCGTCTCCAGGTGAGGCGGGAGACCCAGTGTCCCTTTCCACGTGCCACAGGGTCCTGGGACTCCTATCCATTTTCAAGAGGAGTCAGGCATCGTTTCCTTTGGAAGCATTGATCTCCTCGGACCTCTCCAGTTTTGAAAGGATGTGAGGCCTCCTGTCGCGATGAGGCGGAGAACTAGGTCTTTCTCTGTGGTCTCCACAGGGGATTCAGACATCTCTTCGTCTTGGGAAATGCAAGACGAACCTGCATTCAATTCACTGCAGGGATATCCGGCCTTACTCCGAGTCAGAGCATCTCGGTGTCCATTCCACTTGAGGCCACAAACTCAGGGTCCCTCTCACATACCTGTAGCTGAGAGAAGCCTCCCCTTGAGGAGCTTGTGGAAAGTTGGTATTCCTCTTGAGTCGAAGCCAGGGACTAAGCTCTCATCTCGAGTTGATTTGGTTTCCACGGAGCCCTTTCGTGTTGCTCCAGTGACCTCAGGATCCCTCTAGACTTGAGACAGGGATCTTGGGTTTTCTCTGGAGCGCCATGAAGGAAATCAGGCTCCTTTCACGTTTGATGTGGAACACGGAATTGCTCAGCACGCAGTGCAGGGGAATCGGGCCTCATCTCGTGGCGAGGTGGAAGTCTCATGGTTTTTCTCTAGTTGCGGCCGGAACCAGGGGTATATTCTCGATTTACTACGGGGAGGGCCCTTCCAGACACGTGTTTGTTCAGCGACATCAGGACTCCTGCCTAGGTGCGAGGGACACCTCGGGATTCTCCTCGAGTCTTGGCATGGCAATTGGGACGCGTCTCCACGTGAGGCGGGAGACCCAGGGTCCCTTTCCACGTGCCACAGGGATCCTGGGACTCCTATCCATTTTCATGAGGAGTCAGGCATCGTCTCCTTTGGAAGCATTGATCTCCGTGGACCTCTCGAGTTTTGAAAGATGTGAGGCCTCCGGTCGCGATGAGGCGGAGGACTAGGTCTTTCTCTGTGGTCTCCACAGGGCATTCAGACATCCCTTCGTCTTGGGAGATGCAAGACGAGCCTGCATTCAATTCACTGCAGGGATATCCGGCCTTACTTCGAGTCAGACCATCTCAGTGTCCATTCCACTTGAGCCACAAACTCAGGGTACCTCTCACATCCATGTAGCTGAGAGAAGCCTCTTCTTGAGGTGCTTGTGGAAACTTGGTATTCCTCTTGAGTCGAAGCCAGGGACTAAGCTCTCATCTCGAGTTGATTTGGGGTCCACGCAGAAATTTCGTGTTGCTCCAGTGACCTCAGGATCCCTCTAGAATTGAGACAGTGATCTTGGGTTTTCTCTGGAGTGCCATCAAGGAAATCAAGGCTCCTTTCACGTTTGATGTGGAACACGGAATTGCTCTGCACGCAGTGCAGGGGAATCGGGCCTCATCTCGCGGCGAGGGAGAAGTCTCATGGTTTTTCTTGAGTTGCGGCCGGAACCTGGGGTATATTCTCGAGTTACGACGGGGAGGGCCCTTCCAGACACGTGTTTGTTCAGCGACGTCAGGACTCCTGCCTAGGTGCAAGGGACACCTCGGGATTCTCCTCGAGTCTTGGCATGGCAATTGGGACCCGTCTCCACGTTAGGCGGGAGACGCAGGGTCCCTTTCCACGTGCCACAGGGATCCTGGGTCTCCTATCCATTTTCAAGAGGAGTCAGGCATCATCTCCTTTGGAAGCATTGATCTCCGCAGACCTCTCGAGTTTTCAAAGGATGTGAGGCCTCCGGTCGCGATGAGGCCGAGGACTAGGTCTTTCTCTGTCGTCTCCACAGGGGATTCAGACATCCCTTCTTCTTGGGAGATGCAAGACGAGCCTGCACTCAATTCACTGCAGGGATATCCGGCCTTACTTCGTGTCAGAGCATCTCGGTGTCCATTCCACTTGAGGCCACAAACTCAGGGTCCCTCTCACATACCTGTAGCTGAGAGAAGCCTCCTCTTGAGGTGCTTGTGGAAAGGTGGTGTTCCTCTTGAGTGGAAGCCAAGGACTAAGCTCTCATCTCGAGTTGATTTGGGGTCCACGGAGCCCTTTCGTGTTGGTCCTTGACCTCAGGATCCCTCTAGACTTGACACAGTGATCTTGGGTTTTCTCTGGAGTGCCATTAAAGAAATCAAGGCTCCTTTCACGTTTGATGTGGAACACGGAATTGCTCTGCACACAGTGCAGGGGAATCGGGCCTCATCTTGCGGCGAGGGGGAAGGCTCATGGTTTTTATCGAGTTGCAGCCCGAACCTGGGGTATATTCTCGAGTTACGATGGGGAGGGCCCTTCCAGACACGTGTTTGTTCAGCGACGTCAGGACTCCTGCCTAGGTGCGAGGGACACCTCGGGATTCTACTTGAGCCTTGGCATGGCAATTGGGACGTGTCTCCAGTGAGGCGGAAGACCCAGGGTCCCTTTCCACGTGCCACAGGGATTCTGGGACTCCTATCCATTTTCAAGAGGAGTCAGGCATCGTCTCCTTAGGAAGCATTGATCTCCTTGGACCTCTCGAGTTTTCAAAGGATGTGATGCCTCCGGTCGCCATGAGAGGGAGAACTAGGTCTTTCTCTGTGGTCTCCACAGGGGATTCAGACATCCCTTCGTCTTGGGAGATGCAAGACGAGACTTCATTCAATTTACTGCAGGGATATCCGGCCATACTTCGAGTCAGAGCATCTCGGTGTCCATTCCGCTTGAGGCCACAAACTCAGGGACTCTCTCACATACATGTAGCTGAGAGAAGCCTCCTCTTGAAGTGCTTGTGGAAAGTTGGTATTCCTCTTGAGTCGAAGCCAGGGACGAAGCTCTCATCTCGAGTTGATTTGGGGTCCACGGAGCCCTTTCGTGTTGCTACAGTGACCTCAGGATCCCTCTAGACTTGAGACAGTGATCTTGGGTTTTCTCTGGAGTGCCATCAAGGAAATCAAGGCTCCTTTCACGTTTGATGTGGAACACAGAATTGCTCTGCACGCAGTTCAGGGGAATCGGGCCTCATCTCGCGGCGAGGGGGAAGGCTCATGGTTTTTCTCGATTTGTAGCCCGAACCTGTGGTATATTCTCGAGTTACGATGGGGAGGGCCCTTCCAGACACGTGTTTTTCCAGCGACGTCAGGACTCCTGCCTAAGTGCGAGGGACACCTCGGGATTCTCTTCGAGCCTTGGCCTGGCAATTGGGACGCGTCTCCACGTGAGGCGGGAGACCCAGGGTCCCTTTCCACGTGCCACAGTGATCCTGGGACTCCTATCCATTTTCAAGAGGAGTCAGGCATCGTCTCCTTTGGAAGCATTGATCTCCGCGACCTCTCGAGTTTTCAAAGGATGTGAGGCCTCCAGTCGCGATGAGGCGGAGAACTCGGTCTTTCTCTGTGGTCTCCACATGGGATTCAGACATCCCTTCATCTTGGGAGATGCAAGACGAGCCTGCATTCAATTCACTGCAGGGATATCCGGCCTTTCTTCGAGTCAGAGCATCTCGGTGTCCATTCCACTTCAGGCCACAAACTCAGGGTCCCTCTCACATACCTGTAGCTGAGAGAAGCCTCCTGTTGAGATGCGTGTGGAAAGTTCGTCTTCCTCTTGAGTCGAAGCCAGGGACTAAGCTCTCATCTCGAGTTGATTTGGGGTCCATGGGGCCCTTTTGTGTTGCTCCAGTGACCTCAGGATCCCTCTAGACTTGAGACAGTGATCTTGGGTTTTCTCTGGAGTGCCATCAAGGAAATCAAGGCTCCTTTCACGTCTGATGTGGACACGGAATTGCTCTGCACGCAGTGCAGGAAATTCGGGCCTCATCTCGCGACAAGGGAGATGTCTCATGGTTTTTCTGGAGTTGCGGACGGAACCTGGGGTATATTCTCGAGTTACGACGGGGAGGGCCCTTCCAGACACGTGTTTGTTCAGCGACGTCAGGACTCCTGCCTAGGTGCGAGGGACACCTCGGGATTCCCCTCGAGTCTTGGCATGGCAATTGGGACGCGTCTCCACGTGAGGCGGGAGACCCAGGGTCCCTTTCCACGTGCCACAGGGATCCTGGGACTCCTATCCATTTTCAAGAGGAGTCAATCATCGTCTCCTTTGGAAGCATTGATCTCCGCGGACCTCTTGAGATTTCAAAGGATGTGAGGTCTCCGGTCGCAATGAGGCGGAGAACTCGGTCGTTCTCTGTGGTCTCCACAGGGGATTCAGACAACCCTTCGTCTTGGGAGATGCAAGACGAGCCTGCATTCAATTCACTGCAGGGATATCATGCCTTACTTCGAGTCAGAGCATCTCGGTGTCCATTCCACTTAAGGCCACAAACTCAGGGTTCGTCTCACATACCTGTAGCTGAGAGAAGCCTCCTCTTGAGGTGCTTGTGGAAAGGTGGTATTCCTCTTGAGTCGAAGCCAGGGACTAAGCTCTCATCTCGAGTTGATTTGGGGTCCACGGAGCCCTTTCCTTTTGGTCCAGTGACCTCAGGATCCCTCTAGACTTGAGACAGTGATCTTGGGTTTTCTCTGGAGTGCCATCAAGGAAATCAAGGCTCCTTTCACGTTTGATGTGGAACACGGAATTGCTCTGCATGCAGTGCAGGGGAATCGGGCCTCAACTCGCGGCGAGGGGGAAATCTCATGGTTTTTCTCGAGTTGCGGCCCGAACCTGGGGTATATTCTCGAGTTACGACGGGGAGGGCCCTTCCAGACACGTGTTTGTTCAGCGACGTCAGGACTCCTGCCTAGGTGCGAGGGACACCTCGGGATTGTCCTCGAGTCTTGGCATGGCAATTGGGACGCGTCTCCACCAGAGGCGGGAGACCCAGGGTCCCTTTCCACGTGCCACAGGGATCCTGGGACTCCTATCCATTTTCAAGAGGAGTCAGGCATCGTCTCCATTGGAAGTATTGATCTCCGCGGACCTCTCCAGTTTCAAAGGATGTGAGGCCTCCGGTCTCGATGAGGCGGAGAACGAGGTCTTTCTCTGTGGTCTCCACAGGGGATTCAGACAACCCTTCGTCTTGGGAGATGCAAGACGAGCCTGCATTAAATTTACTGCAGGGATATCCGGCCTTACTTCGAGTCAGAGCATCTCCGTGTCCATTCCACTTGAGGCCACAAACTCAGGGTCCCTCTCACATACCTGTAGCTGAGAGAAGCCTCCTCTTGAGGTGCTTGTGGAAAGTTGGTATTCCTCTTGAGTTGAAGCCAGGGACTAAGCTCTCATCTCGAGTTGACTTGGGGTCCACGGAGCCCTTTCGTGTTGCTCCAGTGACCTCAGGATCCCTCTAGACTTGAGACAGTGATCTTGGGTTTTCTCTGGAGTGCCATCAAGGAAATCAAGGCTCCTTTCACGTTTGATGTGGAACACGGAATTGCTCTGCACGCAGTGCAGGGGAATCGGGCCTCATCTAGCCGCGAGGGGTAGGTCTCATGGAATTTCTCGAGTTGCGGCCGGAACCTGGGGTATATTCTCGAGTTACTATGGGGAGGGCCCTTCCAGACACGTGTTTGTTCAGCGAAGTCAGGACTCCTGCCTAGGTGCGAGGGACACCTCGGGATTCTCCTCGAGTCTTGGCATGGCAATTGGGACGCGTCTCCACCTGAGGCGGGAG
Source organism: Dama dama (assembly GCF_033118175.1). Taxonomy (NCBI): domain Eukaryota; kingdom Metazoa; phylum Chordata; class Mammalia; order Artiodactyla; family Cervidae; genus Dama; species Dama dama. Next base: position 1,382,053 of record NW_026870961.1, read on the forward strand.
ACCCAGGGTCCCTTTCCACGTGCCACAGGGATCCTGGGACTCCTATCCATTTTGAAGAGGATTCAGGCATCGTCTCCTTTGGAAGCATTGATCTCCGTGGACCTCTCGAGTTTTCAAAGGATGTGAGGTCTCCGGTCGCGATGAGGCGGAGAACTAAGTCTTTGTCTGTGGTCTCCACAGGGGATTCAGATATCCCTTCGTCTTGGGAGATGCAAGACGAGCCTGCATTCAATTCTCTGCATGGATATCTGCCCTTACTTCGAGTCAGAGCATCTAGGTGTCCATTCCACTTGAGGCCACAAACTCAAGGTCCCTCTCACATACCTGTAACTGAGAGAGGCCTCCTCTTGACGTGCTTGTGGAAAGTTGGTATTCCTCTTGAGTCGAAGCCAGGGACGAAGCTCTCCTCTCGAGTTGATTTGTGGTCCACGGAGCTCTTTCTTGTTGCTACAGTGACCTCAGGATCCCTCTAGACTTGAGACAGTGATCTTGGCTTTTCTTTGGAGTGCCATCAAGGAAATCAAGAATCTTTTCACGTTTGATGTGGAACACGGAATTGGTCTGCACGCAGTGCAGGGGAATCGGGCCTCATCTCAAGGCGAGGGGGAAGTCTCATTATGTTTCTCGAGTTGCGGCCGGAACCTGGGGTATATTCTCGAGTTACGACGGGGAGGGCCTTTCCAGACACGTGTTTGTTCTGCGACGTCAGGATTCCTGCCTAGGTGCGAGGGACACCTCGGCATTCTCCTCGAGTCTTGGCATGGCAATTAGGACAAGTCTCCACGTGAGGCGGGAGACCCAGGGTCCCGTTCCACGTGCCACAGGGATTCTTGGACTCCTATCCATTTTCAAGAGGAGTCAGGCATCGTCTCCTTTACAAGCATTGATCTCCGCGGACCTCTCGAGTTTTCAAAGGATGTGACGCCTCCGGTCGTGATGAGGCGGAGAACTAGGTCTTTCTCTGTGGTCTCCACAGTGGATTCAGACATCCCTTCTTCTTGCGAGATGCAAGACGAGCCTGCATTCAATTCACTGCAGGGATGTCCGGCCTTACTTCGAGTCAGAGCATCTCGGTGTCCATTCTACTTGAGGCCACAAACACAGGTTCCCTCTCACATACCTTTAGCTGAGAGAAGCCTCCTCTTGAGGTGCTCGTGGAAAGTTGGTATTCCTCTTGAGTCGAAGCCAGGGACGAAGCTCTCATCTCGAGTTGATTTGGAGTCCACGGACCCCTTTCGTGTTGCTACAGTGACCTCAGGTTCCCTCTCGACTTGAGACAGTGATCTTGGGGTTTCTCTGGAGTGCCATCAAGTAAATCAAGGCTCCTTTCACGTTTGATGTGGAACACGGAATTGCTCTGCACGCAGTGCAGGGGAATCGGGCCTCATCTTGCGGCGACTGGGAAGGCTCATGGTTTTTCTCGAGTTGCAGTCAGAACCTGGGGTATATTCTCGAGTTACGATGGGGAGGGCCCTTCCAGACACGTGTTTGTTCAGTGACGTCAGGACTCCTGCCTAGGTGCGAGGGACACCTCGGGATTCTCCTTGAGCCTTGGCCTGGCAATTGGGACGCGTCTCCAGTGAGGCGCAAGACCCAGGGTCCCTTTCCACGTGCCACAGGGATTCTGGGACTCCTATCCATTTTCAAGAGGAGTCAGGCATCGTCTCCTTAGGAAGCATTGATCTCCATGGACCTCTCGAGTTTTCAAAGATGTGATGCCTCCGGTCGCCATGAGAGGGAGAACTAGGTCTTTCTCTGTGGTCTCCACAGGGGATTCAGATATCCCTTCGTCTTGGGAGATGCAAGACGAGACTTCATTCAATTTACTGCAGGGATATCCGGCCATACTTCGAGTCAGAGCATCTCGGTGTCCATTCCGCTTGAGGCCACAAACTCAGGGACTCTCTCACATACATGTAGCTGAGAGAAGCCTCCTCTTGAAGTGCTTGTGGAAAGTTGGTATTCCTCTTGAGTCGAAGCCAGGGACGAAGCTCTCATCTCGAGTTGATTTGGGGTCCACGGAGCCCTTTCGTGTTGCTACAGTGACCTCAGGATCCCTCTAGACTTGAGACAGTGATCTTGGGTTTTCTCTGGAGTGCCATCAAGGAAATCAAGGCTCCTTTCACGTTTGATGTGGAACACAGAATTGCTCTGCACGCAGTTCAGGGGAATCGGGCCTCATCTCGCGGCGAGGGGGAAGGCTCATGGTTTTTCTCGATTTGTAGCCCGAACCTGTGGTATATTCTCGAGTTACGATGGGGAGGGCCCTTCCAGACACGTGTTTTTCCAGCGACGTCAGGACTCCTGCCTAAGTGCGAGGGACACCTCGGGATTCTCTTCGAGCCTTGGCCTGGCAATTGGGACGCGTCTCCACGTGAGGCGGGAGACCCAGGGTCCCTTTCCACGTGCCACAGTGATCCTGGGACTCCTATCCATTTTCAAGAGGAGTCAGGCATCGTCTCCTTTGGAAGCATTGATCTCCGCGACCTCTCGAGTTTTCAAAGGATGTGAGGCCTCCAGTCGCGATGAGGCGGAGAACTCGGTCTTTCTCTGTGGTCTCCACATGGGATTCAGACATCCCTTCATCTTGGGAGATGCAAGACGAGCCTGCATTCAATTCACTGCAGGGATATCCGGCCTTTCTTCGAGTCAGAGCATCTCGGTGTCCATTCCACTTCAGGCCACAAACTCAGGGTCCCTCTCACATACCTGTAGCTGAGAGAAGCCTCCTGTTGAGATGCGTGTGGAAAGTTCGTCTTCCTCTTGAGTCGAAGCCAGGGACTAAGCTCTCATCTCGAGTTGATTTGGGGTCCATGGGGCCCTTTTGTGTTGCTCCAGTGACCTCAGGATCCCTCTAGACTTGAGACAGTGATCTTGGGTTTTCTCTGGAGTGCCATCAAGGAAATCAAGGCTCCTTTCACGTCTGATGTGGACACGGAATTGCTCTGCACGCAGTGCAGGAAATTCGGGCCTCATCTCGCGACAAGGGAGATGTCTCATGGTTTTTCTGGAGTTGCGGACGGAACCTGGGGTATATTCTCGAGTTACGACGGGGAGGGCCCTTCCAGACACGTGTTTGTTCAGCGACGTCAGGACTCCTGCCTAGGTGCGAGGGACACCTCGGGATTCCCCTCGAGTCTTGGCATGGCAATTGGGACGCGTCTCCACGTGAGGCGGGAGACCCAGGGTCCCTTTCCACGTGCCACAGGGATCCTGGGACTCCTATCCATTTTCAAGAGGAGTCAATCATCGTCTCCTTTGGAAGCATTGATCTCCGCGGACCTCTTGAGATTTCAAAGGATGTGAGGTCTCCGGTCGCAATGAGGCGGAGAACTCGGTCGTTCTCTGTGGTCTCCACAGGGGATTCAGACAACCCTTCGTCTTGGGAGATGCAAGACGAGCCTGCATTCAATTCACTGCAGGGATATCATGCCTTACTTCGAGTCAGAGCATCTCGGTGTCCATTCCACTTAAGGCCACAAACTCAGGGTTCGTCTCACATACCTGTAGCTGAGAGAAGCCTCCTCTTGAGGTGCTTGTGGAAAGGTGGTATTCCTCTTGAGTCGAAGCCAGGGACTAAGCTCTCATCTCGAGTTGATTTGGGGTCCACGGAGCCCTTTCCTTTTGGTCCAGTGACCTCAGGATCCCTCTAGACTTGAGACAGTGATCTTGGGTTTTCTCTGGAGTGCCATCAAGGAAATCAAGGCTCCTTTCACGTTTGATGTGGAACACGGAATTGCTCTGCATGCAGTGCAGGGGAATCGGGCCTCAACTCGCGGCGAGGGGGAAATCTCATGGTTTTTCTCGAGTTGCGGCCCGAACCTGGGGTATATTCTCGAGTTACGACGGGGAGGGCCCTTCCAGACACGTGTTTGTTCAGCGACGTCAGGACTCCTGCCTAGGTGCGAGGGACACCTCGGGATTGTCCTCGAGTCTTGGCATGGCAATTGGGACGCGTCTCCACCAGAGGCGGGAGACCCAGGGTCCCTTTCCACGTGCCACAGGGATCCTGGGACTCCTATCCATTTTCAAGAGGAGTCAGGCATCGTCTCCATTGGAAGTATTGATCTCCGCGGACCTCTCCAGTTTCAAAGGATGTGAGGCCTCCGGTCTCGATGAGGCGGAGAACGAGGTCTTTCTCTGTGGTCTCCACAGGGGATTCAGACAACCCTTCGTCTTGGGAGATGCAAGACGAGCCTGCATTAAATTTACTGCAGGGATATCCGGCCTTACTTCGAGTCAGAGCATCTCCGTGTCCATTCCACTTGAGGCCACAAACTCAGGGTCCCTCTCACATACCTGTAGCTGAGAGAAGCCTCCTCTTGAGGTGCTTGTGGAAAGTTGGTATTCCTCTTGAGTTGAAGCCAGGGACTAAGCTCTCATCTCGAGTTGATTTGGGGTCCACGGAGCCCTTTCGTGTTGCTCCAGTGACCTCAGGATCCCTCTAGACTTGAGACAGTGATCTTGGGTTTTCTCTGGAGTGCCATCAAGGAAATCAAGGCTCCTTTCACGTTTGATGTGGAACACGGAATTGCTCTGCACGCAGTGCAGGGGAATCGGGCCTCATCTAGCCGCGAGGGGTAGGTCTCATGGAATTTCTCGAGTTGCGGCCGGAACCTGGGGTATATTCTCGAGTTACTATGGGGAGGGCCCTTCCAGACACGTGTTTGTTCAGCGAAGTCAGGACTCCTGCCTAGGTGCGAGGGACACGTCGGGATTCTCCTCGAGTCTTGGCATGGCAATTGGGACGCGTCTCCACCTGAGGCGGGAGACCCAGGGTCCCTTTCCACGTGCCACAGGGATCCTGGGACTCCTATCCATTTTGAAGAGGATTCAGGCATCGTCTCCTTTGGAAGCATTGATCTCCGTGGACCTCTCGAGTTTTCAAAGGATGTGAGGTCTCCGGTCGCGATGAGGCGGAGAACTAAGTCTTTGTCTGTGGTCTCCACAGGGGATTCAGATATCCCTTCGTCTTGGGAGATGCAAGACGAGCCTGCATTCAATTCTCTGCATGGATATCTGCCCTTACTTCGAGTCAGAGCATCTAGGTGTCCATTCCACTTGAGGCCACAAACTCAAGGTCCCTCTCACATACCTGTAACTGAGAGAGGCCTCCTCTTGAGGTGCTTGTGGAAAGTTGGTATTCCTCTTGAGTCGAAGCCAGGGACGAAGCTCTCCTCTCGAGTTGATTTGTGGTCCACGGAGCTCTTTCTTGTTGCTACAGTGACCTCAGGATCCCTCTAGACTTGAGACAGTGATCTTGGCTTTTCTTTGGAGTGCCATCAAGGAAATCAAGAATCTTTTCACGTTTGATGTGGAACACGGAATTGGTCTGCACGCAGTGCAGGGGAATCGGGCCTCATCTCAAGGCGAGGGGGAAGTCTCATTATGTTTCTCGAGTTGCGGCCGGAACCTGGGGTATATTCTCGAGTTACGACGGGGAGGGCCTTTCCAGACACGTGTTTGTTCTGCGACGTCAGGATTCCTGCCTAGGTGCGAGGGACACCTCGGCATTCTCCTCGAGTCTTGGCATGGCAATTAGGACAAGTCTCCACGTGAGGCGGGAGACCCAGGGTCCCGTTCCATGTGCCACAGGGATTCTTGGACTCCTATCCATTTTCAAGAGGAGTCAGGCATCGTCTCCTTTACAAGCATTGATCTCCGCGGACCTCTCGAGTTTTCAAAGGATGTGACGCCTCCGGTCGTGATGAGGCGGAGAACTAGGTCTTTCTCTGTGGTCTCCACAGTGGATTCAGACATCCCTTCTTCTTGCGAGATGCAAGACGAGCCTGCATTCAATTCACTGCAGGGATGTCCGGCCTTACTTCGAGTCAGAGCATCTCGGTGTCCATTCTACTTGAGGCCACAAACACAGGTTCCCTCTCACATACCTTTAGCTGAGAGAAGCCTCCTCTTGAGGTGCTCGTGGAAAGTTGGTATTCCTCTTGAGTCGAAGCCAGGGACGAAGCTCTCATCTCGAGTTGATTTGGAGTCCACGGACCCCTTTCGTGTTGCTACAGTGACCTCAGGTTCCCTCTCGACTTGAGACAGTGATCTTGGGGTTTCTCTGGAGTGCCATCAAGTAAATCAAGGCTCCTTTCACGTTTGATGTGGAACACGGAATTGCTCTGCACGCAGTGCAGGGGAATCGGGCCTCATCTTGCGGCGACTGGGAAGGCTCATGGTTTTTCTCGAGTTGCAGTCAGAACCTGGGGTATATTCTCGAGTTACGATGGGGAGGGCCCTTCCAGACACGTGTTTGTTCAGTGACGTCAGGACTCCTGCCTAGGTGCGAGGGACACCTCGGGATTCTCCTTGAGCCTTGGCCTGGCAATTGGGACGCGTCTCCAGTGAGGCGCAAGACCCAGGGTCCCTTTCCACGTGCCACAGGGATTCTGGGACTCCTATCCATTTTCAAGAGGAGTCAGGCATCGTCTCCTTAGGAAGCATTGATCTCCGTGGACCTCTCGAGTTTTCAAAGATGTGATGCCTCCGGTCGCCATGAGAGGGAGAACTAGGTCTTTCTCTGTGGTCTCCACAGGGGATTCAGATATCCCTTCGTCTTGGGAGATGCAAGACGAGACTTCATTCAATTCACTGCAGGGATATCCGGCCTTACTTCGAGTCAGAGCATCTCGGTGTCCATTCTACTTGAGGCCACAAACTCAGGGTCCCTCGCACATACCTGTAGCTGACAGAAACCGCCTCTTGAGGTGCATGTGGAAAGTTGGTATTCCTCTTGAGTCGAAGCCAGGGACTAAGCTCTCATCTCGACTTGATTTGGGGTCCACGGAGACCTTTCTTGTTGCTACAGTGACCTCAGGATCCCTCTAGACTTGAGACAGTGATCTTGGGTTTTCTCTGGAGTGCCATCAAGGAAATCAAGGCTCCTTTCACGTTTGATGTGGAACACGGAATTGCTCTGCATGCAGTGCAGGTAAATCGGGACTCATCTCGTGGCGAGGGGGAAGTCTCATGGTTTTTCTCGAGTTGCGGCAGGAACCCGGGGTATATTCTCGAGTTACGACGGGGAGGGCCCTTCCAGACACGTGTTTGTTCAGTGACGTCAGGACTCCTGCCTAGGTGTGAGGGACACCTCGGGATTATCCTCGAGTCTTGGCATGGCAATTGGGACGCGTCTCCATGTGAAGCGGGAGACCCAGGTTCCCGTTCCACGTGCCACAGGGTTTCTTGGACTCCTATCCATTTTCAAGAGGAGTCAGGCATCGTCTCCTTAGGAAGCATTGATCTCCGCGGACCTCTCGAGTTTTCAAAGATGTGATGCCTCCGGTCGCCATGAGAGGGAGAACTACGTCTTTCTCTGTGGTATCCACAGGGTATTCAGACATCCCTTCGTCTTGGGAGATGCAAGACGAGCCTGCATTCAATTCACTGCAGGGATATCCAGGTTTACTTCGAGTCAGAGCTTCTCGGTGTCCATTCCACTTGAATCCCCAACTCAGGGCCCTCTCACATAACTTTATCTGAGAGAAGCCTCCTCTTGAGGTGCTTGTGGAAAGTTGCTATTCCTCTAGAGTAGAAGCCAATGTATAAGCTCTCATCACGAGTTGATTTGGGGTCCAATGACCCATTTCATGTTGCTACAGTGACCTCAGGATCCCTCTAGACTTGAGACAGTGATCTCGGGTTTTCTCTGGAGTGCCATCAAGGAAATCAAGGCTCCTTTCACGTTTGATGTGGAACACGGAATTGCTCTGCACGCAGTGCAGGGGAATCGGGCCTCATCTCGTGGCGAGGGGGAAGTCTCATGGTTTTTCTCGAGTTGCGGCCGGAACCTGGGGTATATTCTCGAGTTACGACGGGGAGGTCCGTTCCAGACACGTGTTTGTTCAGTGACGTCAGGACTCCTGCGTCGGTGCGAGGGACACCTCGGGATTCTCCTCGAGTCTTGTCATGGCAATTGGGACGCGTCTCCACGTGAGGCGGGAGATCCAGGGTCCCTTTCCATGTGCCACAGGGATCCTGGGACTCCTATCCATTTTCAAGAGGAGTCAGGCATCGTCTCCTTTGGAAGCATTGATCTCCGCGGACCTCTCTAGTTCTCAAAGGATGTGAGGACTCACGTCGCGATGAGGCGGAGAACAATGTCTTTCTCTATGGTCTCCACAGGGGATTCATACATCCCTTCTTCTTAGGAGATGCAAGACGAGCCTGCATTCAATTCACTGCAGGGATATCCGGCCTTTATTCGAATCAGTGCATCTCGGTGTCCATTACATTTGAGGCCACACACTCAGGGTCCCTCTCACATAAATGTAGCTGAGAGAAACCTCATCTTGAGGTCCTTGTGGAAAGTTGGTATTCCTCTTGAGTCGAAGCCAGGGAGTAAGCTCTCATCTCGAGTTGATTTGGGGTCCACGGAGCTCTTTCGTGTTGCTACAGTAACCTCAGGATCCCTCTAGACTTGAGACAGTGATCTTGGCTTTTCTCTGGAGTGCCATCAAGGAAATCAAGGCTCCTTTCACGTTTGATGTGGAACACGGAATTGCTCTGCACGCAGTGCAGGGGAATCGGGCCTCATCTCGCGGCGAGGGGGAATTCTCAATGGTTTTCGTCGAGTTGCGGCCGGAACCTGGGGTATGTTCTCGAGTTACGACGGGGAGGGCCCTTCCAGACACCTGTTTGTTCAGCGACGTCAGGACTCCTGCCTAGGTGCGAGGCACAACTCGGGATTCTCCTCGAGTCTTGGCATGGCAATTGGCACGCGTCTCCACGTGAGGCGGGAGACCCAGGGTCCCTTTCCACGTGCCACAGGGATCCTGGGACCCCTATCCATTTTCAAGAGGAGTCAGGCATCGTCTCCTTTGGAAGCATTGATCTCCGCACACCTCTCGAGGTTTCAAAGGATGTGAGGCCTCAATTCGGGATGAGGCGGAGAACTAGGTCTTTCTCTGTGGTCTCCACAGTGAATTCAGACAACCCTTCCTCTTGGGAGATGCAAAACGAGCCTGCATTCAATTCACTGCAGGGATATCCGGCCTTACTTCGAGTCAGAGCATCACGCTATCCATTCGACTTGAGGCCACCAGCTCAGGGTCCCTCTCACATACCTGAAGGAGACAGAAGCCTCCTCTTGAGGTGCTTGTGGAAAGTTGGTATTCCTCTTGAGTCGAAGGCAGGGACGAAGCTCTCATCTCGAGTTGTTTGCGGCCCACGAAGCCCTTTCATGTTGCTACAGTGACCTCAGGATCCCTCTAGAATTCAGACAGTGATCTTGGGTTTTCTCTGGAGTGCCATCAAGGTAATCAAGGCTCCTTTCACGTTTGATGTGGAACACGGAATTGCTTTGCTCGCAGTGCAGGGGAATCGGGCCTCATCTTGCCGCGAGGGGGAAGTCTCATGGTTTTTCTCGAGTTGCGGCCGGAACCTGGGGTATATTCTGGAGTTACGACGGGGAGGGCCCTTCCAGACACGTGTTTGTTCAGCGACGTCAGGACTCCTGCCTAGGTGCGAGGGACACCTCGGGATTCTCCTCGAGTCTTGGAATGGCAATTGGGACCCGTCTCCACGTGAGGCGGGAGACCCAGGGTCCCTTTCCACGTGCCACAGGGATCCTGGGACTCCTATCCATTTTCAAGAGGAGTCAGGCATCGTCTCCTTTGGAAGCATTGATCTCCGTGGACCTCTCGAGTTTTCAAAGGATTAGAGGCCTCCGGTCGCGATGAGGCGGAGAACTAGGTTTTCTCTGTGGTCTCCACAGTGGATTCAGACATCCCTTCGTCTTGGGAGATGCAAGACGAGCCTGCGTTCAATTCACAGCAGGGATATCCGGCCTTACTTCGAGTCAGAGCATCACAGTGTCCATTGCACTTGAGGCCACAAACTCAGGGTTTCTCTCACATACCTGTAGCTGAGAGAAGCCTCCTCTTGAGGTGCTTGTGGAAAGGTGCTATTCCTCTTGAGTCGAAACCAGGGACGAAGCTCTCATCTCTAGTTGATTTGGGGTCCACGGAGCCATTTCGTGTTGCTACAGTGACCTCAGGATCCCTCTAGACTTGAGACAGTGATCTTGGGTTTTCTCTGGAGTGCCATCAAGGAAATCAAGGCTCCTTTCACGTTTGATGTGGAACACGGAATTGCTCTGCACGCAGTCCAGGGGAATCTGGCCTCATCTCACGGCGAGGGGGAAGTCTCATCTTTTTTCTCGAGAAGCGGCTGGAACCTGGGGAATATTCTCGAGTTACGACGGGGAGGGCCCTTCCAGACACGTGTTTGTTCAGCGACGTCAGGACTCCTGCCTAGGTGCGAGGGACACCTCGCGATTCTCCTCGAGTCTAGGCATGGCAATTGGGACGCGTCTCCACGTGAGGCGGGAGACCCAGGGTCCCTTTCCACGTGCCACAAGGATCCTGGGACTCCGATCCATTTTCAAGAGGAGTCAGGCATTCTCCTTTGGAAGCATTGATCTCCGCGGACCTCTCGAGTTTTCAAAGGATGTGAGGCGTCCTGGTCGCGATGAGGCGGAGAACGAGGTCTTTCTCTGTGGTCTCCAGGGGGATTCAGACATCCCGTCGTCTTGGGAGATGCAAGACGAGCCTGCATTCAATTCACTGCAGGGATATCTGGCCTTACTTCGAGTCAGAGCATCTCCGTGTCCATTCCACTTGAGGCCACAAACTCAGGGTCCCTCTCACATACCTGTAGCTGAGAGAAGCCTCCTCTTGAGGTGTTTGTGGAAAGTTGGTATTCCTCTAGAGTCGAAGCCAGGGACTACGCTCTCATCTAGAGTTGATTTGGGGTCCACGGAGCCCTTTCCTGTTGCTACAGTGACCTCAGGATCCCTCTAGACTTCAGACAGCGATCTTGGGTTTTCTCTGGAGTGCCATCAAGGAAATCAAGGCTCCTTTCACGTTTGACGTGGAACACGGAATTGCTCTGCATGCAGTGCAGGGGAATCGGGCCTCATCTCGCGGCGAGGGGGAAGTCTCATGGTTTTTCTCGAGTTGCGGCCGGAACCTGGTGTATGTTCTCGAGTTACGACGGGGAGGGCCCTTCCAGACACGTGTTTGTTCAGCGAAGTCAGGACTCCTGCCTAGGTGTGAGGCACAACTCGGGATTCTCCTCGAATCTTGGCATGGCAATTGGGACGCATCTCCACGTGAGGCGGGAGACCCAGGGTCCCTTTCCACGTGCCACAGGGATCCTGGGACTCCTATCCATTTTCAAGAGGAGTCAGGCATCGTCTCCTTTGGAAGCATTGATCTCCGCGGACCTCTCGAGTTTTCAAAGGATGTGATGCCTCCGGTCGTGATGAGGCGGACTACTAGGTCTTTCTCTGTGGTCTCCACAGGGGATTCAGACATCCCTTCGTCTTGGGAGATGCAAGACGAGCCTGCATTCAATTCACTGCAGGGATATCCGGCCTTACTTCGAGTCAGAGCATCACAGTGTCCATTGCACTTGAGGCCACAAACTCAGGGTTTCTCTCACATACCTGTATCTCAGAGAAGCCTCCTCTTGAGGTGCTTGTGGAAAGTTGGTATTCCTCTAGAGTAGAAGCCAGGGACGAAGCTCTCATCTCGAGTTGATTTAGGGTCAATGGAGCCCTTTCGTGTTGCTCCAGTGACCTCAGGATCCCTCTAGCCTTGAGACAGTGATCTTGGATTTTCTCTGGAGTGCCATCAAGGAAATCAAGGCTCCTTTCACGTTTGATGTGGAACACGGAATTGCTCTGCACGCAGTGCAGGGGAATCGGGCCTCATCTCGCGGCGAGGGGGAAGTCTCATGGTTTTTCTCGAGTTGCGGCTGGAACCTGGGGTATTTTCTCGAGTTTCGACGGGGAGGGCCCTTCCAGACACGTGTTTGTTCAGCGAAGTCAGGACTGCTGCCTAGGTGCGAGGGACACCTCGGGATTCTCTTCGAGTCTTGGCATGGCAATTGAGAGGCGTCTCCACGTGAGGCGGGAGACCCAAGGTCCCTTTCCACGTGACACAGGGATCCTGGGACTCCTATCCATTTTCAAGAGGAGTCAGGCATCGTCTCCTTTGGAAGCATTGATCTCCGTGGACCTCTCGAGTTTTCAAAGGATGTGACGCCTCCGGTCGTGATGAGGCGGAGAACTAGGTCTTTCTCTGTGGTCTCCACAGGGGATTCAGACATCCCTTCGTCTTGGGAGATGCAAGACGAGCCTGCATTCAATTCACTGCAGGGATATCCGGCCTTACTTCTAGCCAGAGCATTTCGGTGTCCATTCCACTTGAGGCCACAAACTCAGGGTCCTTCTCACATACCTGTAGCTGAGAGAAGCCTCCTCTTGAGGTGCTTGTGGCAAGTTGATATGACTCTTGAGTCGAAGCCAGGGACTAAGCTCTCATCTCGAGGTGATTTGGGGTCCACGGAGACCTTTTGTGTTGCTACAGTGACCTCAGGATCCCTCTAGACTTGAGACAGTGATCTTGGGTTTTCTCTGGAGTGCCATTAAGGAATTCAAGGCTCCTTTCACGTTTGATGTGGAACACGGAATTGCTCTGCACGCAGTGCAGGGGAATCGGGCCTCATCTCACGGCGAGGGGGAAGTCTCATGGTTTTTCTCGAGTTGCGGCCGGAACCTGGGGTATATTCTCGAGTTACGACGGGGAGGGCCCTTCCAGACACGTGTTTGTTCAGCGACGTCAGGACCCCTGCCTAGGTTCGAGGGACACCTCGGGATTCTCCTCGAGTTTTGGCATGGCAATTGGGACGCGTCTCCACGTGAGGCGGGAGACCCAGGGACCCTTTCCACGTGCCACAGGGATCCTGGGACTCCTATCCATTTTCAACATGAGTCAGGCATCGTCTCCTTTGGAATCATTGATCTCCGCGGACCTCTCGAGTTTTCAAATGATGTGAGGCCTCTGGTCGCGAGGAGGCGGAGAACTATGTCTTTCTCTGTGGTCTCCACAGGGGAATCAGACATCCCTTCGTCTTGGGAGATGCAAGACGAGCCTGCATTCAATTCACTGCAGGGATATCTGGCCTTAGTTCGAGTCAGAGCATCTCGGTGTCCATTCCACTTGATGACACAAACTCAGGGTCCCTCTCACATACCTGTAGCTGAGAGAAGCCTCCTCTTGAGGTGCTTCTGGAAAGTTGGTATTCCCCTTGAGTCGAAGCCAGGGACTAAGCTCTCATCTCGAGTTGATTTAGGGTCCATGGAGCCCTTTCCTGTGGCTCCAGTGACCTCAGGATCCCTCTAGAATTGACACAGTGATCTTGGGTTTCTCTGGAGTGCCATCAAGGAAATCAAGGCTCCTTTCACGTTTGACGTGGAACACGGAATTGCTCTGCACGCTGTGCAGGGGAATCGGGCCTCATCTTGCGGGGAGGGGGAAGTCTCATGGTTTTTCTCGAGTTGCGGCCGGAACCTGGGGTACATTCTAAAGTTACTACGGGGAGGGCCCTTCCAGACACGTGTTTGTTCAGCGAAGTCAGGACTCCTGCCTAGGTGCGAGGGACACCTCGGGATACTCGTCGAGTCTTGGCATGGCAATTGGGACGGGTCTCCAAGTGAGGCGGAAGACCCAGTGTCTCTTTCCACGTGCCAAAGGGATCCTGAGACTCCTATCCATTTTCAAGAAGAGACAGGCATCGTCTCCTTTGGAAGCATTGATCTCGACGGACCTCTCGAGTTTTCAAAGGATGTGAGGCCTTCGGTCGCGATGAGGCGGAGAACGAGGTCTTTCTCTGTGGTCTCCACAGGGGATTCAGACATCACTTCGTCTTGGGAGATGCAAGACGAGCCTGCATTCAATTCACTGCAGGGATATCCGGCCTTACTTCACGTCAGAGCATCTCGGTGTCCATTCCACTTGAGGCCACAAACTCAGGGTCCCTCTCACATACCTGCAGCTGAGAGATGCCTCCTCTTGAGGTGCTTGTGTAAAGTTAGTATTCCTCTTGAGTTGAAGCCAGGGACTAAGCTCTCATCTCGAGTTGATTTGAGGTCCTTGGAGCCCTTTCCTGTTGCTACAGTGTCCTCAGGATCCCTCTAGACTTGAGACAGTGATCTTGGGTTTTCTCAGGAGTGCCATCAATAAAAGCAGGGCTCCTTTCACGTTTGATGTCAATCACGGAATTGTGCTGCACGCAGTGCAGGGGAATCGGGCCTCATCTCGCGGCGAGGGGTAAGTCTCATGGTTTTTCTCGAGTTGCGGCTGGAACCTGGGGTATATTCTCGAGTTATGACGGGGAGGGCCCTTCCAGACACGTGTTTGTTCAGCGACGTCAGGACTCCTGCCTAGGTGCGAGGGAGACCTCGGGATTCTCCTCGAGTCTTGGCATGGCAATTGGGACGCATCTCCACATGAGGCGGAAGACCCAGTGTCCCTTTCCACGTGCCACAGGGTTCCTGGGACTCCTATCCATTTTCAAGAGGAGTCAGGCATCGTCTCCTTTGGAAGCATTGATCTCCGCGGACCTCTCGAGTTTTCAAAGGATGTGAGGCCTCCGGTCGCGATGAGGTGGAGAACTAGGTCTTTCTCTGTGGTCTCCACAGGGGATTCAGACATCCCTTCGTCTTGGGAGATGCAAGGCGAGCCTGCATTCAATTCACTGCAGGGATGTCCGGCCTTACTTCGAGTCAGAGCATCTCCGTGTCCATTCCACTTGAGGCCACAAACTCAGGGTCCCTCTCACATACCTGTAGCTGAGAGAAGCCTCCTCTTGAGGTGCTTGTGGAAAGGTGCTATTTCTCTTGAGTCGAAGCCAGGGACGAAGCTCTCATCTCTAGTTGATTTGGGGTCCACGGAGCCCTTTCGTGTTGCTACAGTGACCTCAGGATCCCTCTAGACTTGATACAGTGATCTTGGGTTTTCTCTGGAGTGCCATCAAGGAAATCAACGCTCCTTTCACGTTTGATGTGGAACACGGAATTGCTCTGCACGCAGTGCAGGGGAATCGGGCCTCATCTCGCGGCGAGGGGGATCTCTCATGGTTTTTCTCGAGTTGCGGCCGGAACCTGGGGTATATTCTCGAGTTACGACGGGGAGGGCCCTTCCAGACACGTGTTTGTTCAGCGACGTCAGGACTCCTGCCTAGGTGCGAGGGACACCTCGGGATTCTCCTCGAGAATTGGCATGGCAATTGGGACGCGTCTCCACGTGAGGCGGGAGACACAGGGTCCCTTTCGACGTGCCACAGGGATCCTGGGACTCCTATCCATTTTCAAGAGTACTCAGGCATCGTCTCCTTTGGAAGCATTGATCTCCGCGGACCTCTCGAGTTTTCAAAGGATGTGAGGCCTCCGGTCGCGATGAGCCGGAGATCTAGGTCTTTCTCTGTGGTCTCCACAGGGGATTCAGATATCCCTTCCTCTTGGGAGATGCAAGACGAGCCTGCATTCAATTCACTGCAGGGATATCCGGCCTTACTTCGAGTCAGAGCATCTCGGAGTCTATTCCACTTGAGCCCACAAACTCAGGGTCCCTCTCACATACCTGTAGCTGAGAGAAGCCTCCTCTTGAGGTGCTTGTGGAAAGTTGGTATTCCTCTTGAGTCGAAGCCAGGAACTAAACTCTAATCTCGAGTTGACTTGGGGTCCACGGAGCCTTTTCGTGTTGCTACAGTGACGTCAGGATCCCTCTAGACTTGAGACAGTGATCTTGGGTTTTCTCTGTAGTGCCATCAAGGAAATCAAGTCTCCTTTCACGTTTGTTGTGGAACATGGAATTGCTCTGCACGCAGTGCAGGGGAATCGGGCCTCATCTCGCTGCGAGGGGGAAGTCTCATGGTTTTTCTCGACTTGCGGCTGGAACCTGGGGTATATTCTCGAGTTAAGACGGGGAGGGCCCTTCCAGACACGTGTTTGTTCAGCGACGTCAGGACTCGGGCCTAGGTGCGAGGGACACCTAGAGATTCTCCTCGAGTCTTGGCATGGCAATTGGGACGCGTCTCCACGTGAGGCGGGAGACCCAGGGTCCCTTTCCACGTGCCACAGGGATCCTGGGACTCCTATCCATTTCAAGAGGAGTCAGGCATCGTCTCCTTTGGAAGCATTGATCTGCGCGGACCGCTCGAGTTTTCAAAGGATGTGAGGCCTCCGGTCGCGATGAGGCGGAGGACTAGGTCTTTCTCTGTGGTCTCCACAGGGGATTCAGACATCCCTTCTTCTTGGGAGATGCAAGACGAGCCTGCATTCAATTCACTGCAGCGATATCCGGCCTGACTTCGAGTCAGAGCATCTCGGTGTCCATTCCACTTGAGGCCACAAACTCAGGGTCTCTCTCACATACCTGTAGCTGAGAGAAGCCTCCTCTTGAGGTGCTTGTGGAAAGTTGGTATTCCTCTTGAGTCGAAGCCAGGGACTAAGCTCTCATCTCGAGTCGATTTGGGGTCCACGGAGCCCTTTCGTGTTGCTACAGTGACCTCAGGATCCCTCTAGACTTG
This sequence comes from Dama dama, assembly GCF_033118175.1. Lineage (NCBI taxonomy): Eukaryota > Metazoa > Chordata > Mammalia > Artiodactyla > Cervidae > Dama > Dama dama. The sequence continues at coordinate 1,398,436 of NW_026870961.1, forward strand.
AGACAGTGATCTTGGGTTTTCTCTGGAGTGCCATCAAGGAAATCAAGGCTCCTTTCAAGTTTGATGTGGAACACGGAATTGCTCTGCACGCAGTGCAGGGGAATCGGGCCTCATCTCGCGGCGAGGGGGAAGTCTCATGGTTTTTCCCGAGTTGCGGCCGGAACCTGGGGTATATTCTCGAGTTACGACGGGGAGGGCCCTTCCAGACACGTGTTTGTTCAGCGACGTCAGGACTCCTGTCTAGGTGCAAGGGACACCTCGGGATTCTCCTCGAGTCTTGGCATGGCAATTGGGACGCGTCTCCACGTGAGGCGGGAGACCCAGGGTCCCTTTCCACTTGCCACAGGGATCCTGGGACTCCTATCCATTTTCAAGAGGAGTCAGGCATCGTCTCCTTGGGAAGCATTGATATCCGCAGATCTCTCGAGTTTTCAAAGGATGTGAGGCCTCCGGTCGCGTTGAGGCGGAGGACTAGGTCTTTCGCTGTCGTCTCCACAGGGGATTCAGACATCCCTTCGTCTTGGGAGATGCAAGACGAGCCTGCATTCAATTCACTGCAGGGATATCCGGCCTTACTTTGAGTCAGAGCATCTCGGTGTCCATTCCACTTGAGGCCAGAAACTCAGTTTCCCTCTCACATACCTGTAGCTGAATGAAGCCTCCTCTTGAAGTGCTTGTGGAAAGTTGGTATTCCTCTTGAGTCGCAGCCAGGGACTAAGCTCTCATCTCCAGTTGATTTGGGGTCCACGGAGCCGTTTCGTGTTGCTCCAGTGACCTCAGGATCCCTGTAGACTTGAGACAGTGATCTTGGGTTTTCTCTGGAGTGCCATCAAGGAAATCAAGTCTCCTTTCACGTTTGATGTGGAACACGGAATTGCTCTCCACGCAGTGCAGGGGAATCGGGCCTCATCTTGCGGCGAGGGGAAAGTCTCATGGTTTTTCTCGAGTTGCGGCCGGAACCTGGGGTATATTCTCGAGTTACGACGGGGAGGTTCCTTCCAGACACGTGTTTGTTCAGCGACGTCAGGACTCCTGCCTAGGTGCGAGGGACACCTAGGGATTCTCCTCGAGTTTTGGCATGGCAATTGGGACGCGTCTCCACGTGAGGCGGGAGACCCAGGGTCCCTTTCCACGTGCCACAGGGATCCTGGGACTCCTATCCATTTTCAAGAGGAGTCAGGCATCGACTCCTTTGGAAGCATTGATCTCCGCGGACCTCTCGAGTTTTCAAAGGATGTGAGGCCTCCGGTCGCGATGAAGCGGAGGACTGGGTCTTTCTCGGTGGTCTCCACAGCGGATTCAGACATCCCTTCGTCTTGGGAGATGCAAGACGAGCCTGCATTCAATTCACTGCAGGGATATCCGGCCTTACTTCGAGTCAGAGCATCTCGGTGTCCATTCCACTTGAGGTCACAAACTCAGGGTCCCTCTCACATACCTGTAACTGAGAGAAGCCTCCTCTTGAGGTGCTTGTGGAAAGTTGGTATTCCTCTTGAGTCTAAGCCAGGGACTAAGCTCTCATTTCGAGTTGATTTGGGGTCCACGGAGCCGTTTCGTGTTGCTCCAGTGACCTCAGGATCCCTGTAGACTTGAGACAGTGATCTTGGGTTTTCTCTGGAGTGCCATCAAGGAAATCAAGTCTCCTTTCACGTTTGATGTGGAACACGGAATTGCTCTCCACGCAGTGCAGGGGAATCGGGCCTCATCTTGCGGCGAGGGGGAAGTCTCATGGTTTTTCTCGAGTTGCGGCCGGAACCTGGGGTATATTCTCGAGTTACGACGGGGAGGTTCCTTCCAGACACGTGTTTGTTCAGCGACGTCAGGACTCCTGCCTAGGTGCGAGGGACACCTAGGGATTCTCCTCGAGTTTTGGCATGGCAATTGGGACGCGTCTCCACGTGAGGCGGGAGACCCAGGGTCCCTTTCCACGTGCCACAGGGATCCTGGGACTCCTATCCATTTTCAAGAGGAGTCAGGCATCGACTCCTTTGGAAGCATTGATCTCCGCGGACCTCTCGAGTTTTCAAAGGATGTGAGGCCTCCGGTCGCGATGAAGCGGAGGACTGGGTCTTTCTCGGTGGTCTCCACAGCGGATTCAGACATCCCTTCGTCTTGGGAGATGCAAGACGAGCCTGCATTCAATTCACTGCAGGGATATCCGGCCTTACTTCGAGTCAGAGCATCTCGGTGTCCATTCCACTTGAGGCCACAAACTCAGGGTCCCTCTCACATACCTGTAGCTGAGAGAAGCCTCCTCTTGTGTTGCTTGTGGAAAGTTGGTATTCTTCCTGGTTCGAAGCCAGGGACTAAGCTCTCATCTCGAGTTGATTTAGGGTCCACGGAGCATTTTCGTATTGCTCCAGTTACCTCAGGATCGCTCTAGACTTGAGACAGTGATCTTGGGTTTTCTCTGGAGTGCCATCAAGGAAATCAAGGCTCCGTTCACATTTGATGTGGAACACGGTATTGCTCTGCACGCAGAGCACGGAATCGGGCCTCATCTCGGGGCGAGGGGGAAGTCTCATGGTTTTTCTTGAGTTGCGGACGGACCCTGGGGTATATTCTCGAGTTAGAAGGGAAGGGCCCTTCCAGACACGTGTTTGTTCAGCGACGTCAGGACTCCTGCCTAGGTGCTAGGGGCACATCGGTATTCTCTTCGAGTCTTGGCATGGCAATTGGGACGCGTCTCCACGTGAGGCAGGAGACCAAGGGTCCCTTTCCAAGTTCCACAGGAGTCCTGGAACTCCTATCCATTTTCAAGAGGAGTCAGGCATCGTCTCCTTTGGAAGCATTGATCTCCGTGGACCTCTAGAGTTTTCAAAGGATGTGAGGCCTCTGGCCGCGATGAGGCGGAGAACTAGGTCTTTCTCTGTAGTCTCCACAGGGGATTCAGACATCCCTTCGTCTTGGGAGATGCAAGACGAGCCTGCATTCAATTCACTGCAGGGGTATCCGGCCTTACTTCGAGTCAGAGTATCTCGGTGTCCATTCCACTTGAGGCCACAAACTCAGGGTCCCTCTCCCATACCTGTAGCTGAGAGAAGCCTCCTCTTGAGGTGCTTGTGGAAAGTTGGTATTCCTCTTGAGTTGATGCCAGGGACTAAGCTCTCATCTCGAGTTGATTTGGGGTCCACGGAGCCCTTTCGTGTTGCTCCAGTGACCTCAGGATCCCTCTAGACTTGAGACAGTGATCTTGGGTTTTCTCTGGAGTGCCATCAAGGAAATCAAGGCTCCGTTCACATTTGAAGTGGAACAAGGAATTCCTCTGCACGCAGTGTAGGGGAATCGGGCCTCATCTCGCAGCGAGGGGGCAGTCTCATGGTTTTTCTCGATTTGCGGCCGGAACCTGTGGTATTTTCTCGAGTTACGACGGGGAGGGCCCTTCCAGACACGTATTTGTTCAGCGACGTCAGAACCAATGCCTACGTTCGATGGACACCTCGGTATCTCCCCGAGGCTTGGCATGGCAATTGGGACGCGTCTCCACGTGAGGCGGGAGACCTAGGGTCCCTTTCCACGTGCCACAGGGATCCTGGGACTCCTATCTATTTTCAAGAGGAGTCAGGCATCGTCTCCTTTGAAAGCATTGATCTCCGCGGACCTCTCGAATTTTCAAATGATGTGAGGCCTTTGGTCGCGATGAGGTGGAGAAATAGTTCTTTCTCTGTGGTCTCCACAGGGGATTCAGACATCCCTTCATCTTGGGAGATGAAAGACGAGCCTGCTTTCAATTCACTGCAGAGATATCCGGCCTTACTTCGAGTCCGAGCATCCCGGTGTCCATTCCACTTGAGGCCAAAAACTCAGGGTCCCTCTCACATACCTGTAGCTGAGAGAAGCCTCCTCTTGAGGTGCTTGTGGAAAGTTGGTATTCCTCTTGAATCGAAGCCAGGGACTAAGCTCTCATCTCGAGTTTACTTGGTTTCCACGGAACCCTTTCGTGTTGCTCCAGTGACCTCAGGATCCCTCTAGACTTGAGAGAGTAATCTTGGGTTTTCTCTGGAGTGCCATCAAGGAAATCAAGGCTCCTTTCACGTTTGATGTGGAACACGGAATTGCTCTGCACGCAGTGCAGGGGAATCGGGCTTCATCTCGCGGCAAGGGGGAAGTCTCCTGGTTTTTCTCGAGTTGCGGCCGGAACCTGGGGTACATTCTCGAGTTACAACCGGGAGGGCCCTTCCAGACACGTGTTTGTTCAGCGACGTCAGGACTCCTGTCTACGTGCTAGGGACACCTCGGGATTCTCCTCGAGTCTTGGCATGGCAATTGGGACACGTCTCCACGAGAGGCGGGAGACCCAGGGTCCCTTTCCACGTGCCACAGGGATCCTGGGACTCCTATCCATTTGCAAGAGGAGTCAGGCATCGTCTCCTTTGGAAGCATTGATCTCCGCGGACCTCTCGAGTTTTCAAAGGATGTGAGGCCTCCAGTCGCGATGAGGCGGAGAACTAGGTCTTTCTCTCTGGTCTCAACAGGGGATTCAGACATCCCTTCGTCTTGGAGATGCAAGACGATCCTGCATTCAATTCACTGCAGGGATAAGCGGCCTTACTTCGAGTCAGAGCATCTCGTTGTTCATTCACTTGAGGCCACAAATTCAGGGTCCCTCTCTCATACCTGTAGCTGAGAGAAGCCTCCTCTTGAGGTGCTTGTGGAAAGTTGATATTCCTCTTGAGTCGAAGCCAGGGACTAAGCTCTCATCTCGAGTTGATTTGGGGTGCACGGAGCCCTTTCGTGTTGCTCCAGTGACCTCAGGATCCCTCTAGACTTGAGACAGTGATCTTGGGTTTTCTCTGGAGTGCCATCAAGGAAATCAAGGCTCCTTTCACGTTTGATGTGGAACACGGAACAGCTCTGCACGCAGTGCAGGGGAATCGGGCTTCATCTCGCGGCAAGGGGGAAGTCTCCTGTTTTTTCTCGAGTTGCGGCCGGAACCTGGGGTATATTCTCGAGTAACGACGGGGAGGGCCCTTCCAGACACGTGTTTGTTCAGCGACGTCAGGACTCAAGTCTAGGTGCGAGGGACACCTCGGGATTCTTCACGAGTCTTGGCATGGCAATTGGGACGCGTCTCCACGTGAGGCGGGAGACCCAGGGTCCCTTTCCACGTGCCACAGGGATCCTGGGACTCCTATCCATTTGCAAGAGGAGTCAGGCATCGTTTAGTTTGGAAGCATTGATCTCCGCGGACCTCTCGAGTTTTCAAAGGATGTGAGGCCTCCGGTCGCGAAGAGGAGGAGAACTAGGTCTTTCTCTGTGGTCTCCACAGGTGATTGGGACATCCCTTCGTCTTGGGAGATTCAAGACGAGCCTGCATTCAATTCACTGCAGGGATATACGGCCTTACTTCGAGTCAGAGCATCTCGGTGTCCATTCCACTTGAGGCCACAAACTCAGGGTTCCTCTCACGTACCTGTAGCTGAGAGAAGCCTCCTCTTGAGGTGCTTGTGGGAAGTTCGTATTCCTCTTGAGTCGAAGCCAGGGACTAAGCTCTCATCTCGAGTTGATTTGGGGTCCACGGAGCCCTTTCGTGTTGCTACAGTGACCTCAGGATCCCTCTAGACTTGAGACAGTGATCTTGCTTTTTCTCTGGAGTGCCATCAAGGAAATCAAGCCTCATTTCAAGTTTGATATGGGATACGGAATTGCTCTGCACACAGTGCAGTGAAAAAGGGCCTCATCTCGCGGCGAGGGGGAAGTCTCATGGTTTTTCTCGAGTTGCGGCCGGAACCTGGGGTATATTCTCGAGTTACGACGGGGAGGGCCCTTCCATACACGTGTTTATTCAGCGACGTCAGGACTCGTGTCTAGGTGCGAGGGAACCCCTGGGTTCTCCTCGAGTCTTGGCATGGCAATTGGGACGCGTCTCCACGTGAGGCGGGGACCCAGGGTCCCTTTCCACGTGCGACAGGGATCCTGGGACTCCTATCCATTTTCAAGAGGAGTCAGGCATCGTCTCCTTTGGAAGCATTGATCTCCGCAGACCTCTCGAATTTTCAAAGGATGTGAGGCCTCTGGTCGCGATGAGGCGGAGGACTAGGTCTTCCTCTTTTGTCTCCACAGGGGATTCAGACATCCCTTCATCTTGGGAGATGCAAGACGAGCCTGCATTCAATTCACTGCAGGGATATCTGGCCTTACTTCAAGTCAGAGCATCTCGGTGTCCATTCCACTTGTGGCCACAAACCCATGGTCCCTCTCACATACCTGTAGCTGAGAGAAGCCTCCACTTAAGGTGCTTGTGGAAAGTTGGTATTCCTCTTGAGTCGAAGCCAGGGACTAAGCTCTCATCTCGAGTTGATTTGGGGTCCACGGAGCCCTTTCGTGTTGCTCCAATGACCTCAGGATCCGTCTAGACTTGAGACAGTGATCTTGGGTTTTCTCTGGAGTGCAATCAAGGAAATGAAGGCTCCTTTCACGTTTGATGTGGAACACGGAATTGCTCTGCACGCAGTGCAGGGGAATCGGGCCTCATCTCGCAGTGAGGGGAAGTCTCATGGTTTTTCTCAAGTTGCGGCCGGAACCTGGGGAATATTCTCGAGTTACGACGGGGAGGGCCCTTCCAGTCACGTGTTTGTTCAGCGACGTCAGGACTCCTTCCTAGGTGCGAGGGACACTTCGCGATTCTCCACTAGTCTTGGCATGGCAATTGGGACACGTCTCCACGTGAGGCGGGAGACCCAGGGTCCCTTTCCACTTGCCACAGGGATGCTGGGACTCCTATCCATTGTCAAGAGGAGTCAGGCATCGTCTCCTTTGGAAGCATTGATCTCCGCGGACCTCTCGAATTTTCAAAGGATGTGAGGCCTCCGGTCGCGATGACGCAGAGAACTAGTTCTTTCTCTGTGGTCTCAACAGGGGATTCAGACATCCCTTCGTCTTGGGAGATTCAAGACGAGCCGGCATTCAATTCACTGCAGGGATATCCGGCCTTACTTCGAGTCAGAGCATCTCGGTGTCCATTCCACTTGAGGCCACACATTCAGGGTCCCTCTCACATACATGTAGCTGAGAGAAGCCTCCTCTTGAGGTGCTTGTGGAAACTTGGTATTCCTCTTGAGTCGAAGCCAGGGACTAAGCTCTCATCTCGAGTTGATTTGGGGTCCACGGAGCCCTTTCGTGTTGCTACAGTGACCTCAGGATCCCTCTAGACTAGAGCCAGTGATCTTGGGTTTCCTCTGGAGTGCCATCAAGGAAATCAAGGCTCCTTTCACGTTTGATGTGGAACACAGAATTGCTCTGCACGCAGTGCAGGGGAATCGGGCCTCATATCGCACCGAAGGGGAAGTCTCATGGTTTTTCTCGAGTTGCGGACGGAACCTGGGTTATATTCTCGAGTTACAACGGGGAGGGCCCTTCCAGACAAGTGTTTGTTCAGCGACGTCAGGACTCCTGCCTAGGTGCGAGGGACACCTCGGGATTCTCCTGGAGTCTTGGCATGGCAATTGGGACGCGTCTCCACGTGAGGCAGGAGACCCAGGGTCCCTTTCCACGTGCCACAGGGATCCTGGGACTCCTATCCATTTTCAAGAGGAGTCAGGCATCGTCTTCTTTGGAAGCATTGATCTCCGCGGACCTCTCGAGTTTTCAAAGGAAGTGAGGCCTCAGGTCGCAATGAGGCGGAGAACTCGGTCTTTCTCTGTGGTCTCCACAGGGGATTCAGACTTCCCTTCGTCTTGGGAGATGCAAGACGAGCGTGCATTTGATTCACTGCAGGGATATCCGGCCTTACTTCGAGTCAGAGCTTCTCGTTGCCCATTCCACTTGAGGCCACAAACTCAGGGTCCCTCTCACATACCTGTAGCTGAGAGAAGCCTACTCTTCAGGTGCTTGTGGAAAGCTGGTATTCCTCTTGAGTCGAAGCCAGGGACTAACCTCGCATCTCGAGTTGATTTGGGGTCCACGGAGCCCTTTCGTGTTGCTCCAGTGACCTCAGGATCCCTCTAGACTTGAGACAGTGATCTTGGGTTTTCTCTGGAGTGCCATCAAGGAAATCAAGTCTCCTTTCATGTTTGATGTGGAACACGGAATTGCTCTGCATGTAGTGCAGGGGAATCGGGCCTCATCTCGCGGCGAGGGGGAAGTCTCATGGTTCTTCTCGAGTTGCGGCCGGAAGCTTGGGTATAGTCTAGAGTTACAATGGGAAAGGCCCTTCCATACACGTGTTTGTTCAGCGACGTCAAGACCCCTGCCTTGGTGCGAGGGACACATCGGGATTCTCCTCGAGTCTTGGCATGGCAATTGGGACGCGTCTCCACGTGAGGCGGGGGAACTTGTGTCCCTTTCCACGTGCCACAGAGATCCTGGGACTCCTATCCATTTTCAAGAGGAGTCAGACATTGTCTCCTTTGGAAGCATTGATCTCCGCAGACCTCTCGAGTTTTCAAAGGATGTGAGGCCTCCGGTCGCGTTGAGGCGGAGGACTAGGTCTTTCTCTGTGGTCTCCACAGGGGATTCAGACATCCCTTCCTCTTGGGAGATGCAAGACGAGCCTGCATTCAATTCACTGCAGGGATATCCGGCCTTACTTCAAGTCAGAGCATCTCGGTGTCCATTCCACTTGAGGCCACAAACTCAGGGTCCCTGTCACATACCTGTAGCTGAGAGAAGCCTCCTCTTGAGGTGCTTGTGGAAAGTTGGTGTTCCTCTTGAGTCGAAGCCAAGGACTAAGCTCTCATCTCGAGTTGACTTGGGGTCCACGGAGCCCTTTCGGGTTGCTCCAGTGACCTCAGGATCCCTCTAGACTTGAGACAGTGATCTTGGGTTTTCCCTGGAGTGCCATCAAGGAAATCAAGGCTCCTTTCACGTTTGATGTGGAACACGGAATTGCTCTGCACGCAGTGCAGGGGAATCGGGACTCATCTCGCGGCGAGGGGGAAGTCTCATGGTTTTTCCCGAGTTTCGGCCGGAACCTGTGGTATATTCTCGAGTTACGACGGGGAGGGCCCTTCCAGAGACGTGTTTGTTCAGCGACGTCAGGACTCCTGCCTAGGTGCGAGGGACACCTCGGGATTCTCCTCGAGTCTTGACATGGCAATTGGGCCGCGTCTCCACGTGAGGCGGGAGACCCAGGGTCCCTTATAACGTGCCACAGGGATCCTGGGACTCCTATTCATTTTCAGGAGGAGTCAAGCATCGTCTCCTTTGGAAGCATTGATCTCCGCGGACCTCTCGAGTTTTCAAAGGATGTGAGGCCTCCGGTCGCGATGAGGCGGAGGACTAGGTCTTTCTCTGTGGTCTCCACAGGGGATTCAGACATCCCTTCGTCTTGGGAGATGAAAGAGGAGCCTGCATTCAATTCACTGCAGGGATATCCGGCCTTACTTCGAGTCAGAGCATCTCGGTGTCCATTCCACTTGAGGCCACAAACTCAGGGTTCCTCTCCCATACCTGTAGCTGAGAGAATCCTCCTCTTGAGGTGCTTGTGGAATGTTGGTATTCCTCTTGACTCGAAGCCAAGGAATAAGCTCTCATCTCGAGTAGATTTGGGGTCCACAGAGCCCTTTCGTGTTGTTCCAGTGACCTGAGGATCCCTCTAGACTTGAGACAGTGATCTTGGGTTTTCTCTGGAGTATCATCAAGGAAATCAAGGCTCCTTTCACGTTTGATGTGGAACACGGATTTGCTCTGCACGCAGTGCAGGGGAATCGGGCCTCATCTCGCGGCGAGGGGGAAGTCTCATGGTTTTTCTCGAGTTGCGGCCGGAACCTGGGGTATATTCTCGAGTTACGACGGGGAGGGCCCTTCCAGACACGTGTTTGTTCAGCGACGTCAGGACTCCTGCCTAGGTGCGAGGGACATTTCGCGATTCTCCACTAGTCTTGGCATGGCAATTGGGACGCGTCTCCACGTGAGGCGGGAGACCCAGGGTCCCTTTCCACTTGCCACAGGGATGCTGGGACTCCTATCCATTTTCAAGAGGAGTCAGGCATCGTCTCCTTTGGAAGCATTGATCTCCGCGGACCTCTCGAATTTTCAAAGGATGTGAGGCCTCCGGTCGCGATGAGGCAGAGAACTAGTTCTTTCTCTGTGGTCTCAACAGGGGATTCAGACATCCCTTCGTCTTGGGAGATTCAAGACGAGCCGGCATTCAATTCACTGCAGGGATATCCGGCCTTACTTCGAGTCAGAGCATCTCGGTGTCCATTCCACTTGAGGCCACACATTCAGGGTCCCTCTCACATACATGTAGCTGAGAGAAGCCTCCTCTTGAGATGCTTGTGGAAACTTGGTATTCCTCTTGAGTCGAAGCCAGGGACTAAGCTCTCATCTCGAGTTGATTTGGGGTCCACGGAGCCCTTTCGTGTTGCTACAGTGACCTCAGGATCCCTCTAGACTAGAGCCAGTGATCTTGGGTTTCCTCTGGAGTGCCATCAAGGAAATCAAGGCTCCTTTCACGTTTGATGTGGAACACAGAATTGCTCTGCACGCAGTGCAGGGGAATCGGGCCTCATATCACACCGAAGGGGAAGTCTCATGGTTTTTCTCGAGTTGCGGACGGAACCTGGGTTATATTCTCGAGTTACAACGGGGAGGGCCCTTCCAGACAAGTGTTTGTTCAGCGACGTCAGGACTCCTGCCTAGGTGCGAGGGACACCTCGGGATTCTCCTGGAGTCTTGGCATGGCAATTGGGACGCGTCTCCACGTGAGGCAGGAGACCCAGGGTACCTTTCCACGTGCCACAGGGATCCTGGGACTCCTATCCATTTTCAAGAGGAGTCAGGCATCGTCTTCTTTGGAAGCATTGATCTCCAGGGACCTCTCGAGTTTTCAAAGGAAGTGAGGCCTCAGGTCGCAATGAGGCGGAGAACTCGGTCTTTCTCTGTGGTCCTCACAGGGGATTCAGACTTCCCTTCGTCTTGGGAGATGCAAGACGAGCGTGCATTTGATTCACTGCAGGGATATCCGGCCTTACTTCGAGTCAGAGCTTCTCGTTGCCCATTCCACTTGAGGCCACAAACTCAGGGTCCCTCTCACATACCTGTAGCTGAGAGAAGCCTACTCTTCAGGTGCTTGTGGAAAGGTGGTATTCCTCTTGAGTCGAAGCCAGGGACTAACCTCGCATCTCGAGTTGATTTGGGGTCCACGGAGCCCTTTCGTGTTGCTCCAGTGACCTCAGGATCCCTCTAGACTTGAGACAGTGATCTTGGGTTTTCTCTGGAGTGCCATCAAGGAAATCAAGTCTCCTTTCATGTTTGATGTGGAACACGGAATTGCTCTGCATGTAGTGCAGGGGAATCGGGCCTCATCTCGCGGCGAGGGGGAAGTCTCATGGTTCTTCTCGAGTTGCGGCCGGAAGCTTGGGTATAGTCTAGAGTTACAATGGGAAAGGCCCTTCCATACACGTGTTTGTTCCGCGACGTCAAGACACCTGCCTTGGTGCGAGGGACACATCGGGATTCTCCTCGAGTCTTGGCATGGCAATTGGGACACGTCTCCACGTGAGGCGGGAGACCCAGGTTCCCTTCCCACGTCCACAGGGATCCTGGGACTCCTATCCATTTTCAAGAGGAGTCAGGCATCGTCTCCTTTGGAAACATTGATCTCCGCGGACCTCTCGAGTTTTCAAAGGATGTGAGGCCTCCGGTCGCGATGAGGCGGAGAACTAGGTCTTTCTCTGTGGTCTCCACAGGGCATTCAGACATCCCTTCATCTTGGGAGATGCAAGACGAGCCTCCATTCAATTCACTGCAGGGATATCCGGCCTTACTTCGAGTCAGAGCATCTCGGTGTCCATTCCACTTGAGGCCACACACTCAGGGTCCCTCTCACATACATGTAGCTGAGAGAAGCCTCCTCTTGAGGTGCTTGTGGAAAGTTGATATTCCTCCTGAGTCGAAGCCAAACACTAAGCTCTCATCTCGAGTTGATTTGGGGTCAACGGAGCCCTTTCGTCTTGCTCCAGTGACCTCAGGATCCCTCTAGACTTGAGACAGTGATCTTGAGTTTCCTCTGGAGTGCCATCAAGGAAATCAAGGCTCCTTTCACGTTTGATGTGGAACACGGAATTGCTCTGCACGCAGTGCAGGGGAATCGGGCCTCATCTCGCTGCGAGGGGGAAGTCTCATGGTTTTTCTCGAGTTGCGGACCGAACCTGGGGTATATTCTCGAGTTACGACGGGGAGGGCCCTTCCAGACACGTGTTTGTTCAGCGACGTCAGGACTCCTGCCTAGGTGCTAGGGACAACTCAGGATTCTCCTCGAGTCTTGGCATGGCAATTGGGACGCATCTCCACGTGAGGCAGGAGACCCAGGTTCCCTTTCCACGTGCCACAGGGATCCTGGGACTCCTATCCATTTTCAAGAGGAGTCAGGCATCGTCTCCTTTGGAAGCATTGATCTCTGCGGACCTCTCGAGTTTTCAAAGGATGTGAGGCTCCGGTCGCGATGAGGCGGAGAACTGGGTCTTTCTCTGTTGTCTCCACAGGGGATTCAGATATCCCTTCGTCTTGGGAGATGCAAGACGAGCCTGCATTCATTTCACTGTTGGGATATCCAGCCTTACTTCGAGTCAGAGCATCTCGGTGTCCATACCACTTGAGGCCACAAATTCAGGGTCCCACTTACATACCTGTAGCTGAGAGAAGCCTCCTCTTGAGGTGCTTGTGGAAAGTTGATATTCCTCTTGAGTCAAAGCGAGGGACTAAGCTCTCATCTCGAGTTGATTTGGGGGTCCACGGATCCCTTTCGTGTTGCTCCAGTGACCTCAGGATCCCTCTAGACTTGAGACAGTGATCTTGGGTTTTCCCTGGAGTGCCATCACGGAAATCAAGTCTCCTTTCACGTTTGATGTGGAACACGGAATTGCTCTGCACGCAGTGCAGGGGAATCGGGCCTCATCTCGCGGCGAGGGGGAAGTCTCATATTTTTTCTCGAGTTGCGGCCGGAACCTGATTTATATTCTCGAGTTACGACGGGGAGGGCCCTTCCAGACACGTGTTTGTTCAGCGACGTCAGGACTCCTGCCTAGGTGCGAGGGACACCTCGGGATTCTCCTCGAGTCTTGGCATGGCAATTGGGACGCGTCTCCACGTGAGGCGGGAGACCCATGTTCCCTTTCCACGTGCCACAGGGATCCTGGGACTCCTATTCATTTTCAAGAGGAGTCAGGCAATGTCTCCTTTAAAAGCATTGATCTCCGCGGACCTCTCGAGTTTTCAAAGGATGTGAGGCCTCCGGTCGCGATGAGTCGGAGAACTAGGTCTTTCTCTGTGGTCTCCACAGGGGATTTAGACATCCCTTCGTCTTGGGAGATGCAAGACGAGCCGGTATTCAATTCACTGCAGGGATATCTGGCCTTACGTCGAGTCAGAACATCTCGGTGTCCATTCCACTTGAGGCCACTTACTCAGGGTCCCTCTCACATACCTGTAGCTGAGAGAAGCCTCCTCTTGAAGTGCTTGTGGAAAGTTGGTATTCCTCTTGAGTCGAAGCCAGGGACTAATCTCTCATCTCGAGTTGATTTGGGGTCCACGGATCCCTTCTTTGTTGCTCCAGTGACCTCAGGATCCCTCTAGACTTGAGACAGTGATCTTGGGTTTTCTCTGGAGTGGCATCAAGGAAATCAAGGCTCCTTTCTCGTTTGATGTGGAACACGGAATTGCTCTGCATGCAGTGCAGGGGAATCGGGCCTCATCTCGTGGCGAGGGTGAAGTCTCATGGTTTTTCTCGAGTTGCGGCCGGAACCTGGGGTATATTCGCGAGTTACGACGGGGAGGGCCCTTCCAGACACGTGTTTGTTCAGCGACGTCAGGACTCCTGCCTAGGTGCGAGGGACACCTCGGGATTCTCCTCGAGTCTTGGCATGGCAATTGGGACGCGTCTCCACGTGAGGCGGGAGACCCAGTTTCCCTTTGCACTTGCCACAGGGATCCGGGGAATCCTATCCTTTTCCAAGAGGACTCAAGAATCGTCTCCTTTGGAAGCATTGATCTCCGCGGACCTCTCGAGTTTTCAAAGGATGTGAGGCCTCCGGTCGCGATGAGGCGGAGGACTAGGTCTTTCTCTGTGGTCTCCACAGGGGATTCAGACAACCCTTCGTCTTGGGAGAGGCAAGGCGAGCCTGCATTCAATTCACTGCAGGGATATCCGGCCTTACTTCGAGTCAGAGCATCTCGGTGTCCATTCCACTTGAGGCCAGAAATTCAGGGTCCCTCTCACATACCTGTAGCTGAGAGAAGCCTCCTCTTGAGGTGCTTGTGGAAAGTTGGTATTCCTCTTGAGTCTAAGCCAGGGACTCAGCTCTCATCTCGAGTTGATTTGGGGTCCACGGAGCCCTTTCATGTTGCTCCAGTGACCTCAGGATCGCTCTAGACTTGAGACAGTGATCTTGGGTTTTCTCTGGAGTGCCATCAAGGAAATCAAGGCTCCTTTCACGTTTGATGTGGAACACGGAATTGCTCTGCACGCAGTGCAGGGGAATCGGGCCTCATCTCGCGGCGAGGGGGAAGTCTCATATTTTTTCTCGAGTTGCGGCCGGAACCTGATTTATATTCTCGAGTTACGACGGGGAGGGCCCTTCCAGACACGTGTTTGTTCAGCGACGTCAGGACTCCTGCCTAGGTGCGAGGGACACCTCGGGATTCTCCTCGAGTCTTGGCATGGCAATTGGGACGCGTCTCCACGTGAGGCGGGAGACCCATGTTCCCTTTCCACGTGCCACAGGGATCCTGGGACTCCTATTCATTTTCAAGAGGAGTCAGGCAATGTCTCCTTTAAAAGCATTGATCTCCGCGGACCTCTCGAGTTTTCAAAGGATGTGAGGCCTCCGGTCGCGATGAGTCGGAGAACTAGGTCTTTCTCTGTGGTCTCCACAGGGGATTTAGACATCCCTTCGTCTTGGGAGATGCAAGACGAGCCGGTATTCAATTCACTGCAGGGATATCTGGCCTTACGTCGAGTCAGAACATCTCGGTGTCCATTCCACTTGAGGCCACTTACTCAGGGTCCCTCTCACATACCTGTAGCTGAGAGAAGCCTCCTCTTGAAGTGCTTGTGGAAAGTTGGTATTCCTCTTGAGTCGAAGCCAGGGACTAATCTCTCATCTCGAGTTGATTTGGGGTCCACGGATCCCTTCTTTGTTGCTCCAGTGACCTCAGGATCCCTCTAGACTTGAGACAGTGATCTTGGGTTTTCTCTGGAGTGGCATCAAGGAAATCAAGGCTCCTTTCTCGTTTGATGTGGAACACGGAATTGCTCTGCATGCAGTGCAGGGGAATCGGGCCTCATCTCGTGGCGAGGGTGAAGTCTCATGGTTTTTCTCGAGTTGCGGCCGGAACCTGGGGTATATTCGCGAGTTACGACGGGGAGGGCCCTTCCAGACACGTGTTTGTTCAGCGACGTCAGGACTCCTGCCTAGGTGCGAGGGACACCTCGGGATTCTCCTCGAGTCTTGGCATGGCAATTGGGACGCGTCTCCACGTGAGGCGGGAGACCCAGTTTCCCTTTGCACTTGCCACAGGGATCCGGGGAATCCTATCCTTTTCCAAGAGGACTCAAGAATCGTCTCCTTTGGAAGCATTGATCTCCGCGGACCTCTCGAGTTTTCAAAGGATGTGAGGCCTCCGGTCGCGATGAGGCGGAGGACTAGGTCTTTCTCTGTGGTCTCCACAGGGGATTCAGACAACCCTTCGTCTTGGGAGAGGCAAGGCGAGCCTGCATTCAATTCACTGCAGGGATATCCGGCCTTACTTCGAGTCAGAGCATCTCGGTGTCCATTCCACTTGAGGCCAGAAATTCAGGGTCCCTCTCACATACCTGTAGCTGAGAGAAGCCTCCTCTTGAGGTGCTTGTGGAAAGTTGGTATTCCTCTTGAGTCTAAGCCAGGGACTCAGCTCTCATCTCGAGTTGATTTGGGGTCCACGGAGCCCTTTCATGTTGCTCCAGTGACCTCAGGATCGCTCTAGACTTGAGACAGTGATCTTGGGTTTTCTCTGGAGTGCCATCAAGGAAATCAAGGCTCCTTTCACGTTTGATGTGGAACACGGAATTGCTCTGCACACAGTGCAAGGGAATCGGGCCTCATCTCGCGGCGAGGGGGAAGTCTCATGGTTTTTCTCGAGTTGCGGCCGGAACCTGGGGTATATTCTCGAGTAACGACGGGGAGGGCCCTTCCAGACACGTGTTTGTTCAGCGACGTCAGGACTCCTGCCTAGGTGCGAGGGACACCTCGGGATTCTCCTGGAGTCTTGGCATGGCAATTGGGACGCGTCTCCACGTGAGGCGGGAGACACAGGGTCCCTTCCCACGTCCACAGGGATCCTGGGACTCCTATCCATTTTCAAGAGGAGTCAGGCATCGTCTCCTTTGGAAACATTGATCTCCGCGGACCTCTCGAGTTTTCAAAGGATGTGAGGCCTCCGGTCGCGATGAGGCGGAGAACTAGGTCTTTCTCTGTGGTCTCCACAGGGCATTCAGACATCCCTTCGTCTTGGGAGATGCAAGACGAGACTGCATTCAATTCACTGCAGGGATATCCCGCCTTACTTCGAGTCAGAGCATCTCGGTGTCCATTCCACTTGAGGCCACACACTCAGGGTCCCTCTCACATACCTGTAGCTGAGAGAAACCTCCTCTTGAGGTGCTTGTGGAAAGTTGATATTCCTCTTGAGTGGAAGCCAAACACTAAGCTCTCATCTCGAGTTGATTTGGGGTCAACGGAGACCTTTCGTCTTGCTCCAGTGACCTCAGGATCCCTCTAGACTTGAGACAGTGATCTTGAGTTTCCTCTGGAGTGCCATCAAGGAAATCAAGGCTCCTTTCACGTTTGATGTGGAACACGGAATTGCTCTGCACGCAGTGCAGGGGAATCGGGCCTCAACTCGCGGCGAGGGGGAAGTCTCATGGTTTTTCTCGAGTTGCGGACCGAACCTGGGGTATATTCTCGAGTTACGACGGGGAGGGCCCTTCCAGACACGTGTTTGTTCAGCGACGTGAGGACTCCTGCCTAGGTGCTAGGGACAACTCAGGATTCTCCTCCAGTCTTGGCATGGCAATTGGGACGCATCTCCACGTGAGGCGGGAGACCCAGGTTCCCTTTCCACGTGCCACAGGGATCCTGGGACTCCTATCCATTTTCAAGAGGAGTCAGGCATCGTCTCCTTTGGAAGCATTGATCTCTGCGGACCTCTCGAGTTTTCAAAGGATGTGAGGCCTCCGGTCGCGATGATGCAGAGAACTGGGTCTTTCTCTGTTGTCTCCACAGGGGATTCAGACATCCCTTCGTCTTGGGAGATGCAAGACGAGCCTGCATTCATTTCACTGTTGGGATATCCAGCCTTACTTCGAGTCAGAGCATCTCGGTGTCCATACCACTTGAGGCCACAAATTCAGGGTCCCTCTTACATACCTGTAGCTGAGAGAAGCCTCCTCTTGAGGTGCTTGTGGAAAGTTGATATTCCTCTTGAGTCAAAGCGAGGGACTAAGCTCTCATCTCGAGTTGATTTGGGGGTCCACGGATCCCTTTCGTGTTGCTCCAGTGACCTCAGGATCCCTCTAGACTTGAGACAGTGATCTTGGGTTTTCCCTGGAGTGCCATCACGGAAATCAAGTCTCCTTTCACGTTTGATGTGGAACACGGAATTGCTCTGCACGCAGTGCAGGCGAATCGGGCCTCATCTCGCGGCGAGGGGGAAGTCTCATATTTTTTCTCGAGTTGCGGCCGGAACCTGATTTATATTCTCGAGTTACGACGGGGAGGGCCCTTCCAGACACGTGTTTGTTCAGCGACGTCATTATTCCTGCCTAGGTGCGAGGGACACCTCGGGATTCTCCTCGAGTCTTGGCATGGCAATGGGGACGCGTCTCCAAGTGAAGCGGGAGACCCAGAATCCCCGTCCATGTGACCTGGATCCTCGGACTCCTAACCATTTTCAAGAGGAGTCAGGCATCGTCTCCTTTGGAAGCATTGATCTCCGCGGACCTCTCGAGTTTTCAAAGGATGTGAGGCCTCCGGTCGCGTTGAGCCGGAGGACTAGGTCTTTCTCTGTGGTCTCCACAGGGGATTCAGACATCCCTTCGTCTTGGGAGATGCAAGACGAACCTGCATTCAATTCACAGCAGGGATATCCAGCATTAGTTCGAGTCAGAGCATTTCGGTGCCAATTCCTCTTGAGGCCACAAACTCAGGGTCCCTCTCACATACCTGTAGCTGAGAGAAGCCTCCTCTTGAGGTGCTTGTGGAAACTTGGTATTCCTCTTGAGTCGAAGCCAGGGACTAAGCTCTCATCTCGAGTTGATTTGGGTTCCACAGAGCCCTTTTTTGTTGCTCCAGTGACCTCAGGATCCCTCTAGACTTGATACAGTGATCTTGCGTTTTCTCTGGAGTGCTATCAAGGAAATCAAGGCTCCTTTCACGTTTGATGTGGAACACGGAATTGCTCTGCATGCAGTGCAGGGGAATCGGGCCTCATCTCGCGGCGAGGGGGAAGTCTCATTGTTTTTCTCGAGTTGCGGACGGAACCTGTGGTATATTCTCGAGTTACGACGGGGAGGGCCCTTCCAGACACGTGTTTGTTCAGCGATGTCAGGACTCCTGCCTAGGTGCGAGGGACACCTCGGGATTCACCTCGAGTCTTGGCATTGCAATTGGGACGCGTCTCCACGTGAGGCGGGAGACCCAGGGTCCCATTCCACGTGCCACAGGGATCCTGGGACTCCTATCCATTTTCAAGAGGAGTCAGGCATCGTCTCCTTTGGAAGCATTGATCTCCGCGGACCTCTCGAGTTTTCAAAGGATGTGAGGCCTCCGGTCGCGATGAGGCGGAGGACTAGGTCTTTCTCTGTGGTCTCCACAGGGGATTCAGACAACCCTTCGTCTTGGGAGATGCAAGACGAGCCTGCATTCAATTCACTGCAGGGATATCCGGCCTTAATTCGAGTCAGAGCATCTCGGTGTCCATTCCACTTGAGGCCACAAACTCAGGGTCCCTCTCACATACCTGTAGCTGAGAGAAGCCTCCTCTTGAGGTGCTTGGGGAAAGTTGGTATTCCTCTTGAGTCGAAGCCAGGGACTAAGCTCTCATCTCGAGTTGATTTGGGTTCCCCGGAGCCCTTTCGTGTTGCTCCAGTGACCTCAGGATCCCTCTAGACTTGAGACAGTGATCTTGGGTATTCTCTGGAGTGCCATCAAGGAAATCAAGGCTCCTTTCACGTTTGATGTGGAACACGGAATTGCTCTGCACGCAGTGCAGGGAAATCGGGCCTCATCTCGCGTCGAGGGGGAAATCTCATGGTTTTTCTCGAGTTGCGGCCGGAACCTGGGGTATATTCTCGAGTGACGACGGGGAGGGCCCTTCCAGACACGTGTTTGTTCAGCGACGTCAGGACTCCCGCCTAGGTGCGAGGGACACCTCGGGATTCTCCTCGAGTCTTGGCATGGCTATTGGGACGCGTCTCCACGTGAGGCGGGAGACCCAGTGTCCCTTTCCACGTGCCACAGGGATCCTGGGACTCCTATCAATTTTCAAGAGGAGTCAGGCATCGTCTCCTTTGGAAGCATTGATCTCCACGGACCTCTCGAGTTTTCAAAGGATGTGAGGCCTCCGGTCGCGATGAGGCGGAGGACTAGGTCTTTCTCTGTGGTCTCCACAGGGGATTCAGACATCCCTTCGTCTTGGGAGATGCAAGACGAGCCTGCATTCAATTCACTGCAGGGATATCCGGGCTAACGTCGAGTCAGAGCATCTCGGTGTCCATTCCACTTGAGGCCACAAACTCAGGGTCCCTCTCACATACCTGCAGCTGAGAGAAGCCTCCTCTTGAGGTGCTTGTGTAAAGTTCGTATTCCTCTTGAGTTGAAGCCAGGGACTAAGCTCTCATCTCGAGTTGATTTGGGGTCCTTGGAGCCCTTTCCTGTTGCTACAGTGTCCTCAGGATCCCTCTAGACTTGAGACAGTGATCTTGGGTTTTCTCAGGAGTGCCATCAATAAAAGCAGGGCTCCTTTCACGTTTGATGTCAATCACGGAATTGTGCTGCACGCAGTGCAGGGGAATCGGGCCTCATCTCACGGCGAGGGGTAAGTCTCATGGTATTTCTCTAGTTTCGGCCGGAACCTGGGGTATATTCTCGAGTTACGACGGGGAGGGCCCTTCCAGACACGTGTTTGTTCAGCGACGTCAGGACTCCTGCCTAGGTGCGAGGGACACCTCGGGATTCTCCTCGAGACTTGGCATGGCAATTGGGACGCGTCTTCATGTGAGACGGGAGACACAGGGTCCCTTTCGACGTGCCACAGGGATCCTGGGACTCCTATCCATTTTCAAGAGTACTCAGGCATCGTCTCCTTTGGAAGCATTGATCTCCGCGGACCTCTCGAGTTTTCAAAGATGTGAGGCCTCCGGTCGCGATGAGGCGGAGATCTAGGTCTTTCTCTGTGGTCTCCACAGGGGATTCAGATATCCCTTCCTCTTGGGAGATGCAAGACGAGCCTGCATTCAATTCACTGCAGGGATATCCGGCCTTACTTCGAGTCAGAGCATCTCGGAGTCCATTCCACTTGAGCCCACAAACTCAGGGTCCCTCTCACATACCTGTAGCTGAGAGAAGCCTCCTCTTGAGGTGCTTGTGGAAAGTTGGTATTCCTCTTGAGTCGAAGCGAGGAACTAAGCTCTAATCTCGAGTTGATTTGGGGTCCGCGGAGCCCTTTCGTGTTGCTACAGTGACGTCAGGATCCCTCTAGACTTGAGACAGTGATCTTGGGTTTTCTCTGTAGTGCCATCAAGGAAATCAAGTCTCCTTTCACGTTTGTTGTGGAACATGGAATTGCTCTGCACGCAGTGCAGGGGAATCGGGCCTCATCTCGCTGCGAGGGGGAAGTCTCATGGTTTTTCTCGAGTTGCGGCTGGAACCTGGGGTATATTCTCGAGTTAAGACGGGGAGGGCCCTTCCAGATACGTGTTTGTTCAGCGACGTCAGGACTCCTGCCTAGGTGCGAGGGACACCTCGGAATTCTCCTCGAGTCTTGGCATGGCAATTGAGACGCATCTCCACGTGAGGCGGGAGACCCAGGATCCCTTTCCACGTGCCACAGGGATCCTGGGACTCCTATCCATTTCAAGAGGTGTCAGGCATCGTCTCCTTTGGAAGCACTGATCTGCGCGGACCGCTCGAGTTTTCAAAGGAGGTGAGGACTCCGGTCGCGATGAGGCGGAGGACTAGGTCTTTCTCTGTGGTCTCCACAGGGGATTCAGACATCCCTTCGTCTTGGGAGATGCAAGACGAGCCTGCATTCAACTCACTGCAGCGATATCCGGCCTGACTTCGAGTCAGAGCATCTCGGTGTCCATTCCACTTGAGGCCACAAACTCAGGGTCTCTCTCACATACCTGTAGCTGAGAGAAGCCTCCTCTTGAGGTGCTTGTGGAAAGTTGGTATTCCTCTTGAGTCGAATCCAGACACTAAGCTCTCATCTCGAGTCGATTTGGGGTCCACGGAGCCCTTTCGTGTTGCTCCAGTGACCTCAGGATCCCTCTAGACTTGAGACAGTGATCTTGAGTTTTCTCTGGAGTGCCATCAAGGAAATCAAGGCTCCTTTCACGTTTGATGTGGAACACGGAATTGCTCTCCAAGCAGTGCAGGGGAATCGGGCCTCATCTTGCGGCGAGGGGGAAGTCTCATGGTTTTTCAAGAGTTGCGGCCGGAACCTGGGGTATATTCTCGAGTTACGACGGGGAGGTTCCGTCCAGACACGTGTTTGTTCAGCGACGTCAGGACTCGGGCCTAGGTGCGAGGGACACCTAGAGATTCTCCTCGAGTCTTGACATGGCAATTGGGACGCGTCTCCACGTGAGGCGGGAGACCCAGGGTCCCTTTCCACGTGCCACAGGGATTCTGGGACTCCTATCCATTTCAAGAGGAGTCAGGCATCGTCTCCTTTGGAAGCATTGATCTGCACGGACCGCTCGAGTTTTCAAAGGATGTGAGGCCTCCGGTCGCGATGAGGCGGAGGACTAGGTCTTTCTCTGTGGTCTCCACAGGGGATTCAGACATCCCTTCTTCTTGGGAGATGCAAGACGAGCCTGCATTCAATTCACTGCAGCGATATCCGGCCTGACGTCGAGTCAGAGCATCTCGGTGTCCATTCCACTTGAGGCCACAAACTCAGGGTCTCTCTCACATACCTGTAGCTGAGAGAAGCCTCCTCTTGAGGTGCTTGTGGAAAGTTGGTGTTCCTCTTGAGTCGAAGCCAGGGACTAAGCTCTCATCTCGAGTCGATTTGGGGTCCACGGAGCCCTTTCGTGTTGCTCCAGTGACCTCAGGATCCCTCTAGAGTTGAGACAGTGATCTTGGGTTTTCTCTGGAGTGCCATCAAGGAAATCAAGGCTCCTTTCACGTTTGATGTGGAACACGGAATTGCTCTGCACGCAGTGCAGGGGAATCGGGCCTCATCTCGCGGCGAGGGGGAAGTCTCATGGTTTTTCTCGAGTTGCGGCCGGACCTGGGGTATATTCTCGAGTTACGACGGGGAGGGCCCTTCCAGACACGTGTTTGTTCAGCGACGTCAGGACTCCTGTCTAGGTGCAAGGGACACCTCGGGATTCTCCTCGAGTCTTGGCATGACAATTGGGACGAGTCTCCACGTGAGGCGGGAGACCCAGGGTCCCTTTCCACTTGCCACAGGGATCCTGGGACTCCTATCCATTTTCAAGAGGAGTCAGGCATCGTCTCCTTGGGAAGCATTGATATCCGCAGATCTCTCGAGTTTTCAAAGGATGTGATACCTCCGGTCGCGTTGAGGCGGAGGACTAGGTCTTTCTCTGTGGTCTCCACAGGGGATTCAGACATCCCTTCGTCTTGCGAAATGCAAGACGAACCTGCATTCAATTCACTGCAGGGATATCCGGCCTTACTCCGAGTCAGAGCATCTCGGTGTCCATTCCACTTGAGGCCACAAACTCAGGGTCCCTCTCACATACCTGTAGCTGAGAGAAGCCTCCCCTTGAGGAGCTTGTGGAAAGTTGGTATTCCTCTTGAGTCGAAGCCAGGGACTAAGCTCTCATCTCGAGTTGATTTGGTTTCCACGGAGCCCTTTCGTGTTGCTCCAGTGACCTCAGGATCCCTCTAGACTTCAGACAGTGACTCTGGGTTTTCTCTGGAGTGCCATCAAGGAAATGAAGGTTCCTTTCACTTTTGATGTGGAACACGGAATTGCTCTGCATGCAGTGCAGTGAATCAGGCCTCATCTCGCAGTGAGGGGAAGTCTCATGGTTTTTCTCAAGTTGCGGCCGGAACCTGGGGTATATTCGCGAGTTACGACGGGGAGGGCCCTTCCAGACACGTGTTTGTTCAGCGACGTCAGGTCTCCTGCCTAGGTGCGAGGGACAACTCGGGATTCTCCTCGAGTCTTGGAATGGCATTTGGGTCGCGTCTCCACATGAGGCGGGGGACCCAGTGTCCCTTTGCACTTGCCACAGGGATCCGGGGAATCCTATCCATTTCCAAGAGGACTCAAGAATCGTCTCCTTTGGAAGCATTGATCTCCGCGGACCTCTCGAGTTTTCAAAGGATGTGAGGCCTCCGGTCGCGATGAGGCGGAGGACTAGGTCTTTCTCTGTGGTCTCCACAGGGGATTCAGACAACCCTTCGTCTTGGGAGAGGCAAGGCGAGCCTGCATTCAATTCACTGCAGGGATATCCGGCCTTACTTCGAGTCAGAGCATCTCGGTGTCCATTCCACTTGAGGCCACAAATTCAGGGTCCCTCTCACATACCTCTAGCTGAGAGAAGCCTCCTCTTGAGGTGCTTGTGGAAAGTTGGTATTCCTCTTGAGTCGAAGCCAGGGACTAAGCTCTCATCTCGAGTTGATTTGGGGTCCACGGAGCCCTTTCGTGTTGCTCCAGTGACCTCAGGATCCCTCTAGACTTGAGACAGTGATCTTGGGTTTTCTCTGGAGTGCCATCAAGGAAATCAAGGCTCCTTTCACGTTTGATGTGGAACACGGAATTGCTCTGCACACAGTGCAGGGGAATCGGGCCTCATCTCGCGGCGAGGGGGAAGTCTCATGGTTTTTCTCGAGTTGCGGCCGGAACCTGTTGTATATTCTCGAGTAACGACGGGGAGGGCCCTTCCAGACACGTGTTTGCTCAGCGACGTCAGGACTCCTGCCTAGGTGCGAGGGACACCTCGGGATTCTCCTCGAGTCTTGGCATGGCAATTGGGACGCGTCTCCACGTGAGGCGTGAGACCCAGGGTTCCTTTCCACGTGCCACAGGGATCCTGGGACTCCCATCCATTTTCAAGAGGAGTCAGGCATCGTCTCCTTTGAAAGCATTGATCTCCGCGGACCTCTCGAGTTTTCAAAGGATGTGAGGCCTCCGGTCGCGATGAGGCAGAGAATTAGGTCTTTCTCTGTGGTCTCCACAGGGGAATCAGACATCCCTTCGTCTTGGGAGATGCAAGACGAGCCTGCATTCAATTCACTGCAAGGATATCCGGCCTTACTTCGAGTCAGAGCATCTCGGTGTCCATTCCACTTGAGGCCACAAACTCAGGGTCAATCTCACATACCTGTAGCTGAGAGAAGCCTTCTCTTGAGGTGCTTGTGGAAAGCTGGTATTCCTCTTGAGTCGAAGCCGGGGAATAAGCTCTCATCTCGAGTTGATTTAGGGTCCACGGAGCATTTTCGTATTGCTCCAGTGACCTCAGGATCCCTCTAGACTTGAGACAGTGATCTTGTGTTTTCTCTGGAGTGCCATCAAGGAAATCAAGGCTCCTTTCACGTTTGATGTGGAACACGGAATTGCTCTGCATGCAGTGCAGGGAAATCGTGCCTCATCTTGGGGCGAGGTTGAAGTCTCATGGTTTTTCTCGAGTTTAGGCCGGAACCTGGGGTATATTCTCGAGTTACGACGGGGAGGGCCCTTCCAGACACGTGTTTGTTCAGCGACATCTGGACTCCTGCCTAGGTGCGAGGGACACCTCGGGATTCTCCTCGAGTCTTGGCATGGCAAATGGGACGCGTCTCCACGTGGGGCGGGAGACCCAGGGTCCCTTTCCACGTGCCACATGGATCCTGGGACTCCTATCCATTTTCAAGAGGAGTCAGGCTTCGTCTCCTTTGGAAGCATTGATCTCCGCGGACCTCTCGAGTTTTCAAATGATGTGAGGCCTCCGGTCGCGATGAGGCGGAGAACTAGGTCTTTCTCTGTGGTCTCCACAGGGGATGCAGACATCCCTTCGTCTTGGGAGATGCAAGACGAGCCTGCATTCAATTCACTGCAGGGATATCCGGCCTTACTTCGAGTCAGAGCATCTCGGTGTCCATTCCACTTGAGGCCACAAACTCAGGGTCCCTCTCACATACCTGTAGCTGAGAGAAGCCTCCTCTTGAGGTGCTTGTGGAAAGTTGGTATTCCTCTGGAGTCGAAGCCAGGGACTAAGCTCTCATCTCGAGTTGATTTGGGGTCCACGGAGCCCTTTCGTGTTGCTCCAGTGACCTCAGGATGCCTCTAGACTTGAGAAAGTGATCTTGGGTTTTCTCTGGAGTGCCATCAAGGAAATCAAGGCTCCTTTCACGTTTGATGTGGAACACGGAATTGCTCTGCATGCAGCGCAGGGAAATCGGGCCTCATCTCGGGGCGAGGGGGAAGTCGCATGGTTTTTCTCGAGTTGCGGCCGGAACCTGGCGTATATTCTCGAGTTACGACGGGGAGGGCCCTTCCAGACACGTGTTTGTTCAGCGACGTCATGACTCCTGCCTAGGTGCGAGGGACACCTCGGGATTCTCCTCGAGTCTTGGCATGGCAATTGGGACGCGTCTCCACGTGAGGCGGGAGACCCAGGGTCCCTTTCCACGTGCCACAGGGATCCTGGGACTCCTATCCATTTTCAAGAGGAGTCAGGCATCTTCTCCTTTGGAAGCATTGATCTCGCGGACCTCTCGAGTTTTCAAAGGATGTGAGGCCTCCGTCAGCGATGAGGCGGAGAACTAGGTCTTTCTCTCTGGTCTCCACAGGGGATGCAGACATCCCTTCGTCTTGGAGATGCAAGACGAGCCTGCATTCAATTCACTGCAGGGATATCCGGCCTTACTTCGAGTCAGAGCATCTCGGTGTTCATTCCACTTGAGGCCACAAACTCAGGGTCCCTCTCACATACCTGTAGCTGAGAGAAGCCTCCCCTGAGGTGCTTGTGGAAAGTTGGTATTCCTCTTGAGTCGAAGCCAGGGACTAACCTCTCATCTCGAGTTGATTTGGGTCTGCAGAGCCCTTTCGTGTTGCTACAGTGACCTCAGGATCCCTCTAGACTTGAGTCTGTGATCTTGGGTTTTCTCTGGGGTGCCATGAAGGAAATCAAGGCTCTTTTCACGTTTGATCTGGGATACGGAATTGCTCTGCATGCAGTGTAGCGGAATCGGGACTCATCTTCTGGCGAGGGGGAAGTCTCAGGGTTTTTCTCGAGTTGCGGCCGGAACCTGGGGTATATTCGCGAGTTACGACGGGGAGGGCCCTTCCAGACACGTGTTTGTTCAGCGACGTCAGGACTCCTGCCTAGGTGCGAGGGACACCTCGGGATTCTCCTCGAGTCTTGGCATGGCAATTGGGACGCGTCTCCACGTGAGGCGGGAGACCAAGTGTCCCTTTCCACATGCCACATGGATCCTGGGACTCCTATCCATTGTCAAGAGGAGTCAGGCATCGTCTCCTTTGGAAGCATTGATCTCCGCATACCTTTCAAAGGATGTGAGGCCTCCGGTCGCGATGAGGCGGAGGACCAGGTCTTTCTCTGTGGTCTCCACAGCGGATTCAGACATCCCTTCGTCTTGGGAGATGCAAGACGAGCCTGGATTCAATTCACTGCAGGGATATCCGGCCTTACTTCGAGTCAGAGCATCTCGGTGTCCATTCCACTTGAGGCCACAAACTCAGGGTCCCTCTCACATACCTGTAGCTGAGAGAAGCCTCCTCTTGAGGTGCTTGTGGAAAGTTGGTATTCCTCTTGAGTCGAAGCCAGGGACTAAGCTCTCATCTCGAGTTGATTTGGGGTCCACGGAGCCCTTCCGTGTTGCTACAGTCACCTCAGGATCCCTCTAGACTTGAGACAGTTATCTTGGGTTTTCTCGGGAGTGACATCAAGGAAATCAAGGCTCCTTTCACGTTTGATGTGGAACACGGAATTGCTCTGCAGGCAGTGCAGGGGAATCCGGCCTCAGCTCGCGGCGAGGGGGAAGTCTCATGGTTTTTCTCGAGGTGCGGCCGGAACCTGGGGTATATTCTCGAGTTACGATGGGGAGGGCCCTTCCAGACACGTGTTGTTCAGCGACGTCAGGACTCCTGCCTAGGTGCGAGGGACACCTCGGTATTCTCCTCGAGTCTTGGCATGGCAATTTGGACGCGTCTCCACGTGAGGCGGGAGGCCCAGAGTCCCTTTCCACGTGTCATAGATATCCTGGGACTCCTATCCATTTTCAAGGAGAGTCAGGCATCGTCTCCTTCGGAAGCATTGATCTCCGCGTACCTCTCGAGTTTTCAAAGGATATGAGGCCTCCGGTCGCGATGACGCGGAGAACTAGATCTTTCTCTGTGGTCTCCACAGGGGATTCAGACATCCCTTCGTCTTGGCAGATGCAAGACGAGCCTGCATTCAATTCACTGCAGGGATATCCGGCCTTACTTCGAGTCAGAGCATCTCGGTGTCCATTCCACTTGAGGCCACAAACTCAGGGTCCCTCTCACATACCTGTAGCTGAGAGAAGCCTCCTCTTGAGTTGCTTGTGAAAAGTTGGTATTCCTGTTGAGTCGAAGCCAGGGACTAAGCTCTCATCTCGAGTTGATTTGGGGTCCACGGAGCCCTTTCTTGTTGCTACAGTGACCTCAGGATCCCTCTAGACTTGAGACAGTGATCTTGGGTTTTCTCTGGAGTGCCATCAAGGAAATCAAGGCTCCTTTCACGTTTGATGAGGAACACGGAATTGCTCTGCACGCAGTGCAGGGGAATCGGGCCTCATCTCGCGGCGAGGGGGAAGTCTCATGGTTTTTCTCGAGTTGCGGCTGGAACCTGGGGTATATTCTCGAGTTACGATGGGGAGGGCCCTTCCAGACACGTGTTTGTTCAGCGACGTCAGGACTCCTGCCTAGGTGCGAGGGACACCTCGGGATTCTCCTCGAGTCTTGGCATGGCAATTGGGACGCGTCTCCACGTGAGCCGGGAGACCCAGGGTCCCTTTCCACGTGACACAGGGATCGTGGGACTCCTATCCATTTTCAAGAGGAGTCAGGCATCGTCTCCTTTGGAAGCATTGATCTCCGCATACCTTTCGAATTTTCAAAGGATGTGAGGCCTCCGGTCGCGATGAGGCGGAGGACCAGGTCTTTCTCTGTGGTCTCCACAGCGGATTCAGACATCCCTTCGTCTTGGGAGATGCAAGACGAGCTTGCATTCAATTCCCTGCAGGGATATCCGGCCTTACTTCGAGTCAGAGCATCTCGGTGTCCATTCCACTTGAGGCCACAAACTCAGGGTCCCTCTCACATACCTGTAGCTGAGAGAAGCCTCCTCTTGAGGTGCTTGTGGAAAGTTGGTATTCCTCTTGACTCGAAGCCATGGACTAAGCTCTCATCTCGAGTTGATTTGGGGTCCACGGAGCCCTTTCTTGTTGCTACAGTGACCTCAGGATCCCTCTAGACTTGAGACAGTTATCTTGGGTTTTCTCTGGAGTGCCATCAAGGAAATCAAGGCTCCTTTCACGTTTGATGTGGAACACGTAATTGCTCTGCACGCAGTGCAGGGGAATCGGGCCTCATCTCGTGGCGAGATGGAAATCTCATGGTTTTTCTCGAGTTGCGGCCGGAACCTGATTTATATTTTCGAGTTACGACGGGGAGGGCCCTTCCAGAAACGTGTTTGTTCAGCGACGTCAGGACTCCTGTCTAGGTGCGAGGGACACCTCGGTATTCTCCTCGAGTCTTGGCATGGCAATTGGGACGCGTCTCCACGTGAGGCGGGAGACCCAGGGTCCCTTTCCACGTGCCACAGGGATCCTGGGACTCCTATCCATTTTCAAGAGGAGTCAGGCATCGTCTCCTTTGGAAGCATTGATCTCCACAGACCTCTCGAGTTTTCAATGGATGTGATGCCTCCGTTCGCGATGAGGCGGAGAACTAGGTCTTTCTCTGTGGTCTCCACAGGGGATTCAGACATTCCTTCTTCTTGGGAGATGCAAGACGAGCCTGCATTCAATTCACTGCAGGGATATCCGGCCTTACTTCGAGTCAGAGCATCTCGGTGTCCATTCTACTTGAGGCCACAAACTCAGGGTCCCTCGCACATACCTGTAGCTGACAGAAACCGCCTCTTGAGGTGCATGTGGAAACTTGGTATTCGTCTTGAATCGAAGCCAGGGACTAAGCTCTCATCTCGACTTGATTTGGGTTCCACGGAGACCTTTCTTGTTGCTACAGTGACCTCAGGATCCCTCTAGACTTGAGACAGTGATCTTGGGTTTTCTCTGGAGTGCCATCAAGGAAATCAAGGCTCCTTTCACGTTTGATGTGGAACACGGAATTGCTCTGCATGCAGTGCAGGTAAATCGGGCCTCATCTCGTGGCGAGGGGGAAGTCTCATGGTTTTTCTCGAGTTGCGGCAGGAACCCGGGGTATATTCTCGAGTTACGACGGGGAGGGAACTTCCAGACACGTGTTTGTTCAGTGACGTCTGGACTCCTGCCTAGGTGTGAGGGACACCTCGGGATTATCCTCGAGTCTTGGCATGGCAATTGGGACGCGTCTCCACGTGAGGCGGGAGACCCAGGGTCCCTTTCCACGTGCCACGCGGATCCTGGGACTCCTATCCATTTTCAAGAGGAGTCACGCATAGTCTCCTTTGGAATCATTGACCTCCGCGGACCTCTCAAGTTTTCAAAGGATGTGAGGCCTCCGGTCGCGATGAGGCGGAGATCTAGGTCTTTCTCTGTGGTCTCCACAGGGCATTCAGACATCCCTTCGTCTTGGGAGATGCAAGACGAGCCTGCATTCAATTCACTGCAGGGATATCCAGCCTTACTTCGAGTCAGAGCTTCTCGGTGTCCATTCCACTTGAATCCCCAACTCAGGGCCCTCTCACATAACTTTATCTGAGAGAAGCCTCCTCTTGAGGTGCTTGTGGAAAGTTGCTATTCCTATAGAGTCGAAGCCAGTGACTAAGCTCTCATCACGAGTTGATTTGGGGTCCATGGACCCATTTCGTGTTGCTACAGTGACCTCAGGATCTCTCTAGACTTGAGACAGTGATCTCGGGTTTTCTCTGGAGTGCCATCAAGGAAATCAAGGCTCCTTTCACGTTTGATGTGGAACACGCAATTGCTCTGCACGCAGTGCAGCGGAATCGGGCCTCATCTCGCGGCGAGGGGGAAGTCTCATGGTTTTTCTCGAGTTGCGGCCGGAACCTGGGGTATATTCTCGAGTTACGACGGGGAGGTCTGTTCCAGACACGTGTTTGTTCAGCGACGTCAGGACTCCTGCGTCGGTGCGAGGGACACCTCGGGATTCTCCTCGAGTCTTGGCATGGCAATTGGGACGCGTCTCCACGTGAGGCGGGAGACCCAGGGTCCCTTTCCATGTACCACAGGGATCCTGGGACTCCTATCCATTTTCAAGAGGAGTCAGGCATCGTCTCCTTTGGAAGCATTGATCTCCGCACACCTCTCGAGTTCTCAAAGGATGTGAGGCCTCAATTCGGGATGAGGCGGAGAACTAGGTCTTTCTCTGTGGTCTCCACAGTGGATTCAGACATCCCTTCCTCTTGGGAGATGCAAAACGAGCCTGCATTCAATTCACTGCAGGGATATCCGGCCTTACTTCGAGTCAGAGCATCACGCTATCCATTCGACTTGAGGCCACCAGCTCAGGGTCCCTCTCACATACCTGAAGGTGACAGAAGCCTCCTCTTGAGGTGCTTGTGGAAAGTTGGTATTCCTCTTGAGTCGAAGGCAGGGACGAAGCTCTCATCTCGAGTTGTTTGCGGCACACGAAGCCCTTTCTTGTTGCTACAGTGACCTCAGGATCCCTCTAGACTTGAGACAGTGATTTGGGTTTTCTCTGGAGTGCCATCAAGGAAATCAAGGCTCCTTTCACGTTTGATGTGGAACACGGAATTGCTCTGCATGCAGTGCAGGGGATTCGGGCCTCATCTCGCGGCGAGATGGAAATCGCATGGTTTTTCTCGAGTTGCGGCCCGAACCTGGGGTATATTCTCGAGTTACGACGGGGAGGGCCCTTCCAGACACGTGTTTTTTCAGCGACGTCAGGACTCCTGCCTAGGTGCGAGGGACACCTCGGGATTATCCTCGAGTCTTGGCATGGCAATTGGGACGCGTCTCCACGTGAGGCGGGAGACCCAGGGTCCCTTTCCACGTGCCACAGGGATCCTGGGACTCCTATCCATTTTCAAGAGGAGTCAGGCATCGTCTACTTTGGAAGCATTGATCTCTGCGGACCTCTCGAGTTTTCAAAGGATGTGTGGCCTCCGGTCGCGATGAGGCGGAGAACTAGTTCTTTCTCTGTGGTCTCCACAGGGGATTCAGACATCCCTTCGTCTTGGGAGATGCAAGACGAGCCTGCATTCAATTCACTGCTGGGATATCCGGCCTTACTTCGAGTCAGAGCATCTCGGTGTCCATTCCACTTGAGGCCACAAACTCAGGGTCCCTCTCACATAAATGTAGCTGAGAGAAGCCTCCCCTTGAGGAGCTTGTGGAAAGTTGGTATTCCTCTTGAGTCGAAGCCAGGGATTAAGCTCTCATCTCGAGTTGATTTGGTTTCCACGGAGCCCTTTCGTGTTGCTCCAGTGACCTCAGGATCCCTCTAGACTTCAGACAGTGACTCTGGGTTTTCTCTGGAGTGCCATCAAGGAAATGAAGGTTCCTTTCACTTTTGATGTGGAACACGGAATTGCTCTGCATGCAGTGCAGTGGAATCAGGCCTCATCTCGCAGTGAGGGGAAGTCTCATGGTTTTTCTCAAGTTGCGGCCGGAACCTGGGGTATATTCGCGAGTTACGACGGGGAGGGCCCTTCCAGACACGTGTTTGTTCAGCGACGTCAGGTCTCCTGCCTAGGTGCGAGGGACAACTCGGGATTCTCCTCGAGTCTTGGAATGGCATTTGGGTCGCGTCTCCACATGAGGCGGGGGACCCAGTGTCCCTTTGCACTTGCCACAGGGATCCGGGGAATCCTATCCATTTCCAAGAGGACTCAAGAATCGTCTCCTTTGGAAGCATTGATCTCCGCGGACCTCTCGAGTTTTCAAAGGATGTGAGGCCTCCGGTCGCGATGAGGCGGAGGACTAGGTCTTTCTCTGTGGTCTCCACAGGGGATTCAGACAACCCTTCGTCTTGGGAGAGGCAAGGCGAGCCTGCATTCAATTCACTGCAGGGATATCCGGCCTTACTTCGAGTCAGAGCATCTCGGTGTCCATTCCACTTGAGGCCACAAATTCAGGGTCCCTCTCACATACCTCTAGCTGAGAGAAGCCTCCTCTTGAGGTGCTTGTGGAAAGTTGGTATTCCTCTTGAGTCGAAGCCAGGGACTAAGCTCTCATCTCGAGTTGATTTGGGGTCCACGGAGCCCTTTCGTGTTGCTCCAGTGACCTCAGGATCCCTCTAGACTTGAGACAGTGATCTTGGGTTTTCTCTGGAGTGCCATCAAGGAAATCAAGGCTCCTTTCACGTTTGATGTGGAACACGGAATTGCTCTGCACACAGTGCAGGGGAATCGGGCCTCATCTCGCGGCGAGGGGGAAGTCTCATGGTTTTTCTCGAGTTGCGGCCGGGACCTGTTGTATATTCTCGAGTAACGACGGGGAGGGCCCTTCCAGACACGTGTTTGCTCAGCGACGTCAGGACTCCTGCCTAGGTGCGAGGGACACCTCGGGATTCTCCTCGAGTCTTGGCATGGCAATTGGGACGCGTCTCCACGTGAGGCGTGAGACCCAGGGTTCCTTTCCACGTGCCACAGGGATCCTGGGACTCCCATCCATTTTCAAGAGGAGTCAGGCATCGTCTCCTTTGAAAGCATTGATCTCCGCGGACCTCTCGAGTTTTCAAAGGATGTGAGGCCTCCGGTCGCGATGAGGCAGAGAATTAGGTCTTTCTCTGTGGTCTCCACAGGGGAATCAGACATCCCTTCGTCTTGGGAGATGCAAGACGAGCCTGCATTCAATTCACTGCAAGGATATCCGGCCTTACTTCGAGTCAGAGCATCTCGGTGTCCATTCCACTTGAGGCCACAAACTCAGGGTCAATCTCACATACCTGTAGCTGAGAGAAGCCTTCTCTTGAGGTGCTTGTGGAAAGCTGGTATTCCTCTTGAGTCGAAGCCGGGGAATAAGCTCTCATCTCGAGTTGATTTAGGGTCCACGGAGCATTTTCGTATTGCTCCAGTGACCTCAGGATCCCTCTAGACTTGAGACAGTGATCTTGGGTTTTCTCTGGAGTGCCATCAAGGAAATCAAGGCTCCTTTCACGTTTGATGTGGAACACGGAATTGCTCTGCATGCAGTGCAGGGAAATCGTGCCTCATCTTGGGGCGAGGTTGAAGTCTCATGGTTTTTCTCGAGTTTAGGCCGGAACCTGGGGTATATTCTCGAGTTACGACGGGGAGGGCCCTTCCAGACACGTGTTTGTTCAGCGACATCTGGACTCCTGCCTAGGTGCGAGGGACACCTCGGGATTCTCCACGAGTCTTGGCATGGCAATTGGGACGCGTCTCCACGTGGGGCGGGAGACCCAGGGTCCCTTTCCACGTGCCACATGGATCCTGGGACTCCTATCCATTTTCAAGAGGAGTCAGGCTTCGTCTCCTTTGGAAGCATTGATCTCCGCGGACCTCTCGAGTTTTCAAATGATGTGAGGCCTCCGGTCGCGATGAGGCGGAGAACTAGGTCTTTCTCTGTGGTCTCCACAGGGGATGCAGACATCCCTTCGTCTTGGGAGATGCAAGACGAGCCTGCATTCAATTCACTGCAGGGATATCCGGCCTTACTTCGAGTCAGAGCATCTCGGTGTCCATTCCACTTGAGGCCACAAACTCAGGGTCCCTCTCACATACCTGTAGCTGAGAGAAGCCTCCTCTTGAGGTGCTTGTGGAAAGTTGGTATTCCTCTGGAGTCGAAGCCAGGGACTAAGCTCTCATCTCGAGTTGATTTGGGGTCCACGGAGCCCTTTCGTGTTGCTCCAGTGACCTCAGGATCCCTCTAGACTTGAGAAAGTGATCTTGGGTTTTCTCTGGAGTGCCATCAAGGAAATCAAGGCTCCTTTCACGTTTGATGTGGAACAGGGAATTGCTCTGCATGCAGCGCAGGGAAATCGGGCCTCATCTCGGGGCGAGGGGGAAGTCGCATGGTTTTTCTCGAGTTGCGGCCGGAACCTGGGGTATATTCTCGAGTTACGACGGGGAGGGCCCTTCCAGACACGTGTTTGTTCAGCGACGTCATGACTCCTGCCTAGGTGCGAGGGACACCTCGGGATTCTCCTCGAGTCTTGGCATGGCAATTGGGACGCGTCTCCACGTGAGGCGGGAGACCCAGGGTCCCTTTCCACGTGCCACAGGGATCCTGGGACTCCTATCCATTTTCAAGAGGAGTCAGGCATCTTCTCCTTTGGAAGCATTGATCTCGCGGACCTCTCGAGTTTTCAAAGGATGTGAGGCCTCCGTCAGCGATGAGGCGGAGAACTAGGTCTTTCTCTCTGGTCTCCACAGGGGATGCAGACATCCCTTCGTCTTGGAGATGCAAGACGAGCCTGCATTCAATTCACTGCAGGGATATCCGGCCTTACTTCGAGTCAGAGCATCTCGGTGTTCATTCCACTTGAGGCCACAAACTCAGGGTCCCTCTCACATACCTGTAGCTGAGAGAAGCCTCCCCTGAGGTGCTTGTGGAAAGTTGGTATTCCTCTTGAGTCGAAGCCAGGGACTAAGCTCTCATCTCGAGTTGATTTGGGGTCCACGGAGCCCTTCCGTGTTGCTACAGTCACCTCAGGATCCCTCTAGACTTGAGACAGTTATCTTGGGTTTTCTCGGGAGTGACATCAAGGAAATCAAGGCTCCTTTCACGTTTGATGTGGAACACGGAATTGCTCTGCAGGCAGTGCAGGGGAATCGGGCCTCATCTCGCGGCGAGGGGGAAGTCTCATGGTTTTTCTCGAGGTGCGGCCGGAACCTGGGGTATATTCTCGAGTTACGATGGGGAGGGCCCTTCCAGACACGTGTTGTTCAGCGACGTCAGGACTCCTGCCTAGGTGCGAGGGACACCTCGGTATTCTCCTCGAGTCTTGGCATGGCAATTTGGACGCGTCTCCACGTGAGGCGGGAGGCCCAGAGTCCCTTTCCACGTGTCATAGATATCCTGGGACTCCTATCCATTTTCAAGGAGAGTCAGGCATCGTCTCCTTCGGAAGCATTGATCTCCGCGTACCTCTCGAGTTTTCAAAGGATGTGAGGCCTCCGGTCGCTATGAGGCAGAGAACTAGGTCTTTCTCAGTGGTCACCACAGGAGATTCAGACATCCCTTCGTCTTGGGAGATGGAAGACGAGCCTGCATTCAATTCACTGCAGAGATATTCGGCCTTACTTCGAGTCAGAGCATCTCGGTGTCCATTCCACTTGAGGCCACAAACTCAGGGTCCCTCTCACATACCTGTAGCTGAGAGAAGCCTCCTCTTGTGTTGCTTGTGGAAAGTTGGTATTCTTCCTGGTTCGAAGCCAGGGACTAAGCTCTCATCTCGAGTTGATTTAGGGTCCACGGAGCATTTTCGTATTGCTCCAGTTACCTCAGGATCGCTCTAGACTTGAGACAGTGATCTTGGGTTTTCTCTGGAGTGCCATCAAGGAAATCAAGGCTCCGTTCACATTTGATGTGGAACACGGTATTGCTCTGCACGCAGAGCACGGAATCGGGCCTCATCTCGGGGCGAGGGGGAAGTCTCATGGTTTTTCTTGAGTTGCGGACGGACCCTGGGGTATATTCTCGAGTTAGAAGGGAAGGGCCCTTCCAGACACGTGTTTGTTCAGCGACGTCAGGACTCCTGCCTAGGTGCTAGGGGCACATCGGTATTCTCTTCGAGTCTTGGCATGGCAATTGGGACGCGTCTCCACGTGAGGCAGGAGACCAAGGGTCCCTTTCCAAGTTCCACAGGAGTCCTGGAACTCCTATCCATTTTCAAGAGGAGTCAGGCATCGTCTCCTTTGGAAGCATTGATCTCCGTGGACCTCTAGAGTTTTCAAAGGATGTGAGGCCTCTGGCCGCGATGAGGCGGAGAACTAGGTCTTTCTCTGTAGTCTCCACAGGGGATTCAGACATCCCTTCGTCTTGGGAGATGCAAGACGAGCCTGCATTCAATTCACTGCAGGGGTATCCGGCCTTACTTCGAGTCAGAGTATCTCGGTGTCCATTCCACTTGAGGCCACAAACTCAGGGTCCCTCTCCCATACCTGTAGCTGAGAGAAGCCTCCTCTTGAGGTGCTTGTGGAAAGTTGGTATTCCTCTTGAGTTGATGCCAGGGACTAAGCTCTCATCTCGAGTTGATTTGGGGTCCACGGAGCCCTTTCGTGTTGCTCCAGTGACCTCAGGATCCCTCTAGACTTGAGACAGTGATCTTGGGTTTTCTCTGGAGTGCCATCAAGGAAATCAAGGCTCCTTTCACGTTTGATGAGGAACACGGAATTGCTCTGCACGCAGTGCAGGGGAATCGGGCCTCATCTCGCGGCGAGGGGGAAGTCTCATGGTTTTTCTCGAGTTGCGGCTGGAACCTGGGGTATATTCTCGAGTTACGATGGGGAGGGCCCTTCCAGACACGTGTTTGTTCAGCGACGTCAGGACTCCTGCCTAGGTGCGAGGGACACCTCGGGATTCTCCTCGAGTCTTGGCATGGCAATTGGGACGCGTCTCCACGTGAGCCGGGAGACCCAGGGTCCCTTTCCACGTGACACAGGGATCGTGGGACTCCTATCCATTTTCAAGAGGAGTCAGGCATCGTCTCCTTTGGAAGCATTGATCTCCGCATACCTTTCGAATTTTCAAAGGATGTGAGGCCTCCGGTCGCGATGAGGCGGAGGACCAGGTCTTTCTCTGTGGTCTCCACAGCGGATTCAGACATCCCTTCGTCTTGGGAGATGCAAGACGAGCTTGCATTCAATTCCCTGCAGGGATATCCGGCCTTACTTCGAGTCAGAGCATCTCGGTGTCCATTCCACTTGAGGCCACAAACTCAGGGTCCCTCTCACATACCTGTAGCTGAGAGAAGCCTCCTCTTGAGGTGCTTGTGGAAAGTTGGTATTCCTCTTGACTCGAAGCCATGGACTAAGCTCTCATCTCGAGTTGATTTGGGGTCCACGGAGCCCTTTCTTGTTGCTACAGTGACCTCAGGATCCCTCTAGACTTGAGACAGTTATCTTGGGTTTTCTCTGGAGTGCCATCAAGGAAATCAAGGCTCCTTTCACGTTTGATGTGGAACACGTAATTGCTCTGCACGCAGTGCAGGGGAATCGGGCCTCATCTCGCGGCGAGGGGGAAGTCTCATGGTTTTTCTCGAGTTGCGGCCGGAACCTGGGGTATATTCTCTAGTTACGACGGGGAGGGCCCTTCCAGACACGTGTTTGTTCAGCGACGTTAGGACTCCTGCCTAGGTGCGAGGGACACCTCGGGATTCTCCTCGAGTCTTGGCATGGCAATTGGGACGCGTCTCCACGTGAGGCGGGAGACCCAGGGTCCCTTTCAACGTGCCACAGGTTTCCTGGGACTCCTACCCATTTTTAAGAGGAGTCAGGCATCGTCTCCTTTGGAAGCATTGATCTCCGCGGACCTCTCGAGTTTTCAAAGGATGTGAGGCCTCCGGTCGCGATGAGGCGGAGAACTAGGTCTTTCTCTGTGGTCTCCACAGGGGATTCAGACATCCCTTCGTCTTGGGAGATGCAAGACAAGCCTGCATTCAATTCACTGCAGGGATATCCGGCCTTACTTCTAGTCAGAGCATCTCGGTGTCCATTCCACTTGAGGCCACAAACTCAGGGTCCCTCTCACATACCTGTAGCTGAGACAAGCCTCCTCTTTAGGTGTTTGTGGAAAGTTGGTATTCCTCTTGAGTCGAAGCCAGGGACTAAGATCTCATCTCGAGTTGATTTGGGGTCCACGGAGCCGTTTCGTGTTGCTCCAGTGACGTCAGGATCCCTCTAGACTTGAGACAGTGATGTTGGGTTTTCTCTGGAGTGCCATCAAGGAAATCAAGGCTCTTTTCACGTTTGATGTGGAACACGGAATTGCTCTGCATGCAGTGCAGGGGAATCGGGCCTCATATCGCGGCGAGATGGAAATCTCATGGTTTTTCTCGAGTTGCGGCCGGAACCTGATTTATATTTTCGAGTTACGACGGGGAGGGCCCTTCCAGAAACGTGTTTGTTCAGCGACGTCAGGACTCCTGTCTAGGTGCGAGGGACACCTCGGTATTCTCCTCGAGTCTTGGCATGGCAATTGGGACGCGTCTCCACGTGAGGCGGGAGACCCAGGGTCCCTTTCCACGTGCCACAGGGATCCTGGGACTCCTATCCATTTTCAAGAGGAGTCAGGCATCGTCTCCTTTGGAAGCCTAGATCTCAGCGGACCTCTCGAGTTTTCAAAGGATGTGATGCCTCCGTTCGCGATGAGGCGGAGAACTAGGTCTTTCTCTGTGGTCTCCACAGGGGATTCAGACATTCCTTCTTCTTGGGAGATGCAAGACGAGCCTGCATTCAATTCACTGCAGGGATATCCGGCCTTATTTCGAGTCAGAGCATCTCGGTGTCCATTCTACTTGAGGCCACAAACTCAGGGTCCCTCGCACATACCTGTAGCTGACAGAAACCGCCTCTTGAGGTGCATGTGGAAAGTTGGTATTCGTCTTGAATCGAAGCCAGGGACTAAGCTCTCATCTCGACTTGATTTGGGTTCCACGGAGACCTTTCTTGTTGCTACAGTGACCTCAGGATCCCTCTAGACTTGAGACAGTGATCTTGGGTTTTCTCTGGAGTGCCATCAAGGAAATCAAGGCTCCTTTCACGTTTGATGTGGAACACGGAATTGCTCTGCATGCAGTGCAGGTAAATCGGGCCTCATCTCGTGGCGAGGGGGAAGTCTCATGGTTTTTCTCGAGTTGCTGCAGGAACCCGGGGTATATTCTCGAGTTACGACGGGGAGGGAACTTCCAGACACGTGTTTGTTCAGTGACGTCTGGACTCCTGCCTAGGTGTGAGGGACACCTCGGGATTATCCTCGAGTCTTGGCATGGCAATTGGGACGCGTCTCCACGTGAGGCGGGAGACCCAGGGTCCCTTTCCACGTGCCACGCGGATCCTGGGACTCCTATCCATTTTCAAGAGGAGTCACGCATAGTCTCCTTTGGAATCATTGACCTCCGCGGACCTCTCAAGTTTTCAAAGGATGTGAGGCCTCCGGTCGCGATGAGGCGGAGATCTAGGTCTTTCTCTGTGGTCTCCACAGGGCATTCAGACATCCCTTCGTCTTGGGAGATGCAAGACGAGCCTGCATTCAATTCACTGCAGGGATATCCAGCCTTACTTCGAGTCAGAGCTTCTCGGTGTCCATTCCACTTGAATCCCCAACTCAGGGCCCTCTCACATAACTTTATCTGAGAGAAGCCTCCTCTTGAGGTGCTTGTGGAAAGTTGCTATTCCTATAGAGTCGAAGCCAGTGACTAAGCTCTCATCACGAGTTGATTTGGGGTCCATGGACCCATTTCGTGTTGCTACAGTGACCTCAGGATCTCTCTAGACTTGAGACAGTGATCTCGGGTTTTCTCTGGAGTGCCATCAAGGAAATCAAGGCTCCTTTCACGTTTGATGTGGAACACGCAATTGCTCTGCACGCAGTGCAGCGGAATCGGGCCTCATCTCGCGGCGAGGGGGAAGTCTCATGGTTTTTCTCGAGTTGCGGCCGGAACCTGGGGTATATTCTCGAGTTACGACGGGGAGGTCTGTTCCAGACACGTGTTTGTTCAGCGACGTCAGGACTCCTGCGTCGGTGCGAGGGACACCTCGGGATTCTCCTCGAGTCTTGGCATGGCAATTGGGACGCGTCTCCACGTGAGGCGGGAGACCCAGGGTCCCTTTCCATGTACCACAGGGATCCTGGGACTCCTATCCATTTTCAAGAGGAGTCAGGCATCGTCTCCTTTGGAAGCATTGATCTCCGCACACCTCTCGAGTTCTCAAAGGATGTGAGGCCTCAATTCGGGATGAGGCGGAGAACTAGGTCTTTCTCTGTGGTCTCCACAGTGGATTCAGACATCCCTTCCTCTTGGGAGATGCAAAACGAGCCTGCATTCAATTCACTGCAGGGATATCCGGCCTTACTTCGAGTCAGAGCATCACGCTATCCATTCGACTTGAGGCCACCAGCTCAGGGTCCCTCTCACATACCTGAAGGTGACAGAAGCCTCCTCTTGAGGTGCTTGTGGAAAGTTGGTATTCCTCTTGAGTCGAAGGCAGGGACGAAGCTCTCATCTCGAGTTGTTTGCGGCACACGAAGCCCTTTCTTGTTGCTACAGTGACCTCAGGATCCCTCTATACTTGAGACAGTGATTTGGGTTTTCTCTGGAGTGCCATCAAGGAAATCAAGGCTCCTTTCACGTTTGATGTGGAACACGGAATTGCTCTGCATGCAGTGCAGGGGATTCGGGCCTCATCTCGCGGCGAGATGGAAATCGCATGGTTTTTCTCGAGTTGCGGCCCGAACCTGGGGTATATTCTCGAGTTACGACGGGGAGGGCCCTTCCAGACACGTGTTTTTTCAGCGACGTCAGGACTCCTGCCTAGGTGCGAGGGACACCTCGGGATTATCCTCGAGCCTTGGCATGGCAATTGGGACGCGTCTCCACGTGAGGCGGGAGACCCAGGGTCCCTTTCCACGTGCCACAGGGATCCTGGGACTCCTATCCATTTTCAAGAGGAGTCAGGCATCGTCTCCTTTGGAAGCATTGATCTCTGCGGACCTCTCGAGTTTTCAAAGGATGTGTGGCCTCCGGTCGCGATGAGGCGGAGAACTAGTTCTTTCTCTGTGGTCTCCACAGGGGATTCAGACATCCCTTCGTCTTGGGAGATGCAAGACGAGCCTGCATTCAATTCACTGCTGGGATATCCGGCCTTACTTCGAGTCAGAGCATCTCGGTGTCCATTCCACTTGAGGCCAAAAACTCAGGGTCCCTCTCACATAAATGTAGCTGAGAGAAACCTCATCTTGAGGTGCTTGTGGAAAGTTGGTATTCCTCTTGAGTCGAAGCCAGGGAGTAAGCTCTCATCTCGAGTTGATTTGGGGTCCACGGAGCTCTTTCGTGTTGCTACAGTGACCTCAGGATCCCTCTAGACTTGAGACAGTGATCTTGGATTTTCTCTGGAGTGACATCAAGGAAATCAAGGCTCCTTTCACGTTTGATGTGGAACACGCAATTGCTCTGCACGCAGTGCAGCGGAATCGGGCCTCATCTCGCGGCGAGGGGCAATTCTCATGGTTTTTGTCGAGTTGCGGCCGGAACCTGGGGTATGTTCTCGAGTTACGACGGGGAGGGCCCTTCCAGACACCTGTTTGTTCAGCGACGTCAGGACTCCTGCCTAGGTGCGAGGCACAACTCGGAATTCTCCGCGAGTCTTGGCATGGCAATTGGGACGCGTCTCCACGTGAGGCGGGAGACCCAGGGTCCCTTTCAACGTGCCACAGGGATCCTGGGACCCCTTTCCATTTTCAAGAGGAGTCAGGCATCGTCTCCTTTGGAAGCATTGATCTCCGCACACCTCTCGAGGTTTCAAAGGATGTGAGGCCTCAATTCTGATGAGGCGGAGAACTAGGTCTTTCTCTGTGGTCTCCACAGTGGATTCAGACATCCCTTCCTCTTGGGAGATGCAAAACGAGCCTGCATTCAATTCACTGCAGGGATATCCGGCCTTACTTCGAGTCAGAGCATCACGCTATCCATTCGACTTGAGGCCACCAGCTCAGGGTCCCTCTCAGATACCTGTAGCTGAGAGAAGCCTCCTCTTGAGGTGCTTGTGGAAAGGTGCTATTCCTCTTGAGTCGAAGCCAGGGACGAAGCTCTCATCTCTAGTTGATTTGGGGTCCACGGAGCCCTTTCGTGTTGCTACAGTGACCTCAGGATCCCTCTAGACTTGAGACAGTGATCTTGGGTTTTCTCTGGAGTGCCATCAAGGAAATCAAGGCTCCTTTCACGTTTGATGTGGAACACGGAATTGCTCTGCACGCAGTGCAGGGGAATCGGGCCTCATCTCGCGGTGAGGGGGAAGGCTCATGGTTTTTCTCGAGTTGCGCCGGAACCTGGGGTATATTCTCGAGTTGCGACGGGGAGGACCCTTCCAGACACGCATTTGTTCAGCGACGTGAGGACTCCTGCCTAGGTGCGAGGGACACCTCGGTATTCTCCTCGAGTCTTGGCATGGCAATTGGGACGCGTCTCCACGTGAGGCGGGAGACCCAGGGTCCCTTTCCACGTGCCACAGGGATCCTGGGACTCCTATCCATTTTCAAGAGGAGTCAGGCATCGTCTCCTTTGGAAGCCTTGATCTCCGCGGACCTCTCGAGTTTTCAAACGATTAGAGGCCTCCGGTCGCGATGAGGCGGAGAACTAGGTTTTCTCTGTGGTCTCCACAGTGGATTCAGACATCCCTTCGTCTTGGGAGATGCAAGACGAGCCTGCATTCAATTCACAGCAGGGATATCCGGCCTTACTTCGAGTCAGAGCAGCACAGTGTCCATTGCACTTGAGGCCACAAACTCAGGGTTTCTCTCACATACCTGTATCTCAGAGAAGTCTCCTCTTGAGGTGCTTGTGGAAAGTTGGTATTCCTCTAGAGTAGAAGCCAGGGACGAAGCTCTCATCGCGAGTTGATTTGGGGTCCACGGAGCCCTTTCGTGTTGCTACAGTGACCTCAGGATCCCTCTAGACTTCAGACAGTGATCTTGGGTTTTCTTTGGAGTGCCATCAAGGAAATCAAGTCTAGTTTAACGTCTGATGTGGAACACGGAATTGCTCTGCACGCAGTGCAGGGGAATCGGGCCTCATCTCGCGGCGAGGGGGAAGTCTCATGGTTTTTCTCGAGAAGCGGCTGGAACCTGGGGAATATTCTCGAGTTACGACGGGGAGGGCCCTTCCAGACACGTGTTTGTTCAGCGACGTCAGGACTCCTGCCTAGGTGCGAGGGACACCTCGGTATTCTCCTCGAGTCTTGGCATGGCAATTGGGACGCGTCTCCACGTGAGGCGGGAGACCCAGGGTCCCTTTCCACGTGCACAGGGATCCTGGGATTCCTATCCATTTTCAAGAGGAGTCAGGCATCGTCTCCTTTGGAAGCTTTTTTCTGCGTGGACCTCTCGAGTTTTCAAAGGATGTGAGGCATCCGGTCCCGATGAGGCCGAGAACTAGGTCTTTCTCTGTGGTCTCCACAGGGGATTCAGACATCCCTTCGTCTTGGGAGATGCAAGACGAGCCTGCATTCAATTCACTGCAGGGATATCCGGCCTTACTTCGAGTCAGAGCATCTCGGTGTCCATTCCACTTGAGGCCACAAACTCAGGGTCCCTCTCACATACCTGTAGCTGAGAGAAGCCTCCTCTTGAGGTGCTTGTGGAAAGTTGGTATTCCTCTTGAGTCGAAGCCAGGGGCTAAGCTCTCATCTCGAGTTGATTTGGGGTCCACGGAGCCCTTTCGTGTTGCTCCAGTGACCTCAGGATCCCTCTAGACTTGAGACAGTGATCTTGAGTTTTGTCTGGAGTGCCATCAAGGAAATCAAGGCTCCTTTCACGTTTGATGTGGAACACGCAATTGCTCTGCACGCAATGCAGGGGAATCGGGCCTCATCTCGCGGCGAGGGGGAAGTCTCATATTTTTTCTCGAGTTGCGGCCGGAACCTGATTTATATTTTCGAGTTACGACGGGGAGGGCCCTTCCAGACACGTGTTTGTTCAGCGACGTCAGGACTCCTGTCTAGGTGCGAGGGACACCTCGGTATTCTCCTCGAGTCTTGGCATGGGAATTGGGACGCGTCTCCACGTGAGGCGGGAGACCCAGGGTCCCTTTCCACGTGCCACAGGGATCCTGGGACTCCTATCCATTTTCAAGAGGAGTCAGGCATCGTCTCCTTTGGAAGCATTGATCTCCGCACACCTCTCGAGGTTTCAAAGGATGTGAGGCCTCAATTCGGGATGAGGCGGAGAACTAGGTCTTTCTCTGTGGTCTCCACAGTGGATTCAGACATCCCTTCCTCTTGGGAGATGCAAAACGAGCCTGCATTCAATTCACTGCAGGGATATCCGGCCTTACTTCGAGTCAGAGCATCACGCTATCCATTCGACTTGAGGCCACCAGCTCAGGGTCCCTCTCACATACCTGAAGGTGACAGAAGCCTCCTCTTGAGGTGCTTGTGGAAAGTTGGTATTCCTATTGAGTC
This sequence comes from Dama dama, assembly GCF_033118175.1. NCBI lineage: Eukaryota > Metazoa > Chordata > Mammalia > Artiodactyla > Cervidae > Dama > Dama dama. Next base: position 1,442,870 of record NW_026870961.1, read on the forward strand.
GAAGGCAGGGACGAAGCTCTCATCTCGAGTTGATTTGCGGACCACGAAGCCCTTTCGTGTTGCTACAGTGACCTCAGGATCCCTCTAGAATTGAGACAGTGATCTTGGGTTTTCTCTGGAGTGCCATCAAGGTAATCAAGGCTCCTTTCACGTTTGATGTGGAACACGGAATTGCCTTTGCTCGCAGTGCAGGGGAATCGGGCCTCATCTTGCCGCGAGGGGGAAGTCATATGGTTTTTCTCGAGTTGCCGACGGAACCTGGGGTATATTCTGGAGTTACGACGGGGAGGGCCCTTCCAGACACGTGTTTGTTTAGCGACGTGAGGACTCCTGCCTAGGTGCGAGGGACACCTCGGGATTCTCCTCGAGTCTTGGAATGGCAATTGGGACCCGTCTCCACGTGAGGCGGGAGACCCAGGGTCCCTTTCCACGTGCCACAGGGATCTGGAACTCCTATCCATTTTCAAGAGGAGTCAGGCATCGTCTCCTTTGGAAGCATTGATCTCCGCGGACCTCTCGAGTTTTCAAAGGATTAGAGGCCTCCGGTCGCGATGAGGCGGAGAACTAGGTTTTCTCTGTGGTCTCCACAGTGGATTCAGACATCCCTTCATCTTGGGAGATGCAAGACGAGCCTGCATTCAATTCACAGCAGGGATATCCGGCCTTACTTCGAGTCAGAGCATCACAGTGTCCATTCCACTTGAGGCCACAAACTCAGGGTCCCTCTCACATACCTGTAGCTGAGAGAAGCCTCCTCTTGAGGTGCTTGTGGAAAGTTGGTATTCCTCTTGAGTCGAAGCCAGGGACTACGCTCTCATCTCGAGTTGATTTGGGGTCCACGGAGCTCATTCCTGTTGCTACAGTGACCTCAGGATCCCTCTAGACTTCAGACAGCGATCTTGGGTTTTCTCTGGAGTGCCATCAAGGAAATCAAGGCTCCTTTCACGTTTGACGTGGAACACGGAATTGCTCTGCATGCAGTGCAGGGGAATCGGGCCTCATCTCGCGGCGAGGGGGAAGTCTCATGGTTTTTCTCGAGTTGCGGCCGAAACCTGGGGTATATTCTCGAGTTACGACGGGGAGGTTCCTTCCAGACACGTGTTTGTTCAGCGACGTCAGGACTCGGGCCTAGGTGCGAGGGACAACTCGGGATTCTCCTCGAGTCTTGGCATGGCAATTGGGACCCGTCTCCACGTGAGGCGGGAGACCCAGGGTCCCTTTCCACTTGCCACAGGGATCCTGGGACTCCTATCCATTTTCAAGAAGAGTCAGGCATCGTCTCCTTGGGAAGCATTGATATCCGCAGATCTCTCGAGTTTTCAAAGGATGTGAGGCCTCCGGTCGCGTTGAGGCGGAGGACTAGGTCTTTCGCTGTCGTCTCCACAGGGGATTCAGACATCCCTTCGTCTTGGGAGATGCAAGACGAGCCTGCATTCAATTCACTGCAGGGATATCCGCCCTTACTTTGAGTCAGAGCATCTCGGTGTCCATTCCACTTGAGGCCAGAAACTCAGTTTCCCTCTCACATACCTGTAGCTGAGAGAAGCCTCCTCTTGAGGTGCTTGTGGAAAGTTGGTATTCCTCTTGAGTCGAATCCAGGGACTAAGCTCTCATCTCGAGTTGATTTGGGGTCCACGGAGCCCTTTTGTGTTGCTCCAGTGACCTCAGGATCCCTCTAGACTTGAGATAGTGACTTTGGGTTTTCTCTGGAGTGGCATCAAGGAAATCAAGGCTCCTTTCACGTTTGATGTGGAACACGGAATTGCTCTGCACGCAGTGCAGGGGAATCGGGCCTCATCTCGCAGCGAGGGGGAAGTCTCATGGTTTTTCTCGAGTTGCGGCCGGAACCTGGGGTATATTCTCGAGTTACTACGGGGAGGGCCCTTCCAGACACGTTTTTGTTCAGCGACGTCAGGACTCCTGCCTAGGTGCGAGGGTCACTTCGGGATTCTCCTCGAGTCTTGGCATGGCAATTGGGAGGCGTCTCCACGTGAGGCGTGAGACCCAGGGTCCCTTTCCACGTGCCACAGGGATCCTGGGACTCCTATCCATTTTCAAGAGGAGTCAGGCATCGTCTCCTTTGGAAGCATTGATCTCCGCGGACCTCTCGATTTTTAAAAGGATGTGAGGCCTCCGGTCGTGTTGAGGCGGAGGACTAGGTCTTTCTCTGTGGTCTCCACAGGGGATTCAGACATCCCTTCTTCTTGGGAGATGCAAGACGAGCCTGCATTCACTTCACTGCAGGGATATCTGGCCTTACTTCGAGTCAGAGCATCTCGGTGTCCATTCCACTTGAGGCCACAAACTCAGGGTCCTTCTCACATACCTGTAGCTGAGAGAAGCCTCCTCTTGAGGTGCTTGTGGAAAGTTGGTATTCCTCTTGAGTCGAAGCCAGGGAATAAGCTCTCATCTCGAGTTGATTTGGTTTCCACGGAGCCCTTTCGTTTTACTCCAGTGACCTCAGGATCCCTCTAGACATGAGACAGTGATCTTGGGTTTTCTCTGGAGTGCCATCAAGGAAATCAAGGCTCCTTTCACGTTTGATGTGGAACGCGGTATTGCTCTGCACACAGTGCAGGGGAATCGGGCCTCATCTCGCGGCGAGGGAGAAGTCTCATGGTTTTTCTCGAGTTGCGGCCGGATCCTAGGTATATGCTCGAGTTACCACGGGGAGGGCCCTTCCAGAGACATGTTTGTTCAGCGACGTCAGGACTCCGGCCTAGGTGCGAGGGACATTTCGGGATTCTCCTCGAGTCTTGGCATGACAATTGAGACGCGTCTCCTCGTGAGGCGGGAGACCCAGGGTCCCTTTCCACGTGCCACAGGGATCCTGGGACTCCTATCCATTTTCAAGAGGAGTCAGGCATCGTCTCCTTTGGAAGCATTGATCTCCGTGGACCTCTCGAGTTTTCAAAGGATGTGAGGCCTCCGTTCGCGTTCAGGCGGAGGACTAGGTCTTTCTCTGTGATCTCCACAGGGGATTCAGACATCCCTTCGTCTTGCGAGATGGAAGACGAGCCTGCATTCAATTCACTGCAGGGATATCCGGCCTTACTTCGAGTCAGAGCATCTCGGGGTCCATTCCATTTGAGGCCACAAACTCAGGGTCCCTCTCACATACCTGTAGCTGAGCGAAGTCTCCTCTTAAGGTGCTTGTGGAAAGTTGGTATTCCTCTTGAGTCGAAGCCAGGGACTAAGCTCTCATCTCGAGTTGATTTGGGGTCTAAGGGGAAATTTCGTGTTGCTCCAGTGACCTCAGGATCCCTCTAGACTTGAGACAGTGATCTTGGGTTTTCTCTGGAGTGCCATCAAGGAAATCAAGGCTCCTTTCACGTTTGATGTGGAACACTGAATTGTACTGCACGCAGTGCAGGGGAATCGGGCCTCATCTGGCGGCGAGGGGGAAATCTCATGGTTTTTCTCGAGTTGCGGCCGGAACCTGGGGTATATTCTCGAGTTACGACGGGGAGGGCCCTTCTAGACACGTGTTTGTTCAGCGACGTCAGGACTCGTGCCTAGCTGTCAGGGACACCTCGGGATTCTCCTCGAATCTTGTCATGGCAATTGGGACGCGTCTCCACGTGAAGCGGGAGACCCAGGGTCCCTTTCCACGTGCCACAGGGATCCTGGGACTCCTATCCATTTTCAAGAGGAGTCAGGCATCGTCTCCTTTGGAAGCATTGATCTCCGCGGACCTCTCGAGTTTTCAAAGGATGTGAGGCCTCCGGTCGCGATGAGGCGCAGGACTAGGTCTTTCTCTGTGGTCTCCACAGGGCATTCAGACATCCCTTCGTCTTGGGAGATGCAAGACGAGCCTGCATTCAATTCACTGCAGGGATATTCGGCCTTACTTCGAGTCAGACCATCTCGGTGTCCATTCCACTTGAGGCCACAAACTCAGGGTACCTCTCACATCCATGTAGCTGAGAGAAGCCTCTTCTTGAGGTGCTTGTGGAAACTTGGTATTCCTCTTGAGTCGAAGACAGGGACTAATCTCTCATCTCGAGTTGATTTGGGGTCCACGGAGCCCTTTCGTGTTGCTCCAGTGACCTCAGGATCCCTCTAGACTTCAGACAGTGACTCTGGGTTTTCTCTGGAGTGCCATCTAGGAAATGAAGGTTCCTTTCACTTTTGATGTGGAACACGGAATTGCTCTGCATGCAGTGCAGGGGAATCAGGCCTCATCTCGCGGCGAGGGGGAAGTCTCATGGTTTTATTCGAGTTGCGGCCGGAACCTGGGGTATATTCTCGAGTTACGATGGGGAGGGCCCTTCCAGACACGTGTTTGTTCAGCGACGTCAGGACTCCTGCCTAGGTGCGAGGGACACCTCGGGATTCTCCTCGAGTCTTGGCATGGCAATTGGGACGCGTCTCCACGTGAGGCGGGAGACCCAGGTTCCCTTTCCACGTGCCACAGGGATCCTGGGACTCCTATCCATTTTCAAGAGGAGTCAGGCATCGTCTCCTTTGGAAGCATTGATCTCCGCGGACCTCTCGAGTTTTCAAAGGATGTGAGGCCTCCAGACGCGATGAGGAGGAGAACTAGGTCTTTCTCTCTGGTCTCAACAGGGGATTCAGACATCCCTTCGTCTTGGAGATGCAAGACGATCCTGCATTCAATTCACTGCAGGGATATCCGGCCTTACTTCGAGTCAGAGCATCTCGTTGTTCATTCCACTTGAGGCCACAAATTCAGGGTCCCTCTCTCATACCTGTAGCTGAGAGAAGCCTCCTCTTGAGGTGCTTGTGGAAAGTTGATATTCCTCTTGATTCGAATCCAGGGACTAAGGTCTCATCTCGAGTTGATTTGGGGTCCACGGAGCCCTTTCGTGTTGCTCCAGTGACCTCAGGATCCCTCTAGACTTGAGACAGTGATCTTGGGTTTTCTCTGGAGTGCCATCAAGGAAATCAAGGCTCCTTTCACGTTTGATGTGGAACACTGAATTGTACTGCACGCAGTGCAGGGGAATCGGGCCTCATCTGGCGGCGAGGGGGAAATCTCATGGTTTTTCTCGAGTTGCGGCCGGAACCTGGGGTATATTCTCGAGTTACGACGGGGAGGGCCCTTCTAGACACGTGTTTGTTCAGCGACGTCAGGACTCGTGCCTAGCTGTCAGGGACACCTCGGGATTCTCCTCGAATCTTGTCATGGCAATTGGGACGCGTCTCCACGTGAAGCGGGAGACCCAGGGTCCCTTTCCACGTGCCACAGGGATCCTGGGACTCCTATCCATTTTCAAGAGGAGTCAGGCATCGTCTCCTTTGGAAGCATTGATCTCCGCGGACCTCTCGAGTTTTCAAAGGATGTGAGGCCTCCGGTCGCGATGAGGCGGAGGACTAGGTCTTTCTCTGTGGTCTCCACAGGGCATTCAGACATCCCTTCGTCTTGGGAGATGCAAGACGAGCCTGCATTCAATTCACTGCAGGGATATTCGGCCTTACTTCGAGTCAGACCATCTCGGTGTCCATTCCACTTGAGGCCACAAACTCAGGGTACCTCTCACATCCATGTAGCTGAGAGAAGCCTCTTCTTGAGGTGCTTGTGGAAACTTGGTATTCCTCTTGAGTCGAAGACAGGGACTAATCTCTCATCTCGAGTTGATTTGGGGTCCACGGAGCCCTTTCGTGTTGCTCCAGTGACCTCAGGATCCCTCTAGACTTCAGACAGTGACTCTGGGTTTTCTCTGGAGTGCCATCTAGGAAATGAAGGTTCCTTTCACTTTTGATGTGGAACACGGAATTGCTCTGCATGCAGTGCAGGGGAATCAGGCCTCATCTCGCGGCGAGGGGGAAGTCTCATGGTTTTATTCGAGTTGCGGCCGGAACCTGGGGTATATTCTCGAGTTACGATGGGGAGGGCCCTTCCAGACACGTGTTTGTTCAGCGACGTCAGGACTCCTGCCTAGGTGCGAGGGACACCTCGGGATTCTCCTCGAGTCTTGGCATGGCAATTGGGACGCGTCTCCACGTGAGGCGGGAGACCCAGGTTCCCTTTCCACGTGCCACAGGGATCCTGGGACTCCTATCCATTTTCAAGAGGAGTCAGGCATCGTCTCCTTTGGAAGCATTGATCTCCGCGGACCTCTCGAGTTTTCAAAGGATGTGAGGCCTCCAGACGCGATGAGGAGGAGAACTAGGTCTTTCTCTCTGGTCTCAACAGGGGATTCAGACATCCCTTCGTCTTGGAGATGCAAGACGATCCTGCATTCAATTCACTGCAGGGATATCCGGCCTTACTTCGAGTCAGAGCATCTCGTTGTTCATTCCACTTGAGGCCACAAATTCAGGGTCCCTCTCTCATACCTGTAGCTGAGAGAAGCCTCCTCTTGAGGTGCTTGTGGAAAGTTGATATTCCTCTTGATTCGAATCCAGGGACTAAGGTCTCATCTCGAGTTGATTTGGGGTCCACGGAGCCCTTTCGTGTTGCTCCAGTGACCTCAGGATCCCTCTAGACTTGAGACAGTGATCTTGGGTTTTCTCTGGAGTGCCATCAAGGAAATCAATGCTCCTTTCACGTTTGATGTGGAACACGAAACTGCTCTGCACGCAGTGCAGGGGAATCGGGTCTCATCTCGCGGCGAGGGGGAAGTCTCATGGGTTTTCTCGAGTTGCGGCCGGAACCTGGGGTATATTCTCGAGTTACGACGGGGAGGGCCCTTCCAGACACGTGTTTGTTCAGCGATGTCAGGACTCCTGCCTAGGTGCGAGGGACACTTCGCGATTCTCCACAAGTCTTGGCATGGCAATTGGGACGCGTCTCCACGTGAGGCGGGAGACCCAGTGTCCCTTTCAACGTGCCACAGTGATCCTGGGACTCCTATCTATTTTCAAGAGAAGTCAGGCATCGTCTCCTTTGGAAGCATTGATCTCCGAGGACCTCTTGAGTTTTCAAAGGATGTGAGGCTTCCGGTCGCGTTGAGGCGGAGGACCAAGTCTTTCTCTGTGGTCTCCACAGGGGATTCAGACATCCCTTCGTCTTGGGAGATGGAAGACGAGCCTGCTTTCAATTCACTACAGGGATATCCAGCCTTACTTCGAGTCAGAGCATCTCGGTGTCCATTCCACTTGAGGCCACAAACTCAGGGTCCCTCTCACATACCTGTAGCTGAGAGAAGCCTCCTCTTGAGGTGCTTGTGGAAAGTTGGTTTTCCTCTTGAGTCGAAGCCAGGGACTAAGCTCTCAGCTCGAGTTGATTTGGGGTCCACGGAGCCTTTTCGTGTGGCTCCAGTGACCTCAGGATCCCTCTAGACTTGAGACAGTGTTCTTGGGTTTTCTCTGGAGTGCCATCAAGAAAATCAAGGCTCCTTTCACGTTTGATGTGGAACACGGAATTGCTCCTCACGCAGTGCAGGGGAATCAGGCCTCATCTCGCGGCGAGGGGGAAGTCTCATGGTTTTTCTCGAGTTGCGGCCGAAACCTGGGGTATATTCTCGAGTTACGACGGGGAAGGCCCTTCCAGACACGTGTTTGTTCAGCGACGTCAGGACTCCTGCCTAGGTTCGAGGGACACCTCGGGATTCTCCTCGAGTCTTGGCATGGCAATTGAGACGCGTCTCCACGTGAGGGGGGAGACCCAGGGTCCCTTTCCACGTGCCACAGGGATCCTGGGAATCCTATCCATTTTCAAGAGGAGTCAGGCATCGTCTCCTTTGGAAGCATTGATCTCCGCGGACCTCTCGAGTTTTCAAAGGATGTCATGTTCCATTCGCGATGAGGCGGAGAACTAGGTCTTTCTCTGTGGTCTCCACAGGGGATTCAGACATCTCTTCGTCTTGGGAGATGCAAGACGAGCCTGCATTCAATTCACTGCAGGGATATCCGGCCTTACTTCGAGTCAGAGCATCTCGGTGTCCATTCCACTTGAGGCCACAAATTCAGGGTCCCTCTCACATACCTGTAGCTGAGAGAAGCCTCCTCTTGAGGTGCTTGTGGAAAGTTGGTATTCCTCTTGAGTCGAAGCCAGGGACTAAGCTCTCATCTCGAGTTAATTTGGGGTCCAGGGAGCCCTTTCTTGTTGCTCCAGTGACCTCAGGATCCCTGTAGACTTGAGACACTGATCTTGGGTTTTCTCTGGAGTGCCATCGAGGAAATCAAGGCTCATTTCACGTTTGATGTGGAACACGGAATTGCTCTGCATGCAGTGCAGGGGAATCGGGCCTCATCTCGCGGCGAGGGGGAAGTCTCATGGTTTTTCTCGAGTTGCGGACGGAACCTGTGGTATATTCTCGAGTTACGACGGGGAGGGCCCTTCCAGACACGTGTTTGTTCAGCGACGTCAGGACTCCTGCCTAGGTGCGAGGGACACCTCGGGATTCTCCTCGAGTCTTGGCATGGTAATTGGGACGCGTCTCCACGTGAGGCAGGAGACCCAGGGTCCCTTCCACGTGCCACAGGGATCCTGGGACTCCTATCCATTTTCAAGAGGCGTCAGGCATCGTCTCCTTTGGAAGCATTGATCTCCGCGGACCTCTCGAGTTTTCAAAGGATGTGAGGCCACCGGTCGCGATGAGGCGGAGAACTCAGTCTTTCTCTGTGGTCTCCACAGGGGAGTCAGACATCCATTCGTCTTGGGAGATGCAAGACGAGCCTGCATTCAATTCACTGCAGTGATATCCGGCCTTACTTCGAGTCAGAGCATCTCGGTGTCCATTCCACTTAAGGCCACAAACTCAGGGTCCCTCTCACATACCTGTAGCTGAGAGAATCCTCCTCTTGAGGTGCTAGTGGAAAGTTGGTATTCCTCTTGAGTCGAAGCCAGGGACTAAGCTCTCATCTCGAGTTGATTTGGGGTCCACGGAGCACTTTCGTGTTGTTCCAGTGACCTCAGGATCCCTCTAGACTTGAGACAGTGATCTTGGGTTTTCTCTAGAGTGCCATCAAGGAAATCAAGGCTCCTTTCACGTTTGATGTGGAACACGGAATTGCTCTGCACGCAGTGCAGGGGAATCGGGCCTCATCTCGCGGCGAGGGGGAAGTCTCATGGTTTTTCTCGAGTTGCGGCCGGAACCTGGGGTATATTCTCGAGTTACGACGGGGAAGGCCCTTCCAGACACATGTTTGTTCAGCGACGTCAGGACTCCTGCCTAGGTGCGAGGGACACCTCGGGATTCTCCTCGAGTCTTGGCATGGCAATTGGGACGCGTCTCCACGTGAGGCGGGAGACCCAGGGTCCCTTTCCACTTGCCACAGGATCCTGGGACTCCTATCCATTTGCAAGAGGAGTGAGGCATCGGCTCCTTTGGAAGCATTGATCTCCGCGGACCTCTCGAGTTTTCAAAGGATGTGAGGCCTCCGATCGCGATGAGGCGGAGGACTCGGTCTTTCTCTGTGGTCTCCACAGGGGATTCAGACATCCCTTCATCTTGGGAGATGCAAGATGAGCCTGTATTCAATTCACTGCAGGGATATCCGGCCTTACTTCGAGTCAGAGCATCTCGGTGTCCATTCCACTTGAGGCCACAAACTCAGGGTCCCTCTCACATACCTGTAGCTGAGAGAAGCCTCCTCTTGAGGTGCTTGTGGAAAGTTGGTATTCCTCTTGAGTCGAAGCCAGGGACTAAGATCTCATCTCGAGTTGATTTGGGGTCCACGGAGCCCTTTCGTATTGCTCCAGTGACCTCAGGATCCCTCTAGACTTGAGACAGTGATCTTGGGTTTTCTCTGGAGTTCCATCAAGGAAATCAAGGCTCCTTTCACGTTTGATGTGGAACACTAAATTGCTCTGCACGCAGTGCAGGGGAATCAGGCCTCATCTCGCGGAGAGGGGGAAGTCTCATGGTTTTTCTCGAGTTGCGGCCGGAACCTGGGGTATATTCTCGAGTTAAGACAGGGAGGGCCCTTCCTGACACGTGTTTGTTCAGCGACGTCAGGACTCCTGCCTAGTGCGAGGGACACCTCGGGATACTCCTCGAGTCTTGGCATGGCAATTGGGACACGTCTCCACGTGAGGCGGGAGACCCAGTGTCCCTTTCCACGTGCCACAGGGATCCTGGGACTCCTATCCATTTTCAAGAGGAGTCAGGAATAATCTCCTTCGGAAGTATTGATCTCTTCGGACCTCTCGAGTTTTCAAATGATGTGAGGCCTCCGTTCGCGTTGAGGCGGAGGACTAGGTCTTTCTCTGTGGTCTCCACAGGGGACTCAGACAACCCTTCGTCTTGGGAGATGCAAGGCGAGCCTGCATTCAATTCATGCAGGGATATTTGGCCTTACTTCGAGTCAGAGCATCTCGGTGTCCATTCCACTTGAGGCCACAAACTCAGGGTCCCTCTCACATACCTGTAGCTGAGAGAAGCCTCCTCTTGAGGTGCTTGTGGAAACTTGGTATTCGTCTTGAGTCGAAGCCAGGGACTAAGCTCTCATCTCGAGTGATTTGGGGTCCACGAAGCCCTTTCGTGTTGCTACAGTGACCTCAGGATCCCTCTAGACTTAAGACAGTGATCTTGGGTTTTCTCTAGAGTGCCATCAAGGAAATCAAGGCTCCTTTCACGTTTGATGTGGAAGAAGGAATTGCTCTGCACGCAGTGCAGGGGAAACGGGCCTCATCTCGCGGCGAGGGGGAAGTCTCATGGTTTTTCTCGAGTTGCGGCCGGAACCTGGGGTATATTCTCGAGTTACGACGGGGCGGGCCCTTCCAGACACGTGTTTGTTCAGCGACGTCAGGACTCCTGCGTAGGTGCCAGGGACACCTCGGGATTCTCCTCGAGTCTTGGCATTGCCATTGGGACGCGTCTCCACGTGAGGCGGGAGACCCAGGGTCCCTTTCCACGTGCCACAGGGATCCTGGGACTCCTATCCATTTTCAAGAGGAGTCAGGCATCGTCTCCTTTGGAAGCATTGATCTCCGCGGACCTCTCGAGTTTTCAAAGGATGTGAGGCCTCCGGTCGCAATGAGGCGGAGAATTAGGTCTTTCTCTGTGGTCTCCACAGGGGATTCAGACATCCCTTCGTCTTGGGAGATGCAAGACGAGCCTGCATTCAATTCACTGCAGGGATATCCGGCCTAACTTCAAGGCAGAGCTTCTCGGTGTCCATTCCACATGAGGCCACAAAATCAGGGTCCGTCTCACATACCTGTAGCTGAGAGAAGCCTCCTCTTGAGGTGCTTGTGGAAAGTTGGTATTCCTCTTGAATCGAAGCCAGGGACTAAGCTCTCATCTCGAGTTGATTTGGGGTCCACGGAGCACTTTTGTGTTGCTACAGTGACCGCAGGATCCCTCTAGACTTGAGACAGTGATCTTGGGATTTCTCTGGAATGCCATCAAGTAAATCAAGGCTTTTTTCTCGTTTGATGTGGAACACGGAATTGCTCTGCACGCAGTGCAGGGGAATCGGGCCTCATCTCGCGTTGAGGAGGAATTCTCATATTTTATCTCGAGTTGCGGCCGGAACCTGGGGATATTCTCGAGTTATGACGGGGAGGGCCCTTCCAGACACGGGTTTGTTCAGCGACGTGAGAACTACCCCCTAGGTGCGAGGGACACCTCGGGATTCTCCTCGAGTCTTGGAATGGCCATAGGGACGCGTCTCCACGTGAGGCGGGAGACCCAGGGTCCCTTTCCACGTGCCACAGGGATCCTGGGACTCCTATCCATTTTCAAGAGGAGTCAGGCATCGTCTCCTTTGGAAGCATTGATCTCCGCAGACCTCTCGAGTTTTCTAAGGATATGAGGCCTCCGGTCGCGATGAGGCGGAGGACTAGGTCTTTCTCTGTGTTCTCCACAGGGGATTCAGACATCCCTTCGTCTTGGGAGATGTAAGACGAGCATGCATTCAATTCACTGCAGGGATATCCGGCCTTACTTCGAGTCAGAGCATCTCGGTGTCCATTCCACTTGAGGCCACAAACTTAGGGTCCCTCTCACATACCTGTAGCTGAGAGAAGCCTCCTCTTGAGGTGCTTTGGAAACTTGGTATTCGTCTTGAGTCGAAGCCAGAGACTAAGCTCTCATCTCGAGTTGATTTCGGGTCCACGGATCCCTTTCGTGTTGCTCCAGTGACCTCAGGATCCCTCTAGACTTGAGACAGTGATCTTGGGTTTTCTCTGGAGTGCCATCAAGGAAATCAAGGCTCCTTTCTCGTTTGATGTGGAACACGGAATTGCTCTGCACGCAGTGCAGGGGAATCGGGCCTCATCTCACGGCGAGGGGGAAGTCTCATGGTTTTCCTCGAGTTGCAGCCGGATCCTGTGGTATATTCTGGAGTTACGACGGGTAGGGCCCTTTCTTACAAGTGTTTGTTCATCGACGTCAGGACTCCTGCCTAGGTGCGAGGGACACCTCGGGATTCTCCTCGAGTCTTGGCATGGCAATTGGGACGCCTGTCCACGTGAGGCGGGAGACCCAGGGTCCCTTTCCACGTTCCACAGGGATCCTGGGACTCCTATCCATTTTCAAGAGGAGTCAGGCATCGTCTCCTTTGGAAGCATTGATCTCCGCGGACCTCTCGAGTTTTCAAAGGAAGTGAGGCCTCCGGTAGCGTTGAGGCGGAGGACTAGGTCTTTCTCTGTGGTGTCCACAGGGGATTCAGACATCCCTTCTTCTTGGGAGATGCAAGACGAGCCTGCATTCAATTCACAGCAGGGATATCCGGCCTTACTTCGAGTCAGAGCATCTCGGTGTCCATTCAACTTGAGGCTACAAATTCAGGCTCCCTTTCACATGCCTGTAGCTGAGAGAAGCCTCCTCTTGAGTTACTTGTGGAAAGTTGGTATTCCTCTTGAGTCGAAGCCAGGGACTAAGCTCTCATCTCGAGTTGATTTGTGGTCTACGGAGCCCTTTCATGTTGCTACAGTGACCTCAGGATCCCTCTAGACTTGAGACAGTGATCTTGGGTTTTCTCTGGAGTGCCATCAAGGAAATCAAGGCTCCTTTCACGTTTGATGTGGAACACGGAACTGCTCTGCACGGAGTGCAGGGAAATCGGCCCTCATCTCGCGGCGATGGAGAAGTCTCATGGTTTTTCTCAAGTTGCGGCCGGGACCTGCTGTATATTCTCGAGTTACGACGGGGAGGGCCTTTCCAGACACGTGTTTGTTCAGCGACGTCAGGACTCCTGCCTAGGTGCCAGGGACACCTCGGGATTCTCCTCGAGTCTTGGCATGGCAATTGGGACGCGTCTCCACGTGAGGCGGGAGACCGAAGGTCCCTTTCCACGTGCCACAGGGATCCTGGTACTCCTATCCATTTTCAAGAGGAGTCAGGCATCGTCTCCTTTGGAAGCATTGATCTCCACGGACGTCTCGAGTTTTCAAAGGATGTGAGGCCTCCGGTCGCGATGAGGCGGAGAACTAGGTATTTCTCTGTGGTCTCCACAGGGGATTCAGACATCCCTTCGTCTTGGGAGATGCAAGACGAGCCTGCATTCAATTCACTGCAGGGATATCCGGCCTTACTTCGAGTCAGAGCATCTCAGTGTCCATGCCACCAGAGGCCACAAGTCAAGGTCCCTCTCACATACCTGTAGCTGAGAGGAGCCTCCTCTTGAGGTGCTTGTGGAAAGTTGTATTCCACTTGAGTCGAAGCCAGGGACTAAGCTCTCATCTAGAGTTGATTTGGGGTCCACGGAGCCCTTTCATGTTTTTCCAGTGACCTCAGGATCCCTCTAGACTTGAGACAGTGATCTTGGGTTTTCTCTGGAGTGGCATCAGGGAAATCAAGTTTCCTTTCACGTATGATGTGGAACACGGAATTGCTCTGCACGCAGAGCAGGGAAATCGAGCCTCATCTCGCGGCGAGGGGGAAGTCTCATGGTTTTTCTCGAGTTGCGGCCGGAACCTGGGGTATATTCTCGAGTTACGACGGGGAGGGCCCTTCCAGGCACGTGTTTGTTCAGCGACGTCAGGACTCCGGCCTAGGTGCGAGGGACACCTCGGGATTTTCCTCGAGTCTTGGCATGGCAATTGGGACGCGTCTCCACGTGAGGCGGGAGACCCAGGGTTCCTTTCCACGTGCCACAGGGATCCTGGGACTCGTATCCATTTTCAAGAGGAGTCAGGCATCGTCTCCTTTAAAAGCATTGATCTCCGCGGACCTCTCGAGTTTTCAAAGGATGTGAGGCCTCCTGTCGCGATGAGGCGGAGGACTAGGTCTTTCTCTGTGGTCTCCACAGGGGATTCAGGCATCCCTTCGTCTTGGGAGATGCAAGACGAGCCTGCATTCACTTCACTGCAGGGATATCCGGCCTTACTTCGACTCAGAGCATCTCGGTGTCCATTCCACTTGAGGCCACAAACTCAGGGTCCCTCTCACCTACCTGTAGCTGAGAGAAGCCTCCTCTTGAGGTGCTTGTGGAAAGTTGGTATTCCTCTTGAGTCGAAGCCAAGGACTAAGCTCTCATCTCGAGTTGATTTGGGGTCCACGGAGCCCTTTCGTGTTGCTCCAGTGACCTCAGGATCCCTCTAGACTTGAGACAGTGACCTTGGGTTTTCTCTGGAGTGCCATCAAGGAAATCAAGGCTCCTTTCACGTTTGATGTGGAACACGGAATTGCTCTGCACGCAGTGCAGGGGAATCGGGCCTCATCTCGCGGCGAGGGGGAAGTCTCATGGTTTTTCTCGAGTTGCGGCCGGAACCTGGGGTATATTCTCGAGTTACGACGGCGAGGGCCCTTCCAGACACGTGTTTGTTCAGCGACGTCAGGACTCCTGCCTAGGTGCGAGGGACACCTCGGTATTCTCCTCGAATCTTGGCATGGCAATTGGGACGCGTCTCCACATCAGGCGGGAGACGCAGGCGCCTTTTCCACGTGCCACAGGGATCCTGGGACTCCTATCCATTTTCAAGAGGAGTCAGGCATCGTCTCCTTTGGAAGCATTGATCTCCGCGGACCTCTCGAGTTTTCAAAGGATGTGAGCCCTCCGGTCGCGATGAGGCGGAGAACTAGGTCTTTCTCTGTGGTCTCCACAGGGGATTCAGACATCTCTTCATCTTGGGAGATGCAAGACGAGCCTGCATTCAATTCACTGCAGGGATATCCGGCCTTACTTCGAGTCAGAGCATCTCGGTGTCAATTCCACTTGAGGCCACACACTCAGGGTCCCTCTCACATACCTGTAGCTGAGAGAAGCCTCCTCTTGAGGTTCTTGTGGAAAGTTGGTATTCCTCTTGAGTCGAAGCCAGGGACTAAGCTCTCATCTCGAGTTGATTTGGGGTCCACGGAGCCCTTTGGTGTTGCTCCAGTGACTTCAGGATCCCTCTAGACTTGAGACAGTGATCTTGGGTTTTCTCTGGAGTGCCATCAAGGAAATCAAGTCTCCTTTCACGTTTGATGGGGAACACGGAATTGCTCTGCACGCAGTGCAGGGGAATCGGGCCTCATCTCGCGGCGAGCGGGAAATCTCATGGTTTTTCTCGAGTTGCGACCGGTCCCTGGGGTATATTCTCGAGTTACGATGGGGAGGGCCCTTCCAGACAAGTGTTTGTTCAGCAACGTCAGGACTCCTGCCTAGGTGCGAGGGACACCTCGGGATTCTCCTCGAGTCTTGGCATGGCAATTGGCACGTGTCTCCACGTGAAGCGGGAGACCCAGGGTCCCCGTCCATGTGGACAGGGATCCTGGGACTTCTAACCATTTTCAAGAGGAGTCAGGCATCGTCTCCTTTGGAAGCATTGATCTCCACGGACCTCTCCAGTTTTCAAAGAATGTGAGGCCTCCGGTCGCGATGAGGCGGAGAACTATTTCTTTCTCTGTGGTCTCCACAGGTAATTCAGACATCCCTTTGTCTTGGGAGATTCAAGGCGAGCTTGCATTCAATTCACTGCAGGTTTATCCGGCCTTACTTCGACTCAGAGCATCTCGGTGTCCATTCCACTTGAGGCCACAAACTCAGGGTCCCTCTCACATACCTGTAGCTGAGAGAAGCCTCCTCTGGAGGTGCTTGTGGAAAGTTGGTATTCCTTTTGAGTCGAAGCCAGGGACTAAGCTCTCATCTCGAGTTGATTTGGGGTGCACGGAGCCCTTTCGTGTTGCTCCAGTGACCTCAGGATCCCTCTAGACTTGAGACAGTGATCTTGGGTTTTCTCTGGAGTGCCATCAAGGAAATCAAGGCTCCTTTCACGTTTGATGTGGAACACGGAATTGCTCTGCACGCAGTGCAGGGGAAATGGGCCTCATCTCGCAGCTAGGGGAAAGTCTCATGGTTTTTCTCGAGTTGTGGCCGGAACCTGGGGTATATTCTCGAGTTATGACGGGGAGGGCCCTTCCAGACACGTGTTTGTTCAGCGACGTCAGGACTCCTGCCTAGGTGCGAGGACACCTCGGGATTCTCCTCGAGTCTTGGCATGGCAATGTGGACGCGTCTCAACGTGAGGCGGGAGCCCCAGGGTCCCTTTCCACGTGCCACAGGGATCCTGGGACTCCTATCCATTTTCAAGAGGAGTCAGGCATTGTCTCGTTTGGAAGCATTGATCTCCGCGGAAATCTGGAGTTTTCAAAGGATGTGAGGCCTCCGGTCGCGATGAGGCGGAGAATTAGGTCTTTCTCTGTGGTCTCCACAGGGGATTCAGACATTCCTTCGTCTTGGGAGATGCAAGACGAGCCTGCATTCAATTCACTGCAGGGATATCGGCCTTACTTCGAGTCAGAGCATCTCGGTGTCCATTCCACTTGAGGCCAGCAACTCAGGGTCCCTCTCACATACCTGTAGCTGAGAGAAGCCTCCTCTTGAGGTGCATGTGGAAAGTTGCTCTTCCTCTTGAGTCGAAGCCAAGGACTAAGCTCTCATCTCGAGTTGATTTGGGGTCCACGGAGCCCTTGGGTGTTGCTCCAGTGACCTCAGGATCCCTCTAGACTTGAGACAGTGATCTTGGGTTTTCTCTGGAGTGCCATCAAGGAAATCAAGGCTCCTTTCACGTTTGATGTGGAACACGGAATTGCTCTGCACGCAGTGCAGGGGAATCGGGCCTCATCTCGCGGCGAGGGGGAAGTCTCATGGTTTTTCTGGAGTTGCGGCCGGAACCTGGGGTATATTCTCGAGTTACGACGGGGAGGGCCCTTCCGGACACTTGTTTGTTCAGCGACGTCAGGACTCCTGCCTAGGTGCGAGGGACACCTCGGGATTCTCCTCGAGTCTTGGCCTGGCATTTGGGACGCGTCTCCACATGAAGCGGGAGACCCAGTGTCCCCGTCCATGTGGTCAGGGATCCTGGGACTTCTAATCATTTTCAAGAGGAGTCAGGAATAGTCTCCTTTGGAAGCATTGATCTCCGCGGACCTCTCGAGTTTTCAAAGGATGTGAGGCCTCCGGTCGCGATGAGGCGGAGAACTAGGTCTTTCTCTATGGTCTCCACAGGGGATTCAGACATCTCTTCGTCTTGGGAGAGGCAAGACGAGCCTGCATTCAATTCACTGCAGGGATATCCGGCCTTACTTCGAGTCAGAGCATTTCGGTGTCCATTCCACTTGAGGCCACAAACTCAGGGTCCCTCTCACATACCTGTAGCTGAGAGAAGCCTCCTCTTGAGGTGCTTGTGGAAAGTTGGTATTCCTCTTGAGTCGAAGCCAGGGACTAAGCTCTCATCTCGAGTTGATTTGGGGTCCACGGAGCCCTTTCGTGTTGCTCCAGTGACCTCAGGATCCCTCTAGACTTGAGACAGTGATCTTGGGTTTTCTCTGGAGTGCCATCAAGGAAATCAAGGCTCCTTTCACGTTTGATGTGGAACACGGAATTGCTCTGCACGCAGTGCAGGGGAATTGGGCCTCATCTCGCGGCGAGGGGGAAGTCTCATGGCTTTTCTCGAGTTGGGGCCGGAACCTGGGGTATATTCTCGACTTACGACAGGGAGGGCCCTTCCTGACACGTGTTTGTTCAGCGATGTCAGGACTCCTGCCTAGGTGCGAGGGACACCTCGGGATTCTCCTCGAGTCTTGGCATGGCAATGGGGACGCGTCTCCACGTGAGGCGGGAGCCCCATGGTCCCTTTCCACGTGCCACAGGGATCCTAGGACTCCTATCCATTTTCAAGAGGAGTCAGGCATCGTCTCCTTTGGAAGCATTGATCTCCGCGGACCTCTCGAGTTTTCAAAGGATGTGAGGCCTCGTTTGCGTTGAGGCGGAGGACTAGGTCTTTCTCTGTGGTCTACACAGGGGATTCAGACAACCCTTCGTCTTGGGAGATGCAAGACGAGCCTGCATTCAATTCACTGCAGGGATATCCGGCCTTACTTCGAGTCAGAGCATCTTGGTGTCCATTCCACTTGAGGCCACAAACTCAGGGTCCCTCTCACATACCTGTAGCTGAGAGAAGCCTCCTCTTGAGGTGCTTGTGGAAAGTTGATATTCCTCTTGAATCGAAACCAGGGACTCAGCTCTCATCTCGAGTTGATTTGGGGTCCACGGAGCCCTTTCGTGTTGCTCCAGTGACCTCAGGATCCCTCTAGACTTGAGACAGTGACCTTGGGTTTTCTCTGGAGTGCCATCAAGGAAATCAAGGCTCCTTTCACGTTTGATGTGGAACACGGAATTGCTCTGCACGCAGTGCAGGGGAATCGGGCCTCATCTCGCGGCGAGGGGGAAGTCTCATGGTTTTTCTCGAGTTGCGGCCGGAACCTGGGGTATATTCTCGAGTTACGACGGCGAGGGCCCTTCCAGACACGTGTTTGTTCAGCGACGTCAGGACTCCTGCCTAGGTGCGAGGGACACCTCGGGATTTTCCTCAAGTCTTGGCATGGCAATTGGGACGCGTCTCCACGTGAGGCGGGAGACGCAGAGTCCCTTTCCACGTGCCACAGGGATCCTGGGCCTCCTATCCATTTTCAAGAGGAGTCAGGCACCGTCTCCTTTGGAAGCATTGATCTCTGCGGACCTCGTGGTTTTCAAAGGATGTGAGGCCTCCGGTCGCGTTGAGAGGGAGAATTTGGTCTTTCTCTGTGATCTCCACAGGGGATTCAGTCATCCCTTCGTCTTGGGAGATGCAAGACGAGCCTGCATTCAATTCACTGCAGGGATATCCGGCCTTACTTCGAGTCAGAGCATCTGGGTGTCCATTCCACTTGAGGCCACACACAAAGGGTCCCTCTCACATACCTGTAGGTGAGAGAAGACTCCTCTGGAGGTGCTTGTGGAAAGTTGGTATTCCTTTTGAGTCGAAGCCAGGGACTAAGCTCTCATCTCGAGTTGATTTGGGGTGCACGGAGCCCTTTCGTGTTGCTCCAGTGACCTCAGGATCCCTCTAGACTTGAGACAGTGATCTTGGGTTTTCTCTGGAGTGCCATCAAGGAAATCAAGGCTCCTTTCACGTTTGATCTGGAACACGGAATTGCTCTGCACGCAGTGCAGGGGAAATGGGCCTCATCTCGCGGCTAGGGGAAAGTCTCATGCTTTTTCTCGAGTTGCGGCCGCAACCTGGGGTATATTCTCGAGTTACGACGGGGAGGGCCCTTCCAGACACGTGTTTGCTCAGCGACGTCAGGACTCCTGCCTAGGTGCGAGGATACCTCGGGATTCTCCTCGAGTCTTGGCATGGCAATGTGGACGCGTCTCAACGTGAGCCGGGAGCCCCAGGGTCCCTTTCCACGTGCCACAGGGATCCTGGGACTCCTATCCATTTTCAAGAGGAGTCAGGCATTGTCTCGTTTGGAAGCATTGATCTCCGCGGAAATCTGGAGTTTTCAAAGGATGTGAGGCCTCCGGTCGCGATGAGGCGGAGAATTAGGTCTTTCTCTGTGGTCTCCACAGGGGATTCAGACATTCCTTCGTCTTGGGAGATGCAAGACGAGCCTGCATTCAATTCACTGCAGGGATATCGGCCTTATTCGAGTCAGAGCATCTCGGTGTCCATTCCACTTGAGGCCAGCAACTCAGGGTCCCTCTCACATACCTGTAGCTGAGAGAAGCCTCCTCTTGAGGTGCATGTGGAAAGTTGCTCTTCCTCTTGAGTCGAAGCCAAGGACTAAGCTCTCATCTCGAGTTGATTTGGGGTCCATGGAGCCCTTTGGTGTTGCTCCAGTGACCTCAGGATCCCTCTAGACTTGAGACAGTGATCTTGGGTTTCTCTGGAGTGCAATCAAGGAAATCAAGGCTCCTTTCACGTTTGATGTGGAACACGGAATTGCTCTGCACGCAGTGCAGGGGAATCTGTCCTAATCTCGCGGCGAGGGGGAAGTCTCATGGTTTTTCTCGAGTTGTGGCCGGAACCTGGGGTATTATCTCGAGTTACGACGGGGAGGGCCCTTCCAGACACGTGTTTGTTCAGCGACATCAGGACTCCTGCCTAGGTGCGAGGGACACCTCGGGATTCTCCACGTGTCTTGGCATGGCAATTGGGACGCGTCTCCACGTGAGGCGGGAGACCCAGGGTCCCTTTCCACGTGCCACAGGGATCCTGGCACTCCTATCCATTTTCAAGAGGAGTCAGGCATCGTCTCCTTTGGAAGCATTGATCTCCGCGGACCTCTCGAGTTTTCAAAGGATGTGAGGCCTCCGGTCTCAATGAGGCGGACGACTAGGTCTTTCTCTGTGGTCTCCACAGGGGATTCAGACATCCCTTCATCTTGGGAGATGCAAGAGGAGCCTGCATTCAATTCACTGCAGGGATAACCGGCCTTACTTCGAGTCAGAGCATCTCGGTGTCCATTTCACTTGAGGCCACAAACTCAGGGTCCCTCTCACATACCACTAGCTGAGAGAAGCCTCCCCTTGAGGTGCTTGTGGAAAGTTGGTATTCCTCTTGAGTCGAAGACAGGGACTAAGCTCTCATCTCGAGTTGATTTGGGGTCCACGGAGCCCTTTCGTGTTGCTCCAGTGACCTCAGGATCCCTCGAGACTTGAGACAGTGATCTTGGGTTTTCTCTGGAGTGCCATCAAGGAAATCAAGTCTCCTTTAACGTTTGATGTGGAACACGGGATTGCTCTGCACGCAGTGCAGGGGAATCCGGCCTCATGTCGTGGCGAGGGGGAAGTCTCATGGTTTTTCTCGAGTTGCGGCCGGAACCTGGGGTATATTCTCGAGTTATGACGGGGAGGACCCTTCCAGACACGAGTTTTTTCAGCGACGTCAGGACTCCTGCCTAGGTGCGAGGGACACCTCGGGATTCTCCTCGAGTCTTGGCATGGTAATGGGGACGCGGCTCCACGTGAGGCGGGAGACCCAGGGTCCCTTTCCACGTGCCACAGGGATCCTGGGACTCCTGTGCATTTTCAAGAGGAGTCAGGCATCGTCTCCTTTGGAAGCATTGATCTCCGCGAACCTCTCGAGTTTTCAAAGGATGTGAGGCCTCCGGTCGCGTTGAAGCGGAGAATTACGTCTTTCTCTGTGGTCTCCACAGGGGTTCAGACATCCCTTCGTCTTGGGAGATGCAAGACAAGCCTGCATTCAATTCACTGCAAAGATATCCGGGCTTACTTCGAGTCAGAGCATCTCGGTGTCCATTCCACTTGAGGCCACAAACTAAGGGTCCCTCTCACATACCTGTAGCTGAGAGAAGCCTACTCTTCAGGTGCTTGTGAAAAGTTGGTATTCCTCTTGAGTCGAAGCCAGGGACTAAGATCTCATCTCGAGTTTTTTTGAGGTCCAAGGAGCCCTTTCGTGTTGCTCCAGTGACCTCAGGATCCCCCTAGACTTGAGAGAGTGATCTTGGGTTTTCTCTGGAGTGCCATCACGGAAATCAAGGCTCCTTTCACGTTTGATGTGGAACACGGAATTGCTCTGCACGCAGTGCAGGGGAATCGGGCCTCATCTCGCGGCGAGGGGGAAGTCTCATGGTTTTTCTCGAGTTGCGGCCGGAACCTGGGGTATATTCTCGAGTTACGACGGGGAGGGCCCTTCCAGACACGTGTTTGTTCAGTGACGTCAGGACTCCTGCCTAGGTGCGAGGGACACCTCGGGATTCTCCTCGAGTCTTGGCATGGCAATTGGGACGCGACTCCACGTGAGGCGGGAGACCCAGGGTCCCTTTCCACGTGCCACAGTGATCCTGGGACTCCTATCCATTTTCAAGAGGAGTCAGGCATCGTCTCCTTTGGAAGCATTGATCTCCGCGGACCTCTCGAGTTTTCAAAGGATGTGAGGCCTCCGCTCTTGATGAGGCGGAGGACTAGGTCTTTCTCTGTGGTCTCCACAGGGGATTCAGACATCCCTTCGTCTATGGAGATGTAAGACGAGCCTGCATTCAATTCACGGCAGGGATATTCGGCCTTACTTCGCGTCAGAGCATCTAGGTGTCCATTCCACTTGAGGCCACAAACTCAGGGTCCCTCTCACATACCTGTAGCTGAGAGAAGCCTACTCTTGAGGTGCTTGTGAAAAGTTGGTATTCCTCTTGAGTCGAAGCCAGGGACTAAGCTCTCATCTCGAGTTTTTTTGGGGTCCACGGAGCCCTTTCATGTTGCTCCAGTGACCTCAGGATCCCTCTAGACTTGAGACAGTGATCTTGGGTTTTCTCTGGAGTGCCATCAAGGAAATCAAGGCTCCTTTCACGTTTGATGTGGAACACGGAATTGCTCTGCACGCAGTGCAGGGGAATCGGGCCTCATGTCCCGGCGAGGGGGAAGTCTCATGGATTTTCTCGAGTTGCGGCCGGAACCTGGGGTATATTCTCCAGTTACGACGGGGAGGGCCCTTCCAGACACGTGTTTGTTCAGCGATGTCAGGACTCCTGCCTAGGTGCGAGGGACACCTCGGGATTCTCCTCGAGTCTTGGCATGGCAATTGGGACGCGTCTCCACGTGAGGCGGGAGACGCAGTGTCCCTTTCCACGTGCCACATGGCGCCTGGGACTCCTATCCATTTTCAAGCGGAGTTAGGCATCGTCTCCTTTGGAAGCATTGATCTCCACGGACCTCTCGAATTTTCAAAGGATATGAGGCCTCCGGTCGCGAGGAGGTGGAGGACTAGGTCTTTCTCTGTCGTCTCAACCGGGAATTCAGACATCCCTTCGTCTTGGGAAATGCAAGACGAGCCTGCATTCAATTCACTGCAGGGATATCCGGCCTTACTTCGAGTCAGAGCATCTTGGTGTCCATTCCAATTGAGGCCACAATGTCAGGGTCCCTAAAATATACCTGTAGCTGAGAGATACCTCCTCTTGAGGTGCCTCTGGAAAGTTGGTATTCCTCTTGAGTCGAAGCCAGGGACTAAGCTCTCATCTCGAGTTGATTTGGAGTCCACGGAGCCCTTTCGTGTTGCTCCAGTGACCTCAGGATCCCTCTAGACTTGAGACAGTGGTCTTGGGTTTTCTCTGGAGTGCCATCAAGGAAATCAAGGCTCCTTTCAAGTTTGATGTGGAACACGGAATTGCTCTACACGCAGAGCAGGGGAATCGGGCCTCATCTCGCGGCAAGGGGGATGTCTCATGGTTTTTCTCAAGTTGCGGCCCGAACCTGGGGTATATTCTCGAGTTACGACGGGGAGGGCCCTTCGAGACACGTGTTTGTTCAGCGACGTCAGGACTCCTGCCTAGGTGCGAGGGATACCTCGGGATTCTCCTCGAGTCTTGGCATGGCAATGGGGACGCGTCTCCACGTGAGGCGGGAGACCCAGGGTCCCTTTCCACGTGCCACAGGGATCCTGGGACTCCTATCCATTTTCAAGAGGAGTCAGGCATCGTCTCCTTTGGAAGCATTGATCTCCGCAGACCTCTCGAGTTTTCAAAGGATGTGAGGCCTCCGGTCGCGTTGAGGCGGAGGACTAGGTCTTCCTCTGTGGTCTCCACAGGGGATTCAGACATCCCATCGTCTTGGGAGATGCAAGACGAGCCTGCATTCAATTCACTGCAGGGATATCTGGCCTTACTTCGAGTCAGAGCATCTCCGTGTCCATTCCACTTGAGGCCACACACTCAGGGTCCCTCTCACATACCTGTAGCTGAGAGAAGCCTCCTCTTGAGGTGCTTGTGGAAAGTTGGTATTCCTCTTGAGTCGAAGCCAGGGACTAAGCTCTCAGCTCGAGTTGATTTGGGGTCCACAGAGCCTTTTCGTGTTACTCCAGTGACCTCAGGATCCCTCTAGACTTGAGACAGTGATCTTGGGTTTTCTCTGGAGTGCCATCAAGGATATCAAGGCTAATTTCACGTTTGATGTGGAACACTGAATTGCTCTGCATGCAGTGCAGGGGAATCGGGCCTCATCTCGCGGCGAGGGTGAAGTCTCCTGGTTTTTCTCGAGTTGCGGCCGGAACCTGTGGTATATTGTGGAGTTACGACGGGGAGGGCCCTTCCAGACCCGTGTTTGTTCAGCGACGTCAGGACTCCTGCCTAGGTGCGAGGGACACCTCGGGATTCTTCTCGAGTCTTGGCATGCCAATTGGGACGCGTCTCCACGTGAGGCGGGAGACCCAGGGTTGCTTTCGACGTGCCACAGGGATCCTGGGACTCCTATCCATTTTCAAGAGGAGTCAGTCATCGTCTCCTTTGGAAGCATTGATCTCCGCGGACCTCTCGAGTTTTCAAAGTATGTGAGGCCTCCGTTCGCGTTGAGGCAGAGGACTAGGTCTTTCTCTGTGGTCTCCATAGGGGATTCAGACAACCCTTCGTCTTGGGAGATGCAAGACGAGCCTGCATTCAGTTCACTGCAGGGATATCCGGCCTTACTTCGAGTCAGAGCATCTCGGTGTCCATTCCACTTGAGGCCACAAACTCAGGGTTCCTCTCACATACCTGTAGCTGAGACAAGTCTCCTCTTGAGGTGCTTGTGGAAAGTTGGTATTCCTCTTGAGTCGAAGCCAGGGACTAAGCTCTCATCTCGAGTTGATTTGGGGTCCACGGAGCCCTTTCGTGTTACTCCAGTGACCTCAGGATCCCTCTAGACTTGAGACAGTGATCTTGGGTTTTCTCTGGAGTGCCATCAAGGAAATCAAGGCTCCTTTCACGTTGGATGTGGAACACGGAATTGCTCTGCACGCAGTGCAGGGGAATCGGGCCTCATCTCGCGGCGAGGGAGAAGTCTCATGGTTTTTCTCGTGTTGCGGCCGGAACCTGGGGTATATTCTCGAGTTACGACGGGGAGGGCCCTTCCATACAAGTGTTTGTTCAGCGACGTAAGGACTCCAGCCTAGGTGCGAGGGACACCTCGGGATTCTCCTCGAGTCTTGGCATGGCAATTGGGACGCGTCTCCACGTGAGGCGGGAGACCCAGGTTCCCTTTCCACGTGCCACAGGGATCCTGGGACTCCTATCCATTTTCAAGAGGAGTCAGGCATCGTCTCCTTTGGAAGCATTGATCTCCGCAGACCTCTCGAGTTTTCAAAGGATGTGAGGCCTCCGGTCGCGTTGAGGCGGAGGACTAGGTCTTCCTCTGTGGTATCCACAGGGGATTCAGACATCTCTTCGTCTTGGGAGATGCAAGACGAGCCTGCATTCAATTCACTGCAGGGATATCTGGCCTTACTTCGAGTCAGAGCATCTCCGTGTCCATTCCACTTGAGGCCACACACTCAGGGTCCCTCTCACATACCTGTAGCTGAGAGAAGCCTCCTCTTGAGGTGCTTGTGGAAAGTTGGTATTCCTCTTGAGTCGAAGCCAGGGACTAAGCTCTCAGCTCGAGTTGATTTGGGGTCCACAGAGCCCTTTCGTGTTGCTCCAGTGTTCTCAGGATCCCTCTAGACTTGAGACAGTGATCTTGGGTTTTCTCTGGAGTGCCATCAAGGAAATCAAGGCTCCTTTCACGTTTGATGTGGAACACGGAAT
The DNA here is from genome assembly GCF_033118175.1 of Dama dama. Classification (NCBI taxonomy): domain Eukaryota; kingdom Metazoa; phylum Chordata; class Mammalia; order Artiodactyla; family Cervidae; genus Dama; species Dama dama. The sequence continues at coordinate 1,468,489 of NW_026870961.1, forward strand.
TGCTCTGCACGCAGTGCAGGTGAATCCGGCCTCATCTCGCGGCGAGGGGGAAGTCTCATTGTTTTTCTCGAGTTGCGGCCGGAACCTGGGGTATATTCTCGAGTTATATCGGGGAGGGCCCTTCCATACAAGTGTTTGTTCAGCGACGTCAGGACTCCTGCCTAGGTGCGAGGGACACCTCGGTATTCTCCTCGAGTCTTGGCATGGCAATTGGGACGCGTCTCCACGTGAGGCGGGAGACCCAGTGTCCCTTTCGACGTGCCACAGGGATCCTGGGACTCCTATCCATTTTCAAGAGGAGTCAGGCATCGACTCCTTTGGCAGCATTGATCTCCGCAGACCTCTCGAGTTTTCAAAGGATGTGAGGCCTCCGGTCGCGATGAGGCGGAGGACTAGGTCTTTCTCTGTGGTTTACACAGCGGATTCAGACATCCCTTCGTCTTGGGAGATGCAAGACGAGCCTGCATTCAGTTCACTGCAGGGATACCCGGCCTTACTTCGAGTCAGAGCATCTCGGTGTCCATTCCACTTGAGGCCACAAACTCAGGGTCCCTCTCACATACCTGTAGCTGAGACAAGTCTCCTCTTGAGGTGCTTGTGGAAAGTTGGTATTCCTCTTGAGTCGAAGCCAGGGACTAAGCTCTCATCTCGAGTTGATTTGGGGTCCACGGAGCCCTTTCGTGTTACTCCAGTGACCTCAGGATCCCTCTAGACTTGAGACAGTGATCTTGGGTTTTCTCTGGAGTGCCATCAAGGAAATCAAGGCTCCTTTCACGTTGGATGTGGAACACGGAATTGCTCTGCACGCAGTGCAGGGGAATCGGGCCTCATCTCGCGGCGAGGGAGAAGTCTCATGGTTTTTCTCGTGTTGCGGCCGGAACCTGGGGTATATTGTGGAGTTACGACGGGGAGGGCCCTTCCAGACACGTGTTTGTTCAGCGACGTCAGGACTCCTGCCTAGGTGCGAGGGACACTTCGGGATTCTCCTCGAGTCTTGGCATGGCAATTGGGACGCGTCTCCACGTGAGGCGGGAGACCCAGGGTCCCTTTCGACGTGCCACAGGGATCCTGGGACTCCTATCCATTTTCAAGAGGAGTCAGGCATCGTCTCCTTTGGAAGCATTGATCTCCGAGGACCTCTCGAGTTTTCAAAGTATGTGAGGCCTCCTTTTGCGTTGAGGCGGAGGACTAGGTCTTTCTCTGTGGTCTCCACAGGGGATTCAGACAACCCTTCGTCTTGGGAGATGCAAGATGAGCCTGCATTCAATTCACTGCAGGGATATCCAGCCTTACTTCGAGTCAGAGCATCTCGGTGTCCATTCCACTTGAGGCCACAAACTCAGGGTCCCTCTCACATACCTGTAGCTGAGAGAAGCCTCCTCTTGAGGTGCTTGTGGAAAGTTGGTATTCCTCTTGAGTCGAAGCCAGGGACTAAGATCTCATCTCGAGTTGATTTGGGGTCCACGGAGCCCTTTCGTATTGCTCCAGTGACCTCAGGATCCCTCTAGACTTGAGACAGTGATCTTGGGTTTTCTCTGGAGTGCCATCAAGGAAATCAAGGCTCCTTTCACGTTTTATGTGGAACACTAAATTGCTCTGCACGCAGTGCAGGGGAATCAGGCCTCATCTCGCGGAGAGGGGGAAGTCTCATGGTTTTTCTCGAGTTGCGGCCGGAACCTGGGGTATATTCTCGAGTTAAGACAGGGAGGGCCCTTCCTGACACGTGTTTGTTCAGCGACGTCAGGACTCCTGCCTAGTGCGAGGGACACCTCGGGATTCTCCTTGAGTCTTGGCATGGCAATTGGGACGCGTCTCCACGTGAGGCGGGAGACCCAGGGTCCCTTTCCACGTGCCACAGGGATCCTGGGACTCCTATCCATTTTCAAGAGGAGTCAGGCATCGTCTCCTTTGGAAGCATTATTCTCCGCAGACCTCTCGAGTTTTCAAAGGATGTGAGGCCTCCGGTCGCGTTGAGGCGGAGGACTAGGTCTTCCTCTGTGGTCTCCACAGGGGATTCAGACATCTCTTCGTCTTGGGAGATGCAAGACGAGCCTGCATTCAATTCAATGCAGGGATATCTGGCCTTACTTCGAGTCAGAGCATCTCCGTGTCCATTCCACTTGAGGCCACACACTCAGGGTCCCTCTCACATACCTGTAGCTGAGAGAAGCCTCCTCTTGAGGTGCTTGTGGAAAGTTGGTATTCCTCTTGAGTCGAAGCCAGGGACTATGCTCTCAGCTCGAGTTGATTTGGGGTCCACAGAGCCCTTTCCTGTTGCTCCAGTGTTCTCAGGATCCCTCTAGACTTGAGACAGTGATCTTGGGTTTTCTCTGGAGTGCCATCAAGGAAATCAAGGCTAATTTCACGTTTGATGTGGAACACGGAATTGCTCTGCATGCAGTGCAGGGGAATCGGGCCTCATCTCGCGGCGAGGGTGAAGTCTCCTGGTTTTTCTCGAGTTGCGGCCGGAACCTGTGGTATATTGTGCAGTTACGACGGGGAGGGCCCTTCCAGACACCTGTTTGTTCAGCGACGCCAGGACTCCTGCCTAGGTAGGAGGGACACCTCGGGATTCTCCTCGAGTCTTGTCATGGCAATTGGGCCGCGTCTCCAGTTGAGGCGGGAGACCCAGGGTCCCTTTCGACGTGCCACAGGGATCCTGGGACTCCTATCCATTTTCAAGAGGAGTCAGGCATCGTCTCCTTTGGAAGCATTGATCTCCGCGGACCTCTCGAGTTTTCAAAGGATGTGAGGCCACCGGTCGCGATGAGGCGGAGAACTCAGTCTTTCTCTGTGGTCTCCACAGGGGATTCAGACATCCCTTCGTCTTGGGAGATGCAAGACGAACCTGCATTCAATTCACAGCAGGGATATCCAGCATTAGTTCGAGTCAGAGCATCTCGGTGCCAATTCCTTTTGAGGCCACAAACTCAGGGTCCCTCTCACATATCTGTAGCTGAGAGAAGCCTCCTCTTGAGGTGCTTGTGGAAACTTGGTATTCCTCTTGAGTCGAAGCCAGGGACTAAGCTCTCATCTCGAGTTGATTTGGGTTCCACAGAGCCCTTTTGTGTTGCTCCAGGGACCTCAGGATCCCTCTAGACTTGAGACAGTGATCTTGGGTTTTCTCTGGAGTGCCATCAAGGAAATCAAGGCTCCTTTCACGTTTGATGTGGAACACGGAATTGCTCTGCACGCAGTGCAGGGGAATCGGGCCTCATCTCGCGGCGAGGGGGAAGTCTCATGGTTTTTCTCGAGTTGCGGCCGGAACCTGTGGTATATTGTGGAGTTACGCCGGGGAGGGCCCTTCCAGACACGTGTTTGTTCAGCGACGACAGGACTCCTGCCTAGGTGCGAGGGAAACCTCGGGATTCTCCTCGAGTCTTGGCATGGCAATTGGGACGCGTCTCCACGTGAGGCGGGAGACCCAGGGTCCCTTTCGACGTGCCACAGGGATCCTGGGACTCCTATCCTTTTTCAAGAGGAGTCAGGCATCGTCTCCTTTGGAAGCATTGATCTCCGCAGACCTCTTGAATTTTCAAAGGATGTGAGGCCTCCGGTCGCGTTGAGGCGGAGGACTAGGTCTTTCTCTGTGGTCTCAACAGGGGATTCAGACATCCCTTCGTCTTGGGAGATGCAAGACGAGCCTGCATTCAATTCACTGCAGGGATATCCGGCCTTACTTCGAGACAGAGCATCTCGGTGTCCATTCCACTTGAGGCCAAAAACTCAGGGTCCCTCTCACATACCTGTAGCTGAGAGAAGCCTCCTCTTGAGGTGCTTGTGTAAAGTTGGTATTCCTCTTGAGTCGAAGCCAGGGACTAAGCTCTCATCTCGAGTTGATTTGGGGTCCACGGATCCCTTTCGTGTTGCTCCAGTAATCTCAGGATCCCTCTAGACTTGAGACAGTGATCTTGGGTTTTCTCTGGAGTGCCATCAAGGAAATCAAGGCTCCTTTCACGTTTGATGTAGAACACGGAATTGCTCTGCATGCAGTGCAGGGGAATCGGGCCTCATCTCGCGGCGAGGGGGAAGTCTCATGGTTTTTCTCGAGTTTCGGCCGGAACCTGTGGTATATTGTGGAGTTACGACGGGGAGGGCCCTTCCAGACACGTGTTTGTTCAGCGACGTCAGGACTCCTGCCTAGGTGCGAGGGACACTTCGGGATTCTCCTCGAGTCTTGGCATGGCAATTGGGACGCGTCTCCACGTGAGGCGGGAGACCCAGGGTCCCTTTCGACGTGCCACAGGGATCCTGGGACTCCTATCCATTTTCAAGAGGAGTCAGGCATCGTCTCCTTTGGAAGCATTGATCTCCGAGGACCTCTCGAGTTTTCAAAGGATGTGAGGCCTCCTTTTGCGTTGAGGCGGAGGACTAGGTCTTTCTCTGTGGTCTCCACAGGGGATTCAGACAACCCTTCGTCTTGGGAGATGCAAGATGAGCCTGCATTCAATTCACTGCAGGGATATCCAGCCTTACTTCGAGTCAGAGCATCTCGGTGTCCATTCCACTTGAGGCCACAAACTCAGGGTCCCTCTCACATACCTGTAGCTGAGAGAAGCCTCCTCTTGAGGTGCTTGTGGAAAGTTGGTATTCCTCTTGAGTCGAAGCCAGGGACTAAGATCTCATCTCGAGTTGATTTGGGGTCCACGGAGCCCTTTCGTATTGCTCCAGTGACCTCAGGATCCCTCTAGACTTGAGACAGTGATCTTGGGTTTTCTCTGGAGTGCCATCAAGGAAATCAAGGCTCCTTTCACGTTTTATGTGGAACACTAAATTGCTCTGCACGCAGTGCAGGGGAATCAGGCCTCATCTCGCGGAGAGGGGGAAGTCTCATGGTTTTTCTCGAGTTGCGGCCGGAACCTGGGGTATATTCTCGAGTTAAGACAGGGAGGGCCCTTCCTGACACGTGTTTGTTCAGCGACGTCAGGACTCCTGCCTAGTGCGAGGGACACCTCGGGATTCTCCTCGAGTCTTGGCATGGCAATTGGGACGCGTCTCCACGTGAGGCGGGAGACCCAGGGTCCCTTTCCACGTGCCACAGGGATCCTGGGACTCCTATCCATTTTCAAGAGGAGTCAGGCATCGTCTCCTTCGGAAGTATTGATCTCTTCGGACCTCTCGAGTTTTCAAAGGATGTGAGGCCTCCGTTCGCGTTGAGGCGGAGGACTAGGTCTTTCTCTGTGGTCTCCACAGGGGATTCAGACAACCCTTCGTCTTGGGAGATGCAAGGCGAGCCTGCATTCAATTCACTGCAGGGATATTCGGCCTTACTTCGAGTCAGAGCATCTCGGTGTCCATTCCACTTGAGGCCACAAACTCAGGGTCCCTCTCACATACCTGTAGCTGAGAGAAGCCTCCTCTTGAGGTGCCTGTGGAAACTTGGTATTCCTCTTGAGTCGAAGCCAGGGACTAAGCTCTCATCTCGAGTGATTTGGGGTCCACGAAGCCCTTTCGTGTTGCTACAGTGACCTCAGGATCCCTCTAGACTTAAGACAGTGATCTTGGGTTTTCTCTAGAGTGCCATCAAAGAAATCAAGGCTCCTTTCACTTTTGATGTGGAAGAAGGAATTGCTCTGCACGCAGTGCAGGGGAATCGGGCCTCATCTCGGGGCGAGGGGGAAGTCTCATGGTTTTTCTCGAGTTGCGGCCGGAACCTGGGGTATATTCTCGAGTTACAACGGGGAGGGCCCTTCCAGACACGTGTTTGTTCAGCAACGTCAGGACTCCTGCCTAGGTGCGAGGGACGCCTCGGGATTCTCCTCGAGTCTTGGCATGGCATTTGGGACGCCTCTCCACGTGAGTCGGGAGACCCAGGGTCCCTTTCTACGTGCCACAGGGATCCTGGGACTCCTATCCATTTTCAAGAGGAGTCAGGCATCGTCTCCTTTGGAAGCATTGATCTCCGCGGACCTCTCGAGTTTTCAAAGGATGTGAGGCCACCGGTCGCGATGAGGCGGAGAACTCAGTCTTTCTCTGTGGTCTCCACAGGGTATTCAGACATCCATTCGTCTTGGGAGATGCAAGACGAGCCTGCATTCAATTCACTGCAGTGATATCCGGCCTTACTTCGAGTCAGAGCATCTCGATGTCCATTCCACTTGAGGCCACAAACTCAGGGTCCCTCTCACATACCTGTAGCTGAGAGAAGCCTCCTCTTGAGGTGCTTTTGGAAAGTTGGTATTCCTCTTGAGTCGTAGCCAGGGACTAAGCTCTCATCTCGAGTTGATTTGGGGTCCACGGAGACCTTTCGTGTTGTTCCAGTGACCTCAGGATCCCTCTAGACTTGAGACAGTGATCTTGGGTTTTCTCTGGAGTGCCATCAAGGAAATCAAGGCTCCTTTCACGTTTCATGTGGAACACGGAATTGCTCTGCAAGCAGTGCAGGGGAATCGGGCCTCATCTCGCGGCGAGGGGGAAGTCTCATGGTTTTTCTCGAGTTGCGGCCGGAACCTGGGGTATATTCTCGAGTTACGACGGGGAAGGCCCTTCCAGACACGTCTTTGTTCAGCGACGTCAGGACTCCTGCCTAGGTGCGAGGGACACCTCGGGATTCTCCTCGAGTCTTGGCATGGCAATTGGGACGCGTCTCCATGTGAGGCGGGAGACCCAGTGTCCCTTTCCACTTGCCACAGGATCCTGGGACTCCTATCCATTTGCAAGAGGAGTGAGGCATCGTCTCCTTTGGAAGCATTGATCTCCGCGGACCTCTCGAGTTTTCAAAGGATGTGAGGCCTCCTATCGCGATGAGGCGGAGGACTAGGTCTTTCTCTGTGGTCTCCACAGGGGATTCAGACATCCCTTCATCTTGGGAGATGCAAGACGAGACTGTGTTCAATTCACTGCAGGGATATCCGGCCTTACTTCGAGTCAGAGCATCTCGGTGTCCATTCCACTTGAGGCCACAATATCAGGGTCCCTCTCACATACCTGTAGCTGAGAGAAGCCTCCTCTTGAGGTGCTTGTGGAAAGTTGGTATTCCTCTTGAGTCGAAGCCAGGGACTAAGATCTCATCTCGAGTTGATTTGGGGTCCATGGAGCCCTTTCATGTTGCTCCAGTGACCTCAGGATCCCTCTAGACTTGAGACAGTGAACTTGGGTTTTCTCTGGAGTGCCATCAAGGAAATCAAGGCTCCTTTCACGTTTGATGTAGAACACGGAATTGCTCTGCATGCAGTGCAGGGGAATCGGGCCTCATCTCGCGGCGAGGGGGAAGTCTCATGGTTTTTCTCGAGTTGCGGCCGGAACCTGTGGTATATTGTGGAGTTACGACGGGGAGGGCCCTTCCAGACACGTGTTTGTTCAGCGACGTCAGGACTCCTGCCTAGGTGCGAGGGACATTTCGGGATTCTCCTCGAGTCTTGGCATGGCAATTGGGACGCGTCTCCACGTGAGGCGGGAGACCCAGGGTCCCTTTCCACGTGCCACAGGGATCCTGGGACTCCTATCCATTTTCAAGAGGAGTCAGGCATCGTCTCCTTTGGAAGCATTGATCTCCGCGGACCTCTCGAGTTTTCAAAGGATGTGAGGCCACCGGTCGCGATGAGGCGGAGAACTCAGTCTTTCTCTGTGGTCTCAACAGGGGATTCAGACATCCCTTCGTCTTGGGAGATGCAAGACGAGCCTGCATTCAATTCACTGCAGGGATATCCGGCCTTACTTCGAGTCAGAGCATCTCGGTGTCCATTCCACTTGAGGCCACAAACTCAGGGTCCCTCTCACATACCTGTAGCTGAGAGAAGCCTCCTCTTGAGGTGCTTGTGGAAAGTTGGTATTCCTCTTGAGTCGAAGCCAGGGACTAAGCTCTCATCTCGAGTTGATTTGGGGTCCACGGATCCCTTTCGTGTTGCTCCAGTAATCTCAGGATCCCTCTAGACTTGAGACAGTGATCTTGGGTTTTCTCTGGAGTGCCATCAAGGAAATCAAGGCTCCTTTCACGTTTGATGTAGAACACGGAATTGCTCTGCATGCAGTGCAGGGGAATCGGGCCTCATCTCCCGGCGAGGGGGAAGTCTCATGGTTTTTCTCGAGTTGCGGCCGGAACCTGTGGTATATTGTGGAGTTACGACGGGGAGGGCCCTTCCAGACACGTGTTTGTTCAGCGACGTCAGGACTCCTGCCTAGGTGCGAGGGACATTTCGGGATTCTCCTCGAGTCTTGGCATGGCAATTGGGACGCGTCTCCACGTGAGGCGGGAGACCCAGGGTCCCTTTCCACGTGCCACAGGGATCCTGGGACTCCTATCCATTTTCAAGAGGAGTCAGGCATCGTCTCCTTCGGAAGTATTGATCTCTTCGGACCTCTCGAGTTTTCAAAGGATGTGAGGCCTCCGTTCCCGTTGAGGCGGAGGACTAGGTCTTTCTCTGTGGTCTCCACAGGGGATTCAGACAACCCTTCGTCTTGGGAGATGTAAGGCGAGCCTGCATTCAATTCACTGCAGGGATATTCGGCCTTACTTCGAGTCAGAGCATCTCGGTGTCCATTCCACTTGAGGCCACAAACTCAGGGTCCCTCTCACATACCTGTAGCTGAGAGAAGCCTCCTCTTGAGGTGCCTGTGGAAACTTGGTATTCCTCTTGAGTCGAAGCCAGGGACTAAGCTCTCATCTCGAGTGATTTGGGGTCCACGAAGCCCTTTCGTGTTGCTACAGTGACCTCAGGATCCCTCTAGACTTAAGACAGTGATCTTGGCTTTTCTCTAGAGTGCCATCAAGGAAATCAAGGCTCCTTTCACTTTTGATGTGGAAGAAGGAATTGCTCTGCACACAGTGCAGGGGAATCGGGCCTCATCTCGGGTCGAGGGGGAAGTCTCATGGTTTTTCTCGAGTTGCGGCCGGAACCTGGGGTATATTCTCGAGTTACGACGGGGAGGACCCTTCCAGACACGTGTTTGTTCAGCAACGTCAGGACTCCTGCCTAGGTGCGAAGGACTCCTCGGGATTCTCCTCGAGTCTTGGCATGGCATTTGGGACGCCTCTCCACGTGAGTCGGGAGACCCAGGGTCCCTTTCTACGTGCCACAGGGATCCTGGGACTCCTATCCATTTTCAAGAGGCGTCAGGCATCGTCTCCTTTGGAAGCATTGATCTCCGTGGACCTCTCGAGTTTTCAAAGGATGTGAGGCCACCGGTCGCGATGAGGCGGAGAACTCAGTCTTTCTCTGTGGTCTCCACAGGGGATTCAGACATCCATTCGTCTTGGGAGATGCAAGACGAGCCTGCATTCAATTCACTGCAGTGATATCCGGCCTTACTTCGAGTCAGAGCATCTCGATGTCCATTCAACTTGAGGCCACAAACTCAGGGTCCCTCTCACATACCTGTAGCTGAGAGAAGCCTCCTCTTGAGGTGCTTGTGGAAAGTTGGTATTCCTCTTGAGTCGTAGCCAGGGACTAAGCTCTCATCTCGAGTTGATTTGGGGTCCACGGAGACCTTTCGTGTTGTTCCAGTGACCTCAGGATCCCTCTAGACTTGAGACAGTGATCTTGGGTTTTCTCTGGAGTGCCATCAAGGAAATCAAGGCTCCTTTCACGTTTCATGTGGAACACGGAATTGCTCTGCAAGCAGTGCAGGGGAATCGGGCCTCATCTCGCGGCGAGGGGGAAGTCTCATGGTTTTTCTCGAGTTGCGGCCGGAACCTGGGGTATATTCTCGAGTTACGACGGGGAAGGCCCTTCCAGACACGTCTTTGTTCAGCGACGTCAGGACTCCTGCCTAGGTGCGAGGGACACCTCGGGATTCTCCTCGAGTCTTGGCATGGCAATTGGGACGCGTCTCCACGTGAGGCGGGAGACCCAGTGTCCCTTTCCACTTGCCACAGGATCCTGGGACTCCTATCCATTTGCAAGAGGAGTGAGGCATCGTCTCCTTTGGAAGCATTGATCTCCGCGGACCTCTCGAGTTTTCAAAGGATGTGAGGCCTCCGATCGCGATGAGGCGGAGGACTAGGTCTTTCTCTGTGGTCTCCTCAGGGGATTCAGACATCCCTTCATCTTGGGAGATGCAAGACGAGCCTGTGTTCAATTCACTGCAGGGATATCCGGCCTTACTTCGAGTCAGAGCATCTCGGTGTCCATTCCACTTGAGGCCACAAACTCAGGGTCCCTCTCACATACCTGTAGCTGAGAGAAGCCTCCTCTTGAGGTGCTTGTGGAAAGTTGGTATTCCTCTTGAGTCGAAGCCAGGGACTAAGCTCTCATCTCGAGTTGATTTGGGGTGCACGGAGCCCTTTCGTGTTGCTAAAGTGACCTCAGGATCCCTCTAGACTTGAGACAGTGATCTTGGGTTTTCTCTAGAGTGCCATTAAGGAAATCAAGGCTCCTTTCACGTTTGATGTGGAACACGGAACTGCTCTGCACGCAGTCCAGGGGAATCGGGCCTCATCTTGCAGCGAGGGGGAAGTCTCATGGTTTTTCTCGAGTTGCGGCCGGAACCTGGGGTATATGCTCGAGTTATGACGGGGAGGGCCCTTCGAGACACGTGTTTGTTCAGCAACGTCAGGACTCCTGAATAGGTGCGAGGGACACCTCGGGATTTTCCTCGACTCTTGGCATGGCAATTGGGACGCGGCTCCACGTGAGGCGGGACCCAGGGTCCCTTCCCACGTGCCACAGGGATCCTGGGACTCCTATCCATTTTCAAATGGAGTCAGGCATCGTCTCCGTTGGAAGCATTGATCTCCGCGGACCTCTCGAGTTTTCAAAGGATGTGAGGCCTCCGGTCGCGATGAGGCAGAGAATTAGGTCTTTCTCTGTCGTCTCCACAGGGGATTCAGACATCCCTTCGTCTTGGGAGATGCAAGACGAGCCTGCATTCAATTCACTGGAGGGATATCCGGCCTTACTTCGAGTCAGAGCATCTCGGTGTCCGTTCCACTTGAGGCCACAAACTCAGGGGCCCTCTCACATACCTGTAGCTGAGAGAAGCCTCCTCTTGAGGTGCTTGTGGAAAGTTGGTATTCCTCTTGAGTCGAAGCCCGGGACTAAGCTCTCATCAGAAGTTGATTTGGGGTCCACGAATCCCTTTGGTGTTGCTCCAGTGACCTCAGGATCCCTCTAGACTTGAGACAGTGATCTTGGGTTTTCTCTGGAGTGCTATCAAGGAAATCAAGGCTCCTTTCACGTTTGATGTGGAACACGGAATTGCTCTGCACACAGTGCAGGTGAATCGGGCCTCATCTCGCGGCTAGGGGGAAGTCTCATGGTTTTTCTCGAGTTGCGGCCGGAACCTGGGGTATATTCTCGAGTTACGACGGGGAGGGCCCTTCCAGACACCTGTTTGTTCAGCGACGCCAGAACTCCTGCCTAGGTGCGAGGGACACCTCGGGATTCTCCTCGGGTCTTGGCATGGCAATTGGGACGCGTCTCCACGTGAGGCGGGAGACCCAGGGTCCCTTTCCACGTGCCACAGGGATCCTGGGACTCCTATCCATTTTCAAGAGGAGTCAGGCATCGTCTCCTTTGGAAGCATTGATCTCCGCAGACCTCTTGAATTTTCAAAGGATGTGAGGCCTCCGGTCGCGTTGAGGGGGAGGACTAGGTCTTTCTCTGTGGTCTCAACAGGGGATTCAGACATCCCTTCGTCATGGGAGATGCAAGACGAGCCTGCATTCAATTCACTGCAGGGATATCCGGCCTTACTTCGAGTCAGAGCATCTCGGTGTCCATTCCACTTGAGGCCAAAAACTCAGGGTCCCTCTCACATACCTGTAGCTGAGAGAAGCCTCCTCTTGAGGTGCTTGTGGAAAGTTGGTATTCCTCTTGAGTCGAAGCCAGGGACTAAGCTCTCATCTCGAGTTGATTTGGGGTCCACGGATCCCTTTCGTGTTGCTCCAGTAATCTCAGGATCCCTCTAGACTTGAGACAGTGATCTTGGGTTTTCTCTGGAGTGCCATCAAGGAAATCAAGGCTCCTTTCACGTTTGATGTAGAACACGGAATTGCTCTGCATGCAGTGCAGGGGAATCGGGCCTCATCTCGCGGCGAGGGGGAAGTCTCATGGTTTTTCTCGAGTTTCGGCCGGAACCTGTGGTATATTGTGGAGTTACGACGGGGAGGGCCCTTCCAGACACGTGTTTGTTCAGCGACGTCAGGACTCCTGCCTAGGTGCGAGGGACACTTCGGGATTCTCCTCGAGTCTTGGCATGGCAATTGGGACGCGTCTCCACGTGAGGCGGGAGACCCAGGGTCCCTTTCGACGTGCCACAGGGATCCTGGGACTCCTATCCATTTTCAAGAGGAGTCAGGCATCGTCTCCTTTGGAAGCATTGATCTCCGAGGACCTCTCGAGTTTTCAAAGTATGTGAGGCCTCCTTTTGCGTTGAGGCGGAGGACTAGGTCTTTCTCTGTGGTCTCCACAGGGGATTCAGACAACCCTTCGTCTTGGGAGATGCAAGATGAGCCTGCATTCAATTCACTGCAGGGATATCCAGCCTTACTTCGAGTCAGAGCATCTCGGTGTCCATTCCACTTGAGGCCACAAACTCAGGGTCCCTCTCACATACCTGTAGCTGAGAGAAGCCTCCTCTTGAGGTGCTTGTGGAAAGTTGGTATTCCTCTTGAGTCGAAGCCAGGGACTAAGATCTCATCTCGAGTTGATTTGGGGTCCACGGAGCCCTTTCGTATTGCTCCAGTGACCTCAGGATCCCTCTAGACTTGAGACAGTGATCTTGGGTTTTCTCTGGAGTGCCATCAAGGAAATCAAGGCTCCTTTCACGTTTTATGTGGAACACTAAAGTGCTCTGCACGCAGTGCAGGGGAATCAGGCCTCATCTCGCGGAGAGGGGGAAGTCTCATGGTTTTTCTCGAGTTGCGGCCGGAACCTGGGGTATATTCTCGAGTTAAGACAGGGAGGGCCCTTCCTGACACGTGTTTGTTCAGCGACGTCAGGACTCCTGCCTAGTGCGAGGGACACCTCGGGATTCTCCTCGAGTCTTGGCATGGCAATTGGGACGCGTCTCCACGTGAGGCGGGAGACCCAGGGTCCCTTTCCACGTGCCACAGGGATCCTGGGACTCCTATCCATTTTCAAGAGGAGTCAGGCATCGTCTCCTTCGGAAGTATTGATCTCTTCGGACCTCTCGAGTTTTCAAAGGATGTGAGGCCTCCGTTCGCGTTGAGGCGGAGGACTAGGTCTTTCTCTGTGGTCTCCACAGGGGATTCAGACAACCCTTCGTCTTGGGAGATGCAAGGCGAGCCTGCATTCAATTCACTGCAGGGATATTCGGCCTTACTTCGAGTCAGAGCATCTCGGTGTCCATTCCACTTGAGGCCACAAACTCAGGGTCCCTCTCACATACCTGTAGCTGAGAGAAGCCTCCTCTTGAGGTGCCTGTGGAAACTTGGTATTCCTCTTGAGTCGAAGCCAGGGACTAAGCTCTCATCTCGAGTGATTTGGGGTCCACGAAGCCCTTTCGTGTTGCTACAGTGACCTCAGGATCCCTCTAGACTTAAGACAGTGATCTTGGGTTTTCTCTAGAGTGCCATCAAGGAAATCAAGGCTCCTTTCACTTTTGATGTGGAAGAAGGAATTGCTCTGCACGCAGTGCAGGGGAATCGGGCCTCATCTCGGGGCGAGGGGGAAGTCTCATGGTTTTTCTCGAGTTGCGGCCGGAACCTGGGGTATATTCTCGAGTTACAACGGGGAGGGCCCTTCCAGACACGTGTTTGTTCAGCAACGTCAGGACTCCTGCCTAGGTGCGAGGGACGCCTCGGGATTCTCCTCGAGTCTTGGCATGGCATTTGGGACGCCTCTCCACGTGAGTCGGGAGACCCAGGGTCCCTTTCTACGTGCCACAGGGATCCTGGGACTCCTATCCATTTTCAAGAGGCGTCAGGCATCGTCTCCTTTGGAAGCATTGATCTCCGCGGACCTCTCGAGTTTTCAAAGGATGTGAGGCCACCGGTCGCGATGAGGCGGAGAACTCATTCTTTCTCTGTGGTCTCCACAGGGTATTCAGACATCCATTCGTCTTGGGAGATGCAAGACGAGCCTGCATTCAATTCACTGCAGTGATATCCGGCCTTACTTCGAGTCAGAGCATCTCGATGTCCATTCCACTTGAGGCCACAAACTCAGGGTCCCTCTCACATACCTGTAGCTGAGAGAAGCCTCCTCTTGAGGTGCTTTTGGAAAGTTGGTATTCCTCTTGAGTCGTAGCCAGGGACTAAGCTCTCATCTCGAGTTGATTTGGGGTCCACGGAGACCTTTCGTGTTGTTCCAGTGACCTCAGGATCCCTCTAGACTTGAGACAGTGATCTTGGGTTTTCTCTGGAGTGCCATCAAGGAAATCAAGGCTCCTTTCACGTTTCATGTGGAACACGGAATTGCTCTGCAAGCAGTGCAGGGGAATCGGGCCTCATCTCGCGGCGAGGGGGAAGTCTCATGGTTTTTCTCGAGTTGCGGCCGGAACCTGGGGTATATTCTCGAGTTACGACGGGGAAGGCCCTTCCAGACACGTCTTTGTTCAGCGACGTCAGGACTCCTGCCTAGGTGCGAGGGACACCTCGGGATTCTCCTCGAGTCTTGGCATGGCAATTGGGACGCGTCTCCACGTGAGGCGGGAGACCCAGTGTCCCTTTCCACTTGCCACAGGATCCTGGGACTCCTATCCATTTGCAAGAGGAGTGAGGCATCGTCTCCTTTGGAAGCATTGATCTCCGCGGACCTCTCGAGTTTTCAAAGGATGTGAGGCCTCCTATCGCGATGAGGCGGAGGACTAGGTCTTTCTCTGTGGTCTCCACAGGGGATTCAGACATCCCTTCATCTTGGGAGATGCAAGACGAGACTGTGTTCAATTCACTGCAGGGATATCCGGCCTTACTTCGAGTCAGAGCATCTCGGTGTCCATTCCACTTGAGGCCACAATATCAGGGTCCCTCTCACATACCTGTAGCTGAGAGAAGCCTCCTCTTGAGGTGCTTGTGGAAAGTTGGTATTCCTCTTGAGTCGAAGCCAGGGACTAAGATCTCATCTCGAGTTGATTTGGGGTCCATGGAGCCCTTTCATGTTGCTCCAGTGACCTCAGGATCCCTCTAGACTTGAGACAGTGAACTTGGGTTTTCTCTGGAGTGCCATCAAGGAAATCAAGGCTCCTTTCACGTTTGATGTGGAACACGGAATTGCTCTGCATGCAGTGCAGGTGAATCGGGCCTCATCTCGCGGCTAGGAGGAAGTCTCATGGTTTTTCTCGAGTTGCGGCCGGAACCTGGGGTATATTCTCGAGTTACGACGGGGAGGGCCCTTCCAGACACCTGTTTGTTCAGCGACGCCAGAACTCCTGCCTAGGTGCGAGGGACACCTCGGGATTCTCCTCGGGTCTTGGCATGGCAATTGGGACGCGTCTCCACGTGAGGCGGGAGACCCAGGGTCCCTTTCGACGTGCCACAGGGATCCTGGGACTCCTATCCATTTTCAAGAGGAGTCAGGCATCGTCTCCTTTGGAAGCATTGATCTCCGCAGACCTCTTGAATTTTCAAAGGATGTGAGGCCTCCGGTCGCGTTGAGGGGGAGGACTAGGTCTTTCTCTGTGGTCTCAACAGGGGATTCAGACATCCCTTCGTCTTGGGAGATGCAAGACGAGCCTGCATTCAATTCACTGCAGGGATATCCGGCCTTACTTCGAGTCAGAGCATCTCGGTGTCCATTCCACTTGAGGCCACAAACTCAGGGTCCCTCTCACATACCTGTAGCTGAGAGAAGCCTCCTCTTGAGGTGCTTGTGGAAAGTTGGTATTCCTCTTGAGTCGAAGCCAGGGACTAAGCTCTCATCTCGAGTTGATTTGGGGTCCACGGATCCCTTTCGTGTTGCTCCAGTAATCTCAGGATCCCTCTAGACTTGAGACAGTGATCTTGGGTTTTCTCTGGAGTGCCATCAAGGAAATCAAGGCTCCTTTCACGTTTGATGTAGAACACGGAATTGCTCTGCATGCAGTGCAGGGGAATCGGGCCTCATCTCCCGGCGAGGGGGAAGTCTCATGGTTTTTCTCGAGTTGCGGCCGGAACCTGTGGTATATTGTGGAGTTACGACGGGGAGGGCCCTTCCAGACACGTGTTTGTTCAGCGACGTCAGGACTCCTGCCTAGGTGCGAGGGACATTTCGGGATTCTCCTCGAGTCTTGGCATGGCAATTGGGACGCGTCTCCACGTGAGGCGGGAGACCCAGGGTCCCTTTTCACTTGCCACAGGGATCCTGGGACTCCTATCCATTTTCAAGAGGAGTCAGGCATCGTCTCCTTCGGAAGTATTGATCTCTTCGGACCTCTCGAGTTTTCAAAGGATGTGAGGCCTCCGTTCCCGTTGAGGCGGAGGACTAGGTCTTTCTCTGTGGTCTCCACAGGGGATTCAGACAACCCTTCGTCTTGGGAGATGCAAGGCGAGCCTGCATTCAATTCACTGCAGGGATATTCGGCCTTACTTCGAGTCAGAGCATCTCGGTGTCCATTCCACTTGAGGCCACAATATCAGGGTCCCTCTCACATACCTGTAGCTGAGAGAAGCCTCCTCTTGAGGTGCCTGTGGAAACTTGGTATTCCTCTTGAGTCGAAGCCAGGGACTAAGCTCTCATCTCGAGTGATTTGGGGTCCACGAAGCCCTTTCGTGTTGCTACAGTGACCTCAGGATCCCTCTAGACTTAAGACAGTGATCTTGGCTTTTCTCTAGAGTGCCATCAAGGAAATCAAGGCTCCTTTCACTTTTGATGTGGAAGAAGGAATTGCTCTGCACACAGTGCAGGGGAATCGGGCCTCATCTCGGGTCGAGGGGGAAGTCTCATGGTTTTTCTCGAGTTGCGGCCGGAACCTGGGGTATATTCTCGAGTTACGACGGGGAGGACCCTTCCAGACACGTGTTTGTTCAGCAACGTCAGGACTCCTGCCTAGGTGCGAAGGACTCCTCGGGATTCTCCTCGAGTCTTGGCATGGCATTTGGGACGCCTCTCCACGTGAGTCGGGAGACCCAGGGTCCCTTTCTACGTGCCACAGGGATCCTGGGACTCCTATCCATTTTCAAGAGGCGTCAGGCATCGTCTCCTTTGGAAGCATTGATCTCCGTGGACCTCTCGAGTTTTCAAAGGATGTGAGGCCACCGGTCGCGATGAGGCGGAGAACTCAGTCTTTCTCTGTGGTCTCCACAGGGGATTCAGACATCCATTCGTCTTGGGAGATGCAAGACGAGCCTGCATTCAATTCACTGCAGTGATATCCGGCCTTACTTCGAGTCAGAGCATCTCGGTGTCCATTCCACTTGAGGCCACAATATCAGGGTCCCTCTCACATACCTGTAGCTGAGAGAAGCCTCCTCTTGAGGTGCTTGTGGAAAGTTGGTATTCCTCTTGAGTCGTAGCCAGGGACTAAGCTCTCATCTCGAGTTGATTTGGGGTCCACGGAGACCTTTCGTGTTGTTCCAGTGACCTCAGGATCCCTCTAGACTTGAGACAGTGATCTTGGGTTTTCTCTGGAGTGCCATCAAGGAAATCAAGGCTCCTTTCACGTTTCATGTGGAACACGGAATTGCTCTGCAAGCAGTGCAGGGGAATCGGGCCTCATCTCGCGGCGAGGGGGAAGTCTCATGGTTTTTCTCGAGTTGCGGCCGGAACCTGGGGTATATTCTCGAGTTACGACGGGGAAGGCCCTTCCAGACACGTCTTTGTTCAGCGACGTCAGGACTCCTGCCTAGGTGCGAGGGACACCTCGGGATTCTCCTCGAGTCTTGGCATGGCAATTGGGACGCGTCTCCACGTGAGGCGGGAGACCCAGTGTCCCTTTCCACTTGCCACAGGATCCTGGGACTCCTATCCATTTGCAAGAGGAGTGAGGCATCGTCTCCTTTGGAAGCATTGATCTCCGCGGACCTCTCGAGTTTTCAAAGGATGTGAGGCCTCCGATCGCGATGAGGTGGAGGACTAGGTCTTTCTCTGTGGTCTCCTCAGGGGATTCAGACATCCCTTCATCTTGGGAGATGCAAGACGAGCCTGTGTTCAATTCACTGCAGGGATATCCGGCCTTACTTCGAGTCAGAGCATCTCGGTGTCCATTCCACTTGAGGCCACAATATCAGGGTCCCTCTCACATACCTGTAGCTGAGAGAAGCCTCCTCTTGAGGTGCTTGTGGAAAGTTGGTATTCCTCTTGAGTCGAAGCCAGGGACTAAGCTCTCATCTCGAGTTGATTTGGGGTGCACGGAGCCCTTTCGTGTTGCTAAAGTGACCTCAGGATCCCTCTAGACTTGAGACAGTGATCTTGGGTTTTCTCTAGAGTGCCATTAAGGAAATCAAGGCTCCTTTCACGTTTGATGTGGAACACGGAACTGCTCTGCACGCAGTCCAGGGGAATCGGGCCTCATCTTGCAGCGAGGGGGAAGTCTCATGGTTTTTCTCGAGTTGCGGCCGGAACCTGGGGTATATGCTCGAGTTATGACGGGGAGGGCCCTTCGGGACACGTGTTTGTTCAGCAACGTCAGGACTCCTGAATAGGTGCGAGGGACACCTCGGGATTTTCCTCGACTCTTGGCATGGCAATTGGGACGCGGCTCCACGTGAGGCGGGACCCAGGGTCCCTTCCCACGTGCCACAGGGATCCTGGGACTCCTATCCATTTTCAAATGGAGTCAGGCATCGTCTCCGTTGGAAGCATTGATCTCTGCGGACCTCTCGAGTTTTCAAAGGATGTGAGGCCTCCGGTCGCGATGAGGCAGAGAATTAGGTCTTTCTCTGTCGTCTCCACAGTGGATTCAGACATCCCTTCGTCTTGGGAGATGCAAGACGAGCCTGCATTCAATTCACTGGAGGGATATCCGGCCTTACTTCGAGTCAGAGCATCTCGGTGTCCGTTCCACTTGAGGCCACAAACTCAGGGGCCCTCTCACATACCTGTAGCTGAGAGAAGCCTCCTCTTGAGGTGCTTGTGGAAAGTTGGTATTCCTCTTGAGTCGAAGCCCGGGACTAAGCTCTCATCAGAAGTTGATTTGGGGTCCACGAATCCCTTTGGTGTTGCTCCAGTGACCTCAGGATCCCTCTAGACTTGAGACAGTGATCTTGGGTTTTCTCTGGAGTGCTATCAAGGAAATCAAGGCTCCTTTCACGTTTGATGTGGAACACGGAATTGCTCTGCACGCAGTGCAGGTGAATCGGGCCTCATCTCGCGGCTAGGGGGAAGTCTCATGGTTTTTCTCGAGTTGCGGCCGGAACCTGGGGTATATTCTCGAGTTACGACGGGGAGGGCCCTTCCAGACACCTGTTTGTTCAGCGACGCCAGAACTCCTGCCTAGGTGCGAGGGACACCTCGGGATTCTCCTCGGGTCTTGGCATGGCAATTGGGACGCGTCTCCACGTGAGGCGGGAGACCCAGGGTCCCTTTCCACGTGCCACAGGGATCCTGGGACTCCTATCCATTTTCAAGAGGAGTCAGGCATCGTCTCCTTTGGAAGCATTGATCTCCGCAGACCTCTTGAATTTTCAAAGGATGTGAGGCCTCCGGTCGCGTTGAGGCGGAGGACTAGGTCTTTCTCTGTGGTCTCAACAGGGGATTCAGACATCCCTTCGTCATGGGAGATGCAAGACGAGCCTGCATTCAATTCACTGCAGGGATATCCGGCCTTACTTCGAGTCAGAGCATCTCGGTGTCCTTTCCACTTGAGGCCAAAAACTCAGGGTCCCTCTCACATACCTGTAGCTGAGAGAAGCCTCCTCTTGAGGTGCTTGTGTAAAGTTGGTATTCCTCTTGAGTCGAAGCCAGGGACTAAGCTCTCATCTCGAGTTGATTTGGGGTCCACGGATCCCTTTCGTGTTGCTCCAGTAATCTCAGGATCCCTCTAGACTTGAGACAGTGATCTTGGGTTTTCTCTGGAGTGCCATCAAGGAAATCAAGGCTCCTTTCACGTTTGATGTAGAACACGGAATTGCTCTGCATGCAGTGCAGGGGAATCGGGCCTCATCTCGCGGCGAGGGGGAAGTCTCATGGTTTTTCTCGAGTTGCGGCCGGAACCTGTGGTATATTGTGGAGTTACGACGGGGAGGGCCCTTCCAGACACGTGTTTGTTCAGCGACGTCAGGACTCCTGCCTAGGTGCGAGGGACACTTCGGGATTCTCCTCGAGTCTTGGCATGGCAATTGGGACGCGTCTCCACGTGAGGCGGGAGACCCAGGGTCCCTTTCGACGTGCCACAGGGATCCTGGGACTCCTATCCATTTTCAAGAGGAGTCAGGCATCGTCTCCTTTGGAAGCATTGATCTCCGAGGACCTCTCGAGTTTTCAAAGTATGTGAGGCCTCCTTTTGCGTTGAGGCGGAGGACTAGGTCTTTCTCTGTGGTCTCCACAGGGGATTCAGACAACCCTTCGTCTTGGGAGATGCAAGATGAGCCTGCATTCAATTCACTGCAGGGATATCCAGCCTTACTTCGAGTCAGAGCATCTCGGTGTCCATTCCACTTGAGGCCACAAACTCAGGGTCCCTCTCACATACCTGTAGCTGAGAGAAGCCTCCTCTTGAGGTGCTTGTGGAAAGTTGGTATTCCTCTTGAGTCGAAGCCAGGGACTAAGATCTCATCTCGAGTTGATTTGGGGTCCACGGAGCCCTTTCGTATTGCTCCAGTGACCTCAGGATCCCTCTAGACTTGAGACAGTGATCTTGGGTTTTCTCTGGAGTGCCATCAAGGAAATCAAGGCTCCTTTCACGTTTTATGTGGAACACTAAATTGCTCTGCACGCAGTGCAGGGGAATCAGGCCTCATCTCGCGGAGAGGGGGAAGTCTCATGGTTTTTCTCGAGTTGCGGCCGGAACCTGGGGTATATTCTCGAGTTAAGACAGGGAGGGCCCTTCCTGACACGTGTTTGTTCAGCGACGTCAGGACTCCTGCCTAGTGCGAGGGACACCTCGGGATTCTCCTCGAGTCTTGGCATGGCAATTGGGACGCGTCTCCACGTGAGGCGGGAGACCCAGGGTCCCTTTCCACGTGCCACAGGGATCCTGGGACTCCTATCCATTTTCAAGAGGAGTCAGGCATCGTCTCCTTCGGAAGTATTGATCTCTTCGGACCTCTCGAGTTTTCAAAGGATGTGAGGCCTCCGTTCGCGTTGAGGCGGAGGACTAGGTCTTTCTCTGTGGTCTCCACAGGGGATTCAGACAACCCTTCGTCTTGGGAGATGCAAGGCGAGCCTGCATTCAATTCACTGCAGGGATATTCGGCCTTACTTCGAGTCAGAGCATCTCGGTGTCCATTCCACTTGAGGCCACAAACTCAGGGTCCCTCTCACATACCTGTAGCTGAGAGAAGCCTCCTCTTGAGGTGCCTGTGGAAACTTGGTATTCCTCTTGAGTCGAAGCCAGGGACTAAGCTCTCATCTCGAGTGATTTGGGGTCCACGAAGCCCTTTCGTGTTGCTACAGTGACCTCAGGATCCCTCTAGACTTAAGACAGTGATCTTGGGTTTTCTCTAGAGTGCCATCAAGGAAATCAAGGCTCCTTTCACTTTTGATGTGGAAGAAGGAATTGCTCTGCACGCAGTGCAGGGGAATCGGGCCTCATCTCGGGTCGAGGGGGAAGTCTCATGGTTTTTCTCGAGTTGCGGCCGGAACCTGGGGTATATTCTCGAGTTACAACGGGGAGGGCCCTTCCAGACACGTGTTTGTTCAGCAACGTCAGGACTCCTGCCTAGGTGCGAGGGACGCCTCGGGATTCTCCTCGAGTCTTGGCATGGCATTTGGGACGCCTCTCCACGTGAGTCGGGAGACCCAGGGTCCCTTTCTACGTGCCACAGGGATCCTGGGACTCCTATCCATTTTCAAGAGGCGTCAGGCATCGTCTCCTTTGGAAGCATTGATCTCCGCGGACCTCTCGAGTTTTCAAAGGATGTGAGGCCACCGGTCGCGATGAGGCGGAGAACTCAGTCTTTCTCTGTGGTCTCCACAGGGTATTCAGACATCCATTCGTCTTGGGAGATGCAAGACGAGCCTGCATTCAATTCACTGCAGTGATATCCGGCCTTACTTCGAGTCAGAGCATCTCGATGTCCATTCCACTTGAGGCCACAAACTCAGGGTCCCTCTCACATACCTGTAGCTGAGAGAAGCCTCCTCTTGAGGTGCTTTTGGAAAGTTGGTATTCCTCTTGAGTCGTAGCCAGGGACTAAGCTCTCATCTCGAGTTGATTTGGGGTCCACGGAGACCTTTCGTGTTGTTCCAGTGACCTCAGGATCCCTCTAGACTTGAGACAGTGATCTTGGGTTTTCTCTGGAGTGCCATCAAGGAAATCAAGGCTCCTTTCACGTTTCATGTGGAACACGGAATTGCTCTGCAAGCAGTGCAGGGGAATCGGGCCTCATCTCGCGGCGAGGGGGAAGTCTCATGGTTTTTCTCGAGTTGCGGCCGGAACCTGGGGTATATTCTCGAGTTACGACGGGGAAGGCCCTTCCAGACACGTCTTTGTTCAGCGACGTCAGGACTCCTGCCTAGGTGCGAGGGACACCTCGGGATTCTCCTCGAGTCTTGGCATGGCAATTGGGACGCGTCTCCACGTGAGGCGGGAGACCCAGTGTCCCTTTCCACTTGCCACAGGATCCTGGGACTCCTATCCATTTGCAAGAGGAGTGAGGCATCGTCTCCTTTGGAAGCATTGATCTCCGCGGACCTCTCGAGTTTTCAAAGGATGTGAGGCCTCCTATCGCGATGAGGCGGAGGACTAGGTCTTTCTCTGTGGTCTCCACAGGGGATTCAGACATCCCTTCATCTTGGGAGATGCAAGACGAGACTGTGTTCAATTCACTGCAGGGATATCCGGCCTTACTTCGAGTCAGAGCATCTCGGTGTCCATTCCACTTGAGGCCACAATATCAGGGTCCCTCTCACATACCTGTAGCTGAGAGAAGCCTCCTCTTGAGGTGCTTGTGGAAAGTTGGCATTCCTCTTGAGTCGAAGCCAGGGACTAAGATCTCATCTCGAGTTGATTTGGGGTCCATGGAGCCCTTTCATGTTGCTTCAGTGACCTCAGGATCCCTCTAGACTTGAGACAGTGAACTTGGGTTTTCTCTGGAGTGCCATCAAGGAAATCAAGGCTCCTTTCACGTTTGATGTGGAACACGGAATTGCTCTGCATGCAGTGCAGGTGAATCGGGCCTCATCTCGCGGCTAGGGGGAAGTCTCATGGTTTTTCTCGAGTTGCGGCCGGAACCTGGGGTATATTCTCGAGTTACGACGGGGAGGGCCCTTCCAGACACCTGTTTGTTCAGCGACGCCAGAACTCCTGCCTAGGTGCGAGGGACACCTCGGGATTCTCCTCGGGTCTTGGCATGGCAATTGGGACGCGTCTCCACGTGAGGCGGGAGACCCAGGGTCCCTTTCGACGTGCCACAGGGATCCTGGGACTCCTATCCATTTTCAAGAGGAGTCAGGCATCGTCTCCTTTGGAAGCATTGATCTCCGCAGACCTCTTGAATTTTCAAAGGATGTGAGGCCTCCGGTCGCGTTGAAGGGGAGGACTAGGTCTTTCTCTGTGGTCTCAACAGGGGATTCAGACATCCCTTCGTCTTGGGAGATGCAAGACGAGCCTGCATTCAATTCACTGCAGGGATATCCGGCCTTACTTCGAGTCAGAGCATCTCGGTGTCCATTCCACTTGAGGCCACAAACTCAGGGTCCCTCTCACATACCTGTAGCTGAGAGAAGCCTCCTCTTGAGGTGCTTGTGGAAAGTTGGTATTCCTCTTGAGTCGAAGCCAGGGACTAAGCTCTCATCTCGAGTTGATTTGGGGTCCACGGATCCCTTTCGTGTTGCTCCAGTAATCTCAGGATCCCTCTAGACTTGAGACAGTGATCTTGGGTTTTCTCTGGAGTGCCATCAAGGAAATCAAGGCTCCTTTCACGTTTGATGTAGAACACGGAATTGCTCTGCATGCAGTGCAGGGGAATCGGGCCTCATCTCCCGGCGAGGGGGAAGTCTCATGGTTTTTCTCGAGTTGCGGCCGGAACCTGTGGTATATTGTGGAGTTACGACGGGGAGGGCCCTTCCAGACACGTGTTTGTTCAGCGACGTCAGGACTCCTGCCTAGGTGCGAGGGACATTTCGGGATTCTCCTCGAGTCTTGGCATGGCAATTGGGACGCGTCTCCACGTGAGGCGGGAGACCCAGGGTCCCTTTCCACGTGCCACAGGGATCCTGGGACTCCTATCCATTTTCAAGAGGAGTCAGGCATCGTCTCCTTCGGAAGTATTGATCTCTTCGGACCTCTCGAGTTTTCAAAGGATGTGAGGCCTCCGTTCCCGTTGAGGCGGAGGACTAAGTCTTTCTCTGTGGTCTCCACAGGGGATTCAGACAACCCTTCGTCTTGGGAGATGCAAGGCGAGCCTGCATTCAATTCACTGCAGGGATATTCGGCCTTACTTCGAGTCAGAGCATCTCGGTGTCCATTCCACTTGAGGCCACAAACTCAGGGTCCCTCTCACATACCTGTAGCTGAGAGAAGCCTCCTCTTGAGGTGCCTGTGGAAACTTGGTATTCCTCTTGAGTCGAAGCCAGGGACTAAGCTCTCATCTCGAGTGATTTGGGGTCCACGAAGCCCTTTCGTGTTGCTACAGTGACCTCAGGATCCCTCTAGACTTAAGACAGTGATCTTGGCTTTTCTCTAGAGTGCCATCAAGGAAATCAAGGCTCCTTTCACTTTTGATGTGGAAGAAGGAATTGCTCTGCACACAGTGCAGGGGAATCGGGCCTCATCTCGGGTCGAGGGGGAAGTCTCATGGTTTTTCTCGAGTTGCGGCCGGAACCTGGGGTATATTCTCGAGTTACGACGGGGAGGACCCTTCCAGACACGTGTTTGTTCAGCAACGTCAGGACTCCTGCCTAGGTGCGAAGGACTCCTCGGGATTCTCCTCGAGTCTTGGCATGGCATTTGGGACGCCTCTCCACGTGAGTCGGGAGACCCAGGGTCCCTTTCTACGTGCCACAGGGATCCTGGGACTCCTATCCATTTTCAAGAGGCGTCAGGCATCGTCTCCTTTGGAAGCATTGATCTCCGTGGACCTCTCGAGTTTTCAAAGGATGTGAGGCCACCGGTCGCGATGAGGCGGAGAACTCAGTCTTTCTCTGTGGTCTCCACAGGGGATTCAGACATCCATTCGTCTTGGGAGATGCAAGACGAGCCTGCATTCAATTCACTGCAGTGATATCCGGCCTTACTTCGAGTCAGAGCATCTCGATGTCCATTCCACTTGAGGCCACAAACTCAGGGTCCCTCTCACATACCTGTAGCTGAGAGAAGCCTCCTCTTGAGGTGCTTGTGGAAAGTTGGTATTCCTCTTGAGTCGTAGCCAGGGACTAAGCTCTCATCTCGAGTTGATTTGGGGTCCACGGAGACCTTTCGTGTTGTTCCAGTGACCTCAGGATCCCTCTAGACTTGAGACAGTGATCTTGGGTTTTCTCTGGAGTGCCATCAAGGAAATCAAGGCTCCTTTCACGTTTGATGTGGAACACGGAATTGCTCTGCAAGCAGTGCAGGGGAATCGGGCCTCATCTCGCGGCGATGGGGAAGTCTCATGGTTTTTCTCGAGTTGCGGCCGGAACCTGGGGTATATTCTCGAGTTACGACGGGGAAGGCCCTTCCAGACACGTCTTTGTTCAGCGACGTCAGGACTCCTGCCTAGGTGCGAGGGACACCTCGGGATTCTCCTCGAGTCTTGGCATGGCAATTGGGACGCGTCTCCACGTGAGGCGGGAGACCCAGTGTCCCTTTCCACTTGCCACAGGATCCTGGGACTCCTATCCATTTGCAAGAGGAGTGAGGCATCGTCTCCTTTGGAAGCATTGATCTCCGCGGACCTCTCGAGTTTTCAAAGGATGTGAGGCCTCCGATCGCGATGAGGCGGAGGACTAGGTCTTTCTCTGTGGTCTCCTCAGGGGATTCAGACATCCCTTCATCTTGGGAGATGCAAGACGAGCCTGTGTTCAATTCACTGCAGGGATATCCGGCCTTACTTCGAGTCAGAGCATCTCGGTGTCCATTCCACTTGAGGCCACAAACTCAGGGTCCCTCTCACATACCTGTAGCTGAGAGAAGCCTCCTCTTGAGGTGCTTGTGGAAAGTTGGTATTCCTCTTGAGTCGAAGCCAGGGACTAAGCTCTCATCTCGAGTTGATTTGGGGTGCACGGAGCCCTTTCGTGTTGCTAAAGTGACCTCAGGATCCCTCTAGACTTGAGACAGTGATCTTGGGTTTTCTCTAGAGTGCCATTAAGGAAATCAAGGCTCCTTTAACGTTTGATGTGGAACACGGAACTGCTCTGCACGCAGTCCAGGGGAATCGGGCCTCATCTTGCAGCGAGGGGGAAGTCTCATGGTTTTTCTCGAGTTGCGGCCGGAACCTGGGGTATATGCTCGAGTTATGACGGGGAGGGCCCTTCGAGACACGTGTTTGTTAAGCAACGTCAGGACTCCTGAATAGGTGCGAGGGACACCTCGGGATTTTCCTCGACTCTTGGCATGGCAATTGGGACGCGGCTCCACGTGAGGCGGGACCCAGGGTCCCTTCCCACGTGCCACAGGGATCCTGGGACTCCTATCCATTTTCAAATGGAGTCAGGCATCGTCTCCGTTGGAAGCATTGATCTCCGCGGACCTCTCGAGTTTTCAAAGGATGTGAGGCCTCCGGTCGCGATGAGGCAGAGAATTAGGTCTTTCTCTGTCGTCTCCACAGGGGATTCAGACATCCCTTCGTCTTGGGAGATGCAAGACGAGCCTGCATTCAATTCACTGGAGGGATATCCGGCCTTACTTCGAGTCAGAGCATCTCGGTGTCCGTTCCACTTGAGGCCACAAACTCAGGGGCCCTCTCACATACCTGTAGCTGAGAGAAGCCTCCTCTTGAGGTGCTTGTGGATAGTTGGTATTCCTCTTGAGTCGAAGCCCGGGACTAAGCTCTCATCAGAAGTTGATTTGGGGTCCACGAATCCCTTTGGTGTTGCTCCAGTGACCTCAGGATCCCTCTAGACTTGAGACAGTGATCTTGGGTTTTCTCTGGAGTGCTATCAAGGAAATCAAGGCTCCTTTCACGTTTGATGTGGAACACGGAATTGCTCTGCACGCAGTGCAGGTGAATCGGGCCTCATCTCGCGGCTAGGGGGAAGTCTCATGGTTTTTCTCGAGTTGCGGCCGGAACCTGGGGTATATTCTCGAGTTACGACGGGGAGGGCCCTTCCAGACACCTGTTTGTTCAGCGACGCCAGAACTCCTGCCTAGGTGCGAGGGACACCTCGGGATTCTCCTCGGGTCTTGGCATGGCAATTGGGACGCGTCTCCACGTGAGGCGGGAGACCCAGGGTCCCTTTCCACGTGCCACAGGGATCCTGGGACTCCTATCCATTTTCAAGAGGAGTCAGGCATCGTCTCCTTTGGAAGCATTGATCTCCGCAGACCTCTTGAATTTTCAAAGGATGTGAGGCCTTCGGTCGCGTTGAGGCGGAGGACTAGGTCTTTCTCTGTGGTCTCAACAGGGGATTCAGACATCCCTTCGTCTTGGGAGATGCAAGACGAGCCTGCATTCAATTCACTGCAGGGATATCCGGCCTTACTTCGAGTCAGAGCATCTCGGTGTCCATTCCACTTGAGGCCAAAAACTCAGGGTCCCTCTCACATACCTGTAGCTGAGAGAAGCCTCCTCTTGAGGTGCTTGTTTAAAGTTGGTATTCCTCTTGAGTCGAAGCCAGGGACTAAGCTCTCATCTCGAGTTGATTTGGGGTCCACGGATCCCTTTCGTGTTGCTCCAGTAATCTCAGGATCCCTCTAGACTTGAGACAGTGATCTTGGGTTTTCTCTGGAGTGCCATCAAGGAAATCAAGGCTCCTTTCACGTTTGATGTAGAACACGGAATTGCTCTGCATGCAGTGCAGGGGAATCGGGCCTCATCTCCCGGCGAGGGGGAAGTCTCATGGTTTTTCTCGAGTTGCGGCCGGAACCTGTGGTATATTGTGGAGTTACGACGGGGAGGGCCCTTCCAGACACGTGTTTGTTCAGCGACGTCAGGACTCCTGCCTAGGTGCGAGGGACACTTCGGGATTCTCCTCGAGTCTTGGCATGGCAATTGGGACGCGTCTCCACGTGAGGCGGGAGACCCAGGGTCCCTTTCGACGTGCCACAGGGATCCTGGGACTCCTATCCATTTTCAAGAGGAGTCAGGCATCGTCTCCTTTGGAAGCATTGATCTCCGAGGACCTCTCGAGTTTTCAAAGTATGTGAGGCCTCCTTTTGCGTTGAGGCGGAGGACTAGGTCTTTCTCTGTGGTCTCCACAGGGGATTCAGACAACCCTTCGTCTTGGGAGATGCAAGATGAGCCTGCATTCAATTCACTGCAGGGATATCCAGCCTTACTTCGAGTCAGAGCATCTCGGTGTCCATTCCACTTGAGGCCACAAACTCAGGGTCCCTCTCACATACCTGTAGCTGAGAGAAGCCTCCTCTTGAGGTGCTTGTGGAAACTTGGTATTCCTCTTGAGTCGAAGCCAGGGACTAAGATCTCATCTCGAGTTGATTTGGGGTCCACGGAGCCCTTTCGTATTGCTCCAGTGACCTCAGGATCCCTCTAGACTTGAGACAGTGATCTTGGGTTTTCTCTGGAGTGCCATCAAGGAAATCAAGGCTCCTTTCACGTTTTATGTGGAACACTAAATTGCTCTGCACGCAGTGCAGGGGAATCAGGCCTCATCTCGCGGAGAGGGGAAAGTCTCATGGTTTTTCTCGAGTTGCGGCCGGAACCTGGGGTATATTCTCGAGTTAAGACAGGGAGGGCCCTTCCTGACGCGTGTTTGTTCAGCGACGTCAGGACTCCTGCCTAGTGCGAGGGACACCTCGGGATTCTCCTCGAGTCTTGGCATGGCAATTGGGACGCGTCTCCACGTGAGGCGGGAGACCCAGGGTCCCTTTCCACGTGCCACAGGGATCCTGGGACTCCTATCCATTTTCAAGAGGAGTCAGGCATCGTCTCCTTTGGAAGCATTATTCTCCGCAGACCTCTCGAGTTTTCAAAGGATGTGAGGCCTCCGGTCGCGTTGAGGCGGAGGACTAGGTCTTCCTCTGTGGTCTCCACAGGGGATTCAGACATCTCTTCGTCTTGGGAGATGCAAGACGAGCCTGCATTCAATTCAATGCAGGGATATCTGGCCTTACTTCGAGTCAGAGCATCTCCGTGTCCATTCCACTTGAGGCCACACACTCAGGGTCCCTCTCACATACCTGTAGCTGAGAGAAGCCTCCTCTTGAGGTGCTTGTGGAAAGTTGGTATTCCTCTTGAGTCGAAGCCAGGGACTATGCTCTCAGCTCGAGTTGATTTGGGGTCCACAGAGCCCTTTCCTGTTGCTCCAGTGTTCTCAGGATCCCTCTAGACTTGAGACAGTGATCTTGTGTTTTCTCTGGAGTGCCATCAAGGAAATCAAGGCTAATTTCACGTTTGATGTGGAACACGGAATTGCTCTGCATGCAGTGCAGGGGAATCGGGCCTCATCTCGCGGCGAGGGTGAAGTCTCCTGGTTTTTCTCGAGTTGCGGCCGGAACCTGGGTTATATTGTGGAGTTACGACGGGGAGGGCCCTTCCAGACACCTGTTTGTTCAGCGACGCCAGGACTCCTGCCTAGGTGGGAGGGACACCTCGGGATTCTCCTCGAGTCTTGTCATGGCAATTGGGCCGCGTCTCCAGTTGAGGCGGGAGACCCAGGGTCCCTTTCGACGTGCCACAGGGATCCTGGGACTCCTATTCATTTTCAAGAGGAGTCAGGCATCGTCTCCTTTGGAAGCATTGATCTCCGCGGACCTCTCGAGTTTTCAAAGGATGTGAGGCCACCGGTCGCGATGAGGCGGAGAACTCAGTCTTTCTCTGTGGTCTCCACAGGGGATTCAGACATCCCTTCGTCTTCGGAGATGCAAGACGAACCTGCATTCAATTCACAGCAGGGATATCCAGCATTAGTTCGAGTCAGAGCATCTCGGTGCCAATTCCTTTTGAGGCCACAAACTCAGGGTCCCTCTCACATATCTGTAGCTGAGAGAAGCCTCCTCTTGAGGTGCTTGTGGAAACTTGGTATTCCTCTTGAGTCGAAGCCAGGGACTAAGCTCTCATCTCGAGTTGATTTGGGTTCCACAGAGCCCTTTTGTGTTGCTCCAGGGACCTCAGGATCCCTCTAGACGTGAGACAGTGATCTTGGGTTTTCTCTGGAGTGCCATCAAGGAAATCAAGGCTCCTTTCACGTTTTATGTGGAACACTAAATTGCTCTGCACGCAGTGCAGGGGAATCGGGCCTCATCTCGCGGCGAGGGGGAAGTCTCATGGTTTTTCTCGAGTTGCGGCCGGAACCTGTGGTATATTGTGGAGTTACGCCGGGGAGGGCCCTTCCAGACACGTGTTTGTTCAGCGACGACAGGACTCCTGCCTAGGTGCGAGGGAAACCTCGGGATTCTCCTCGAGTCTTGGCATGGCAATTGGGACGCGTCTCCACGTGAGGCGGGAGACCCAGGGTCGCTTTCGATGTGCCACAGGGATCCTGGGACTCCTATCCATTTTCAAGAGGAGTCAGGCATCGTCTCCTTTGGAAGCATTGATCTCCGCGGACCTCTCGAGTTTTCAAAGTATGTGAGGCCTCCGTTCGCATTGAGGCAGAGGACTAGGTCTTTCTCTGTGGTCTCCATAGGGGATTCAGACAACCCTTCGTCTTGGGAGATGCAAGATGAGCCTGCATTCAATTCACTGCAGGGATATCCGGCCTTACTTCGAGTCAGAGCATCTCGGTGTCCATTCCACTTGAGGCCACAATATCAGGGTCCCTCTCACATACCTGTACCTGAGAGAAGCCTCCTCTTGAGGTGCTTGTGGAAAGTTGGTATTCCTCTTGAGTTGAAGCCAGGGACTAAGCTCTCATCTCGAGTTGATTTGGGGTCCACGGAGCCCTTTCGTGTTGCTCCAGTAATCTCAGGATCCCTCTAGACTTGAGAGAGTGATCTTGGGTTTTCTCTGGAGTGCTATCAAGGAAATCAAGGCTCCTTTCACGTTTGATGTGGAACACGGAATTGCTCTGCACGCAGTGCAGGTGAATCGGGCCTCATCTCGCGGCTAGGGGGAAGTCTCATGGTTTTTCTCGAGTTGCGGCCGGAACCTGGGGTATATTCTCGAGTTACGACGGGGAGGGCCCTTCCAGACACGTGTTTGTTCAGCAACGTCAGGACTCCTGCCTAGGTGCGAGGGACACTTCGGGATTCTCCTCGAGTCTTGGCATGGCAATTGGGACGCGTCTCCACGTGAGGCGGGAGACCCAGGGTCCCTTTCCACGTGCCACAGGGATCCTGGGACTCCTATCCATTTTCAAGAGGAGTCAGGCATCGTCTCCTTCGGAAGTATTGATCTCTTCGGACCTCTCGAGTTTTCAAAGGATGTGAGGCCTCCGTTCGCGTTGAGGCGGAGGACTAGGTCTTTCTCTGTGGTCTCCACAGGGGATTCAGACAACCCTTCGTCTTGGGAAATGCAAGGCGAGCCTGCATTCAATTCACTGCAGGGATATTCGGCCTTACTTCGAGTCAGAGCATCTCGGTGTCCATTCCACTTGAGGCCACAAACTCAGGGTCCCTCTCACATACCTGTAGCTGAGAGAAGCCTCCTCTTGAGGTGCCTGTGGAAACTTGGTATTCCTCTTGAGTCGAAGCCAGGGACTAAGCTCTCATCTCGAGTGATTTGGGGTCCACGAAGCCCTTTCGTGTTGCTACAGTGACCTCAGGATCCCTCTAGACTTAAGACAGTGATCTTGGGTTTTCTCTAGAGTGCCATCAAGGAAATCAAGGCTCCTTTCACTTTTGATGTGGAAGAAGGAATTGCTCTGCACGCAGTGCAGGGGAATCGGGACTCATCTCGGGTCGAGGGGGAAGTCTCATGGTTTTTCTCGAGTTGCGGCCGGAACCTGGGGTATATTCTCGAGTTACAACGGGGAGGGCCCTTCCAGACACGTGTTTGTTCAGCAACGTCAGGACTCCTGCCTAGGTGCGAGGGACGCCTCGGGATTCTCCTCTAGTCTTGGCATGGCATTTGGGACGCCTCTCCACGTGAGTCGGGAGACCCAGGGTCCCTTTCTACGTGCCACAGGGATCCTGGGACTCCTATCCATTTTCAAGAGGCGTCAGGCATCGTCTCCTTTGGAAGCATTGATCTCCGCGGACCTCTCGAGTTTTCAAAGGATGTGAGGCCACCGGTCGCGATGAGGCGGAGAACTCAGTCTTTCTCTGTGGTCTCCACAGGGTATTCAGACATCCATTCGTCTTGGGAGATGCAAGACGAGCCTGCATTCAATTCACTGCAGTGATATCCGGCCTTACTTCGAGTCAGAGCATCTCGATGTCCATTCCACTTGAGGCCACAAACTCAGGGTCCCTCTCACATACCTGTAGCTGAGAGAAGCCTCCTCTTGAGGTGCTTTTGGAAAGTTGGTATTCCTCTTGAGTCGTAGCCAGGGACTAAGCTCTCATCTCGAGTTGATTTGGGGTCCACGGAGACCTTTCGTGTTGTTCCAGTGACCTCAGGATCCCTCTAGACTTGAGACAGTGATCTTGGGTTTTCTCTGGAGTGCCATCAAGGAAATCAAGGCTCCTTTCACGTTTCATGTGGAACACGGAATTGCTCTGCAAGCAGTGCAGGGGAATCGGGCCTCATCTCGCGGCGAGGGGGAAGTCTCATGGTTTTTCTCGAGTTGCGGCCGGAACCTGGGGTGTATTCTCGAGTTACGACGGGGAAGGCCCTTCCAGACACGTCTTTGTTCAGCGACGTCAGGACTCCTGCCTAGGTGCGAGGGACACCTCGGGATTCTCCTCGAGTCTTGGCATGGCAATTGGGACGCGTCTCCACGTGAGGCGGGAGACCCAGTGTCCCTTTCCACTTGCCACAGGATCCTGGGACTCCTATCCATTTGCAAGAGGAGTGAGGCATCGTCTCCTTTGGAAGCATTGATCTCCGCGGACCTCTCGAATTTTCAAAGGATGTGAGGCCTCCTATCGCGATGAGGCGGAGGACTAGGTCTTTCTCTGTGGTCTCCACAGGGGATTCAGACATCCCTTCATCTTGGGAGATGCAAGACGAGACTGTGTTCAATTCACTGCAGGGATATCCGGCCTTACTTCGAGTCAGAGCATCTCGGTGTCCATTCCACTTGAGGCCACAATATCAGGGTCCCTCTCACATACCTGTAGCTGAGAGAAGCCTCCTCTTGAGGTGCTTGTGGAAAGTTGGTATTCCTCTTGAGTCGAAGCCAGGGACTAAGATCTCATCTCGAGTTGATTTGGGGTCCATGGAGCCCTTTCATGTTGCTCCAGTGACCTCAGGATCCCTCTAGACTTGAGACAGTGAACTTGGGTTTTCTCTGGAGTGCCATCAAGGAAATCAAGGCTCCTTTCACGTTTGATGTGGAACACGGAATTGCTCTGCATGCAGTGCAGGTGAATCGGGCCTCATCTCGCGGCTAGGGGGAAGTCTCATGGTTTTTCTCGAGTTGCGGCCGGAACCTGGGGTATATTCTCGAGTTACGACGGGGAGGGCCCTTCCAGACACCTGTTTGTTCAGCGACGCCAGAACTCCTGCCTAGGTGCGAGGGACACCTCGGGATTCTCCTCGGGTCTTGGCATGGCAATTGGGACGCGTCTCCACGTGAGGCGGGAGACCCAGGGTCCCTTTCGACGTGCCACAGGGATCCTGGGACTCCTATCCATTTTCAAGAGGAGTCAGGCATCGTCTCCTTTGGAAGCATTGATCTCCGCAGACCTCTTGAATTTTCAAAGGATGTGAGGCCTCCGGTCGCGTTGAGGGGGAGGACTAGGTCTTTCTCTGTGGTCTCAACAGGGGATTCAGACATCCCTTCGTCTTGGGAGATGCAAGACGAGCCTGCATTCAATTCACTGCAGGGATATCCGGCCTTACTTCGAGTCAGAGCATCTCGGTGTCCATTCCACTTGAGGCCACAAACTCAGGGTCCCTCTCACATACCTGTAGCTGAGAGAAGCCTCCTCTTGAGGTGCTTGTGGAAAGTTGGTATTCCTCTTGAGTCGAAGCCAGGGACTAAGCTCTCATCTCGAGTTGATTTGGGGTCCACGGATCCCTTTCGTGTTGCTCCAGTAATCTCAGGATCCCTCTAGACTTGAGACAGTGATCTTGGGTTTTCTCTGGAGTGCCATCAAGGAAATCAAGGCTCCTTTCACGTTTGATGTAGAACACGGAATTGCTCTGCATGCAGTGCAGGGGAATCGGGCCTCATCTCCCGGCGAGGGGGAAGTCTCATGGTTTTTCTCGAGTTGCGGCCGGAACCTGTGGTATATTGTGGAGTTACGACGGGGAGGGCCCTTCCAGACACGTGTTTGTTCAGCGACGTCAGGTCTCCTGCCTAGGTGCGAGGGACATTTCGGGATTCTCCTCGAGTCTTGGCATGGCAATTGGGACGCGTCTCCACGTGAGGCGGGAGACCCAGGGTCCCTTTCCACGTGCCACAGGGATCCTGGGACTCCTATCCATTTTCAAGAGGAGTCAGGCATCGTCTCCTTCGGAAGTATTGATCTCTTCGGACCTCTCGAGTTTTCAAAGGATGTGAGGCCTCCGTTCCCGTTGAGGCGGAGGACTAGGTCTTTCTCTGTGCTCTCCACAGCGGATTCAGACAACGGTTCGTCTTGGGAGATGCAAGAAGAGCCTGCATTCAATTCACTGCAGGGATATCCGGCCTTACTTCGAGTCAGAGCATCTCGGTGTCCATTCCACTTGAGGCCACAAACTCAGGGTCCCTCTCACATACCTGTAGCTGAGAGAAGGCTCCTCTTGAGGAGCTTGTGGAAAGTTGGTATTCCTCTTGAGTCGAAGCCAGGGACTAAGCTCTCATCTCGAGTTGATTTGGGGTCCACGGAGCCCTTTCGTGTTGCTCCAGTGACCTCAGGATCCCTCTAGACTTGAGACAGTGATCTTGGGTTTTCTCTGGAGTGCCATCAAGGAAATCAAGGCTCCTTTCACGTTTGATGTGGAACACGGAATTGCTCTGCACGCAGTGCAGGGGAATCGGGGCTCATCTCGTGGTGAAGGGGAAATCTCATGGTTTTTCTCGAGTTGCGGCCGGAACCTGGGGTATATTCTCGAGTTACGACGGGGAGGGCCCTTCCAGACACTTGTTTGTTCAGCGATGTCAGGACTCCTGCCTAGGTGCGAGGGACACCTCGGGATTCTCCTCGAGTCTTGGCATGGCAATTGGAACGCGTCTC
The DNA here is from genome assembly GCF_033118175.1 of Dama dama. Classification (NCBI taxonomy): domain Eukaryota; kingdom Metazoa; phylum Chordata; class Mammalia; order Artiodactyla; family Cervidae; genus Dama; species Dama dama. The sequence goes on from NW_026870961.1 coordinate 1,503,712, forward strand.
CACATGAGGCGGGAGACCCAGTGTCCCTTTCCACGTGCCACAGGGATCCTGGGACTCCTATCCATTTTCAAGAGGAGTCAGGCCTCGTCTCCTTTGGAAGCATTGATCTCCGCAGACCTCTCAAGTTCTCATAGGATGTGAGGCCTCCGGTCGCGATGAGACGGAGGACTAGGTCTTTCTCTGTCGTCTCCTCAGGGGATTCAGACATCCCTTCGTCTTGGAAGATGCAAGACGAGCCTGCATTCAATTCACTGCAGGGATATCCAGGCTTACATCGAGTCAGAGCATCTCGGTGTCCATTCCACTTGAGGCCACAAACACAGGGTCCCTTTTACATACCTGTAGCTGAGAGAAGCCTCCTCTTGAGGTGCTTGTGGAAAGTTGGTATTCCTCTTGAGTCGAAGCCAGGGACTAAGCTCTCATCTCGAGTTGATTTGGGGTGCACGGAGCTCTTTCGTGTTGCTAAAGTGACCTCAGGATCCCTCTAGACTTGAGACAGTGATCTTGGGTTTTCTCTAGAGTGCCATTAAGGAAATCAAGGCTCCTTTCACGTTTGATGTGGAACACGGAACTGCTCTGCACGCAGTCCAGGGGAATCGGGCCTCATCTTGCAGCGAGGGGGAAGTCTCATGGTTTTTCTCGAGTTTCAGCCGGAACCTGGGGTATATGCTCGAGTTATCACGGGGAGGGCCCTTAGAGACACGTGTTTGTTCAGCAACGTCAGGACTCCTGAATAGGTGCGAGGGACACCTCGGGATTTTCCTCGACTCTTGGCATGGCAATTGGGACGCGGCTCCACGTGAGGCAGGACCCAGGGTCCCTTCCCACGTGCCACAGGAATCCTGGGACTCCTATCCATTTTCAAATGGAGTCAGGCATCGTCTCCGTTGGAAGCATTGATCTCCGCGGACCTCTCGAGTTTTCAAAGGATGTGAGGCCTCCGGTCGCGATGAGGCAGAGAATTAGGTCTTTCTCTGTGGTCTCCACAGGGGATTCAGACATCCCTTCGTCTTGGGAGATGCAAGACGAGCCTGCATTCAGTTCACTGCAGGGATATCCGGCCTTACTTCGAGTCAGAGCATCTCGGTGTCCTTTCCACTTGAGGCCACAAACTCAGGGGCCCTCTCACATACCTGTAGCTGAGAGAAGCCTCCTCTTGAGGTGCTTGTTGAAACTTGATATTCCTCTTGAGTCGAAGCCCGGGACTAAGCTCTCATCAGAAGTTGATTTGGGTACACGAATCCCTTTGGTGTTGCTCCAGTGACCTCAGGATCCCTCTAGACTTGAGACAGTGATCTTGGGTTTCCTCTGGAGTGCCATCAAAGAAATCAAGGCTCCTTTCAGGTTTAATGTGGAACACGGAATTGCTCTGCACGCAGTGCAGGGGAATCGGGCCTCATCTCGCGGCGAGGTGGAAGTCTCATGATGTTTCTCGAGTTGTGGCCGGAACCTGGGGTATATTCTCGAGTTACGACGGGGAGAGCCCTTCCAGACACGTGTTTGTTCATCGACGTCAGGACTCCTGCCTAGGTGCGAGGGACACCTCGGGATACTCCTCGAGTCTTGGCATGGCACTTGGGACGCGTCTCCACGTGAGGCGGGAGACCCAGGGTCCCTTTCCACGTGCCACAGGGATCCTGGGACTCCTATCCATTTTCAAGAGCAGTCAGGCATCGTCTCCTTTGGAAGCATTGATCTCCGCAGACCTCTCGAGTTTTCAAAGGATGTGAGGCCTCCGGTCGCGTTGAGGCGGAGGACTAGACTTTCTCTGTGGTCTCCACAGGGGATTCAGACATCCCTTCGTCTTGGGAGATGCAAGACGAGCCTGCATTCAATTCACTGCAGGGATATCCAGCCTTACTTCGAGTCAGAGCATCTCAGTGTCCATTCCACTTGAGGCCACAAACTCAGGGTCCCTCTCACATACCTGTAGCTGAGAGAAGCCTCCTCTTGAGGTGCTTGTGGAAACTTGGTATTATTATTGAGTCGAAGCCAGGGACTAAGCGCTCATCTCGAGTTGATTTGGGGTCCTCGGAGCCCTTTGGTGTTGCTCCAGTGACCTCTGGATCCCTCTAGACTTGAGACAGTGATCTTGGGTTTTCTCTGGAGTGCCATCAAGGAAATCAAAGCTCCTTTCACGTTTGATGTGGAACACGGAATTGCTCTGCACGCAGTGCAGGGGAATCGGGTCTCATCTCCCGGCGAGGGGGAAGTCTCATGGTTTTTCTCGAGTTGCGGCCGGAACCTGGGGTCTATTCTCGAGTTACGACGGGGAGGGCCCTTCCAGACACGTGTTTGTTCAGCGACGTCAGGACTCCTGCCTAGGTGCGAGGGACACCTCGGGATTCTCCTCGAGTCTTGGCATGGCACTTGGGACGCGTCTCCACGTGAGGCGGGAGACCCAGGGTCCCTTTCCACGTGCCACAGGGATCCTGGGACTCCTATCCATTTTCAAGAGCAGTCAGGCATCGTCTCCTTTGGAAGCATTGATCTCCGCAGACCTCTCGAGTTTTCAAAGGATGTGAGGCCTCCGGTCGCGTTGAGGCGGAGGACTAGACTTTCTCTGTGGTCTCCACAGGGGATTCAGACATCCCTTCGTCTTGGGAGATACAAGACGAGCCTGCATTCAATTCACTGCAGGGATATCTGGGCTTACTTCGAGTCAGAGCATCTCGGTGTCCATTCCACTTGAGGCCACAAACTGAGGGTCCCTCTCACATACCTGTTGCTGAGAGAAGCCTCCTCTTGAGGTGCTTGTGGAAAGTTGGTATTCCTCTTGAGTCGAAGCCAGGGACTAACCTCTCATCACGAGTCGATTTGGGGTCCACGGAACCCTTTCGTGTTGGTCCAGTGACCTCAGGATCCCTCTAGACTTGAGACAGTGATCTTGGGTTTTCTCTGGAGTGCCATCAAGGAAATCAAGGCTCCTTTCACGTTTGATGTGGAACACGGAATTGCTCTGCACGCACTGAAGGGGAATCGGGCCTCATCTCGCGGCGAGGGGGAAGTCTCATGGTTTTTCTCGAGTTGCGGCCGGAACCTGGGGTATATTCTCGAGTTACGACGGGGAGGGCCCTTCCAGACACGTGTTTGTTCAGCGACGTCAGGACTCCTGCCTAGGTGCGAGGGACACCTCGGGATTCTCCTCGAGACTTGGCATGGCAATTGGGACGCGTCTCCACGTGAGGCGGGAGACCCAGGGTCCCTTTACACGTTCCACATGGATCCTGGGACTCCTGTCCATTTTCAAGAGGACTCAGGCATCGTCTCCTTTGGAAGCATTGATCTCCGCGGACCTCTCGAATTTTCAAAGGATGTGAGGCCTCCGGTCGCGTTGAGGCGGAGATCTAGGTCTTTCTCTGTGGTCTCCAAAGGGGATTCAGACATCCCTTCGTCTTGGGAGATGCAAGACGAGCCTGCATTCAATTCACTGCAGGGATATCCGGCCTTATTTCGAGTCAGAGCTTCTCAGTGTCCATTCCACTTGAGGTCACAAACTCAGGGTCCCTCTCACATACCTGTAGCTGAGAGAAGCCTCCTCTTGAGGTGCTTGTGGAAAGTTGGTATTCCTCTTGAGTCGAAGCCAGGGACTAAGCTCTCATCTCGAGTTGATTTTGAGTCCACGGAGCCCTTTCGTGTTGCTACAGTGACCTCAGGATCCCTCTATACTGGAGACAGTGATCTTGGGTTTTCTCTGGAGTGCCATCAAGGAAATCAAGGCTCCTTTCACGTTTGATGTTGAACACGGAATTGCTCTGCACGCAGTGCAGGGGAATCGGGCCTCATCTCGCGGCGAGGGGGAAGTCTCAAGGTTTTTCTCGAGTTGCGGCCGGAACCTGCGTTATATTCTCGACTTACGACGGGGAGGGCCCTTCCAGACACGTGTTTGTTCAGCGACGTCAGGACTCCTACCTAGGTGTGAGGGACACCTCTGGATTCTCCTCGAGTCTTGACATGGCAATTGGGACTTGTCTCCACGTGAGGCGGGAGACCAGGGTCCCTTTCCACGTGCCACACGGATCCTGGGACTCCTATCCATTTTCAAGAGGAGTCAGGCATCGTCTCCTTTGGAAGCATTGATCTCCGCGGACCTCTCGAGTCTTCAAAGGATGTGAGGCCTCCGGTCGCGATGAGGCGGAGAACTAGGTCATTCTCTGTGGTCTCCACAGGGGATTCAGACATCCCTTCGTCTTGGGGGATGCAAGACGAGCCTGCATTCAATTCACTGCAAGTATATCCGGCCTTACTTCGAGTCAGAGCATCTCGGTGTCCATTCCACTTGAGGCCACAAACTCAGGGTCCCTCTCACATACCTGTAGCTGAGAGAAGCCTCCTCTTGAGGTGCTTGTGGAAAGTTGGTATTCCTCTTGAGTCGAAGCCAGGGACTAAGCTCTCATCTCGAGTTGATTTGGGGTCCACGGAGCCCTTTCGTGTTGCTAAAGTGACCTCAGGATCCCTCTAGACTTGAGACAGTGACCTTTGATTTTCTCTAGGGTGCCATCAAGGAAATCAAGGTTCCTTTCACGTTTGATGTGGAACACGGAATTGCTCTGCACGCAGTGCAGGGGAATCGGGCCTCATCTTGCAGCGAGGGGGAAGTCTCATGGTTTTTCTCGAGTTGCGGCCAGAAACTGGGGTATATTCTCGAGTTACGACGGCGAGGGCCCTTCCAGACACGTGTTTGTTCAGCCACGTCAGGACTCCTGCCTAGGTGCCAGGGACACCTCTGGATTCTCCTCGAGTCTTGACATGGCAATTGGGACTTGTTTCCACGTGAGGCGGGAGACCAGGGTCCCTTTCCACGTGCCACACGGATCCTGGGACTCCTATCCATTTTCAAGAGGAGACAGGCATCGTCTCCTTTGGAAGCATTGATCTCCGTGGACCTCTCGACTTTTCAAAGGATATGAGGCTTCCGGTCGCGATGAGGTGGAGAACTAGGTCTTTCTCTGTGGTCTCCACAGGGGATTCAGACATCCCTTCGTCTTGGGAGATGCAAGACGAGCCTGCATTCAATTCACTGCAGGGATATCCGGCTTAACTTCGAGTCAGAGGTTCTCGGTGTCCATTCCACTTGAAGCCACAAACTCAGGGTCCCTCTCTCATACCTGTAGCTGAGAGAAGCCTCCTCTTGAGGTGCTTGTGGAAACTTGGTATTCCTCTTGAGTCGAAGCCAGGGACTAAGCTCTCATCTCGAGTTGATTTGGGGTCCATGGAGCACTTTCGTGTTGCTCCAGTGACCTCAGGATCCCTCTAGACTTGAGACAGTGATCTTGGGTTTTCTCTGGAGTGCCATCAAGGAAATCAAGGCTCCTTTCACGTTTGATGTGGAACACGCAATTGCTCTGCACGCAGTGCAGGGGAATCGGGCCTCATCACGGGGCGAGGGGGAAGTCTCATGGTTTTTCTCGAGTTGCGGCCGGAACCTGGGGTATATTCTCGAGTTACGACGGGGAGGGCCCTTCCAGACACGTGTTTTTTCAGCGACTTCAGGACTCCTGCCTAGGTGCGAGGGACACCTCGGGATTCTCCTCGAGTCTTGGCATGGCAATTGGGACGCGTATCCACGTGAGGCGGGAGACCCAGGGTCCCTTTCCACGTGCCACAGGGATCCTGGGACTCCTATCCATTTTCAAGAGGAGTCAGGCCTCGTCTCCTTTGGAAGCATTGATCTCCGCAGACCTCTCAAGTTCTCAAAGGATGTGAGGCCTCCGGTCGCGATGAGGTGGAGAACTAGGTCTTTCTCTGTGGTCTCCACAGGGGATTCAGACATCCCTTCGTCTTGGGAGATGCAAGACGAGCCTGCATTCAATTCACTGCAGGGATATCCGGCTTAACTTCGAGTCAGAGGTTCTCGGTGTCCATTCCACTTGAAGCCACAAACTCAGGGTCCCTCTCACATACCTGTAGCTGAGAGAAGCCTCCTCTTGAGGTGCTTGTGGAAAGTTGGTATTCCTCTTGAGTCGAAGCCAGGGACTAAGATCTCATCTCGAGTTGATTTGGGGTCCACGGAGCCCTTTCGTATTGCTCCAGTGACCTCAGGATCCCTCTAGACTTGAGACAGTGATCTTGGGTTTTCTCTGGAGTGCCATCAAGGAAATCAAGGCTCCTTTCACGTTTGATGTGGAACACGGAATTGCTCTGCACGCAGTGCAGGGGAATCGGGCCTCATCTCGCGGCGAGGGGGAAGTCTCATGGTTTTTCTCGAGTGGCGGCCGGAACCTGGGGTATATTCTCGAGTTACGACGGTGAGGGCCCTTCCAGACACGTGTTTGTTCAGCGACGTCAGGACTCCTGCCTAGGTGTGAGGGAAACCTCAGGATTCTCCTCGAGTCTTGGCATGGCAATTGGGACGCGTCTCCACGTGAGGCGGGAGACCCAGTGTCCCTTATAACGTGCCACAGGGATCCTGGGACTCCTATCCATTTTCAAGAGGAGTCAGGCATCGTCTCCTTTGGAAGCATTGATCTCCGCGGACCTCTCGAGTTTTCAAAGGATGTGAGGCCTCCGGTCGCGATGAAGCGGAGGACTAGGTCTTTCTCTGTGGTCTCGACAGGGGATTCAGACATCCCTTCGTCTTGAGAGATGCAAGACGAACATGCATTCAATTCACTGCTTGGATATCCAGCCTTAGTTCTAGTCAGAGCATCTTGGTGTCCATTCCTCTTGAGGCAACAAACTCAGGGTCCCTCTCACATACCTGTAGCTGAGAGAATCCTCCTCTTGAGGAGCTAGTGGAAAGTTGGTATTCCTCTTGAGTCGAAGCCAGGGACTAAGCTCTCATCTCGAGTTGATTTGGGGTCCACGGAGCCCTTTCGTGTTGTTCCAGTGACCTCAGGATCCCTCTAGACTTGAGACAGTGATCTTGGGTTTTCTCTGGAGTGCCATCAAGGAAATCAAGGCTCCTTTCCTGTTTGATGTGGAACACGGAATTGCTCTGCACGCAGTGCAGGGGAATCGGGCCTCATCTCGCGGCGAGGGGGAAGTCTCATGGTTTTTCTCGAGTTGCGGCCGGAACCTGGGGTATATTCTCGAGTTACGACGGGGAAGGCCCTTCCAGACACGTGTTTGTTCAGCGACGTCAGGACTCCTGCCTAGGTGCGAGGGACACCTCGGGATTCTCCTCGAATCTTGGCATGGCAATTGGGACGCGTCTCCACGTGAGGCGGGAGACCCAGTGTCCCTTTCCACTTGCCACAGGATCCTGGGACTCCTATCCATTTGCAAGAGGAGTGAGGCATCGTCTCCTTTGGAAGCATTGATCTCCGCGGACCTCTCGAGTTTTCAAAGGATGTGAGGCCTCCGATCGCGATGAGGCGGAGGACTAGGTCTTTCTCTGTGGTCTCCACAGGGGATTCAGACATCCCTTCATCTTGGGAGATGCAAGATGAGCCTGTATTCAATTCACTGCAGGGATATCCGGCCTTACTTCGAGTCAGAGCATCTCGGTGTCCATTCCACTTGAGGCCACAAACTCAGGGTCCCTCTCACATACCTGTAGCTGAGAGAAGCCTCCTCTTGAGGTGCTTGTGGAAAGTTGGTATTCCTCTTGAGTCGAAGCCAGGGACTAAGATCTCATCTCGAGTTGATTTGGGGTCCACGGAGCCCTTTCGTATTGCTCCAGTGACCTCAGGATCCCTCTAGACTTGAGACAGTGATCTTGGGTTTTCTCTGGAGTGCCATCAAGGAAATCAAGGCTCCTTTCACGTTTGATGTGGAACACGGAATTGCTCTGCACGCAGTGCAGGGGAATCGGGCCTCATCTCGCGGCGAGGGGGAAGTCTCATGGTTTTTCTCGAGTGGTGGCCGGAACCTGGGGTATATTCTCGAGTTACGACGGTGAGGGCCCTTCCAGACACGTGTTTGTTCAGCGACGTCAGGACTCCTGCCTAGGTGCGAGGGAAACCTCAGGATTCTCCTCGAGTCTTGGCATGGCAATTGGGACGCGTCTCCACGTGAGGCGGGAGACCCAGTGTCCCTTATAACGTGCCACAGGGATCCTGGGACTCCTATCCATTTTCAAGAGGAGTTAGGCATCGTCTCCTTTGGAAGCATTGATCTCCGCGGACCTCTCGAGTTTTCAAAGGATGTGAGGCCTCCGGTCGCGATGAAGCGGAGGACTAGGTCTTTCTCTGTGGTCTCGACAGGGGATTCAGACATCCCTTCGTCTTGAGAGATGCAAGACGAACATGCATTCAATTCACTGCTTGGATATCCAGCCTTAGTTCTAGTCAGAGCATCTTGGTGTCCATTCCTCTTGAGGCCACAAACTCAGGGTCCCTCTCACATACCTGTAGCTGAGAGAATCCTCCTCTTGAGGAGCTAGTGGAAAGTTGGTATTCCTCTTGAGTCGAAGCCAGGGACTAAGCTCTCATCTCGAGTTGATTTGGGGTCCACGGAGCCCTTTCGTGTTGTTCCAGTGACCTCAGGATCCCTCTAGACTTGAGACAGTGATCTTGGGTTTTCTCTGGAGTGCCATCAAGGAAATCAAGGCTCCTTTCCTGTTTGATGTGGAACACGGAATTGCTCTGCACGCAGTGCAGGGGAATCGGGCCTCATCTCGCGGCGAGGGGGAAGTCTCATGGTTTTTCTCGAGTTGCGGCCGGAACCTGGGGTATATTCTCGAGTTACGACGGGGAAGGCCCTTCCAGACACGTGTTTGTTCAGCGACGTCAGGACTCCTGCCTAGGTGCGAGGGACACCTCGGGATTCTCCTCGAGTCTTGGCATGGCAATTGGGACGCGTCTCCACGTGAGGCGGGAGACCCAGTGTCCCTTTCCACTTGCCACAGGATCCTGGGACTCCTATCCATTTGCAAGAGGAGTGAGGCATCGTCTCCTTTGGAAGCATTGATCTCCGCGGACCTCTCGAGTTTTCAAAGGATGTGAGGCCTCCGATCGCGATGAGGCGGAGGACTAGGTCTTTCTCTGTGGTCTCCACAGGGGATTCAGACATCCCTTCATCTTGGGAGATGCAAGATGAGCCTGTATTCAATTCACTGCAGGGATATCCGGCCTTACTTCGAGTCAGAGCATCTCGGTGTCCATTCCACTTGAGGCCACAAACTCAGGGTCCCTCTCACATACCTGTAGCTGAGAGAAGCCTCCTCTTGAGGTGCTTGTGGAAGGTTGGTGTTCCTCTTGAGTCGAAGCCAGGGACTAAGCTCTCATCTCGAGTTGATTTGGGGTCCACGGAGACCTTTCCTGTTGCTCCAGTGACCTCAGGATCCCTCTAGACTTGAGACAGTGATCTTGGGTTTTCTCTAGAGTGCCATCAAAGAAAACATGGCTCCTTTCACGTTTGATGTGGAACACGGAATTGCTCTGCATGCAGTGCAGGGGAATCGGGCCTCAACTCGCGGCGAGGGGGAAATCTCATGGTTTTTCTCGAGTTTCGGCCAGAACGTGGGGTATATTCTCGAGTTACGACGGGAAGGGCCCTTCCAGACACCTGTTTGTTCAGCGACGTCAGGACTCCTGCCTAGGTGTGAGGGACACCTCGGGATTTTCCTCGAGTCTTGGCATGGCAATTGGGACGCGTCTCCACGTGAGGCGGGAGACCCAGGGTCCCTTTCCACGTGCCACAGTGATCCTGGGACTCCTATCCATTTTCAAGATGAGTCAGGCATGGTCTCCTTTGGAAGCATTGATCTCTGCAGACCTCTCGAGTTTTCGAAGGATGTGAGGCCTCCGGTAGCGATGAGGCGGAGGATTAGGTCTTTCTCTGTGGTCTCCAGAGGGGATTCAGACATTCCATCGTCTTGGGAGATGCAAGACGAGCCTGCATTCAATTCACTGCAGGGATATCCGGCCTTATTTCGAGTCAGAGCTTCTCGGTGACCATTCCACTTGAGGCCACACACTCATGGTCCCTCTCACATACCTGTAGCTGAGAGAAGCCTCCTCTTGAAGTGCTTGTGGAAAGTTGGTATTCCTCTTGAGTCAAAGTCAGGGACTAAGCTCTCATCTCGAGTTGATTTGTGGTCCACGGAGCCCTTTCGTGTTGCTACAGTGACCTCAGGATCCCTCTAGACTTGAGACAGTGATCTTGGGTTTTCTCTGGTGTGCCATCAAGGAAATCAAGGCTTTTTTCTCGTTTGATGTGGAACACGGAATTGCTCTGCATGCAGTGCAGGGGAATCGGGCCTCATCTCGCGGCGAGGGCGAAGTCTCATGGTTTTTCTCGAGTTACGGCTGGAACCAGGGGTACATTCTCGAGTTACGACGGGGAAGGCCCTTCCAGACACGTGTTTATTCAGCGACGTCAGGACTCCTGCCTAGGTGCCAGGGACACCTCGGGATTCTCCTCGAGTCTTGGCATGGCAATTGGGATGCGTCTCCACGTGAGGCGGGTGACCCAGGGTCCCTTTCCACGTGCCACAGGGATCCTGGGACTCCTATCCATTTTCAAGAGGAGTCAGGCATCGTTTCCTTTGGAAGCAATGATCTCCGCGGACCTCTCGAGTTTTCAAAGGATGTGAGGCCTCCGGTCGCGATGAGGCGGAGGACTAGGTCTTTCTCTGTGGTCTCCACAGCAGATTCAGACATCCCTTCGTCTTGGGAGATGCAAGACGAGCCTGCATTCAATTCACTGCAGGGATATCCGGCCTTACTTCGAGTCAGAGCATCTCGGTGTCCATTCCACTTGAGGCCCCGAACTCAGGGTCCCTCTCACATACCTGTAGCTGAGAGAAGCCTCCTCTTGAGGTGCTTGTGGAAAGTTGGTATTCCTCTTGAGTCGAAGCCAGGGACTAAGCTCTCATCTCGAGTTGATTTGGGGTCCACGGAGAACCTTCGTGTTGCTCCAGTGACCTCAGGATCCCTCTAGACTTGAGACAGTGATCTTGGGTTTTCTCTGGAGTGCCATCAAGGAAATCAAGGCTCCTTTCACGTTTGATGTGGAACACGGAATTTCTCTGCACGCAGTGCAGGGGAATAGGGCCTCATCTCGCGGCGAGGGGGAAGTCTCATGGTTTTTCTCGAGTTGCGGCCGGAACCTGGGGTATATTCTCGAGTTACGATGGGGAGGGCCCTTCCAGACACGTGTTTGTTCAGCGACGTCAGGACCCCTGCCTAGGTGTGTGGGACACCTCGGCATTCTCCTCGAGTCTTTGCCTTGCAATTGGGACGTGTCTCCACGTGAGGCGGGAGACCCAGGGTCCCTTTTCACGTGCCACAGGGATCCTGGGACTCCTATCCATTTTCAAGAGGAGTCAGGCATCGTCTCCTTTGGAAGCCTTGATCTCCGCTGACCTCTGGAGTTTTCAAAGGATATGAGGCCTCCTGTCGCGATGAGGCAGAGAACTAGGTCTTTCTCTGTGGTCTCCACAGGGGATTCAGACATCCCTTCGTCTGGGGAGATGCAAGACGAGCCTGCATTCAATTCACTGCAGGGATTTCCGGCCTTACTTCGAGTCAGAGCATCTCGGTGTCCATTCCACATGAGGCCACAATCTCAAGGTCCCTATCTCATAACTGTAGCTGAGAGAAGCCTCCTCTTGAGGTGCTAGTGGAAAGTTGGTATTCCTCTTGAGTCGAAGCCAGGGACTAAGCTCTCATCTCGAGTTGATTTGGGGTCCACGGATTCCTTTCGTGTTGCTCCAGTGACCTCAGGATCCGTTTAGACTTGGGACAGTGATCTTGGGTCTTCTCTGGAGTGCCATCAAGGAAATCAAGGCTCCTTTCACGTTTGATGTGGAACACGGAATTGCTCTTCACGCAGTGAAGGGGAATCGGGCCTCATCTCGCGGCAAGGGGGAAGTCTCATGGTTTTTCTCGACTTGCGGCCGGAACCTGGGGTATATTCTCGAGTTACGACGGGAAGGGCCCTTCCATACTCGTGTTTGTTCAGCGACGTCAGGACTCCTGCCTAGGTGCGAGGGACACCTCGGGATTCTCCTCGAGTCTTGGCATGGCAATTTGGACGCGTCTCCACGTGAGGCGGGAGACCCAGTGTCCCTTTCCACGTGCCACAGGGATCCTGGGACTCCTATCCATTTTCAAGAGGAGTCAGGCATCGTCTCTTTTGGAAGCATTGATCTCCGCGGACCTCTCGAGTTTTCAAAGGATGTGAGGCCTCCGGTCGCGATGAAGCGGAGAACTAGGTCTTTCTCTGTGTTCTCCACAGGGGATTCAGACATCCCTTCGTCTTGGGAGATGCAAGACGAGCCTGCATTCAATTCACTGCAGGGATATCCGGCCTTACTTCGAGTCAGAGCATCTCGGTGTCCATTCCACTTGAGGCCACAAACTCAGGGTCCCTCTCACATACCTGTAGCTGAGAGAAGCCTCCTCTTGAGGTGCTTGTGGAAAGTTGGTATTCCTCTTGAGTCGAAGCCAGGGACTAAGCTCTCATCTCGAGTTGATTTGGGGTCCACGGAGCCCTTTCGTGTTGCTACAGTGTCCTCAGGATCCCTCTAGACTTGAGACAGTGATCTTGGGTTTTCTCTGGAGTGCCATCAAGGAAATCAAGGCTCCTTTCACGTTTGATGTGGAACACGGAATTGCTCTGCACGCAGTGCATGGGAATCGGGCCTCATCTCGCGGCGAGGGCTAAGTCTCATGGTTTTTCTCGAGTTGAGGCCAGAACCTGTGGTATATTCTCGAGTTACTACGGGGAGGGCCCTTCCAGACACGTGTTTATTCAGCAACGTCAGGACTCCTGCCTAGGTGCGAGGGACACCTCGGGATTCTCCTCGAGTCTTGACATGACAATTGGGACGCGTCTTCACGTGAGGCGGGATACCCAGGGTCCCTTTCCACGTGCCACAGGGATACTGGGACTCCTATCCATTTTCAAGAGGAGTCAGGCATCGTCTCCTTTGGAAGCATTGATCTCCGCGGACCTCTCGAGTTTTCAAAGGATGTGAGGCCTCCGGTCGCGATGAGGCGGAGAACTAGGCCTTTCTCTGTGGTCTCGACAGGGGATTCAGACATCCCTTCGTCTTGGGAGATGCAAGACGAGCCTGCATTCAATTCACTGCAGGGATATCCGGCCTTACTTCGAGTCAGAGCATCTCGGTGTCCATTCCACTTGAGGCCACAAACTCTGGGTCCCTCTCACATACCTGTAGCTGAGAGAAGCCTCCTCTTGAAGTGCTTGTGGAAAGTTGGTATTCCTCTTGAGTCGAAGCCAGGGACTAAGCTATCATCTCGAGTTGATTTGGGGTCCACAGAGCCCTTTCGTGTTGCTCCAGTGACCTCAGGATCCCTCTAGACTTGAGACAGTGATCTTGGGTTTTCTCTGGAGTGCCATCAAGGAAATCAAGGCTCCTTTCACGTTTGATGTGGAACATGGAATTGCTCGGCACGCAGTGCAGGGGAATCGGGCCTCATCTCGCGGCGAGGGGGAAGTCTCATGGTTTTTCTCGAGTTGCGGCCGGAACCTGGGGTATATTCTCGAGTTACGCCGGGGAGGGCCCTTCCAGACACGTGTTTGTTCAGCGACGTCAGGACTCCTGCCTAGGAGCGAGGGACACCTCGGGATTGTCCTCGAGTCTTGGCATGGCAATTCGACGCGTCTCCACGTGAGGCGGGAGACCCAGGGTCCCTTTCCACGTGCCACAGGGATCCTGTGACTCCTATCCATTTTCAAGAGGAGTCAGGCATCGTCTCCTTTTGAAGTATTGATATCCGCGGACCTCTCGAGTTTTCAAAGGATATGAGGCCTCCGGTTGCTTTGAGGTGGAGGACTAGGTCTTTCTCTGTGGTCTCCACAGGGGATTCAGACAACCATTCGTCTTGGGAGATGCAAGACGAGCCTGCATTCAATACACTGCAGGGATATCCGGCCTTACTTCGAGTCAGAGCATATCGGTGTCCATTCCACTCGAGGCCACATACTCAGGGTCCCTCTCACATACCTGTAGCAGAGAGAAGCCTCCTCTTGAGGTGCTTGTGGAAAGTTGGTATTCCTCTTGACTCGAAGCCAGGGACTAAGCTCTCATCTCGAGTTGATTTGGGGTCCACGGAGCCCTTTCGTGTTGCTCCAGTGACCTCAGGATCCCTCTAGACTTGAGACAGTGATCTTGGGTTTTCTCTGGAGTGTCATCAACGAAATCAAGGCTCCTTTCACGTTTGATGTGGAACATGGAATTGCTCTGCACGCAGTGCAGGGGAATCGGGCCTCATCTCACGGTGAGGGGGAAGTCTCATGGTTTTTCTCGAGTTGCGGCCGGAACATGGGGTATATTCTCGAGTTACGACGGGGAGGGCCCTTCCAGTCACGTGTTTGTTCAGCGACGTCAGGACTCCTGCCTAGGTGCGAGGGACAACTCGGGATTCTCCTCGAGTCTTGTCATGGCAATTGGGACGCGTCTCCACGTGAGGCGGGAGACCCAGGGTCCCTTTCCACGTGCCACAGGGATCCTGGGACTCCTATCCATTTTCAAGAGGAGTCAGGCATCGTCTCCTTCGGAAGCACTGATCTCCATGGACCTCTCGAGTTTTCAAAGGATGTGAGGCCTCCGGTCGCGATGAGGCGGAGAACTAGGTCTTTCTCTGTGGTCTCCACAGGGGATTCAGACATCCCTTCGTCTTGGGAGATGCAAGACGAGTCTGCATTCAATTCACTGCAGGGATATCCGGCCTTACTTCGAGTCAGAGCATCTCGGTGTCCATTCCACTTGAGGCCACAAACTCAAGGTCCCTCTCACATACCTGTAGCTGAGAGAAGCCTCCTCTTGAAGTGCTTGTGGAAAGTTGGTATTCCTCTTGAGTCGAAGCCAGGGACTAAGCTATCATCTCGAGTTGATTTGGGGTCCACAGAGCCCTTTCGTGTTGCTCCAGTGACCTCAGGATCCCTCTAGACTTGAGACAGTGATCTTGGGTTTTCTCTGGAGTGCCATCAAAGAAATCAAGGCTCCTTTCACGTTTGATGTGGAACATGGAATTGCTCGGCACGCAGTGCAGGGGAATCGGGCCTCATCTCGCGGCGAGGGGGAAGTCTCATGGTTTTTCTCGAGTTGCGGCCGGAACCTGGGGTATATTCTCGAGTTACGACGGGGAGGGCCCTTCCAGACACGTGTTTGTTCAGCGACGTCAGGACACTTTCCTAGGTGCGAGGGACACCTCGGGATTCTCCTCGAGTATTCGCATGGCAATTGGGATGCGTCTCCACGTGAGCGAGAGACCGAGGGTCCCTTTCCACGTGCCACAGTGATTCGGGAATCCTATTCATTTTCACGAGGAGTCAGGCATCGTCTCCTTTGGAAGCATTGTTCTCCACGGACCTATCGAGTTTTCAAAGGATGTGAGGCCTCCGCTCATGTTGAGGCGGAGAACTCGGTCTATCTCTGTCGACTCCACAGGGGATTCAGACATCCCTTCGTCTTGGGAGATGCAAGACGAGCCTGCATTCAATTCCCTGCAGGGATATCCGGCCTTACTTCGAGTCAGAGCATCTCGGTGTCCATTCCACTTGAGGCCACAAACTCAGGGTCCCTCTCACATACCTGTAGCTGAGAGAAGCCTCCTCTTGAGGTGCTTGTGGAAAGTTGGTATTCATCTTGAGTCGAAGCCAGGGACTAAGCTCTCATCTTGAGTTGATTTGGGGTCCACGAAGCCATTTCGTGTTGCTCCAGTGACCTCAGGATCCCTCTAGACTTGAAACAGTGAACTTGGGTTTTCTCTGGAGTGCCATCAAGGAAATCAAGGCTCCTTTCACGTTTCATGTGGAACATGGAATTGCTCTGCACGCAGTGCAGGGGAATCGGGCCTCATCTCGCGGCGAGGGGGAAGTCTCATGGTTTTTCTCGAGTTGCGGCCGGAACCTGGGGTATATTCTCGAGTTACGACGGGGAGGGCCCTTCCAGACACGTGTTTGTTCAGCGACGTCAGGACTCCTGCCTAGGAGCGAGGGACACCTCGGGATTGTCCTCGAGTCTTGGCATGGCAATTCGACGCGTCTCCACGTGAGGCGGTAGACCCAGGGTCCCTTTCCACGTGCCACAGGGATCCTGGGACTCCTATCCATTTTCAAGAGGAGTCAGGCATCGTCTCCTTTTGAAGTATTGATATCCGCGGACCTCTCGAGTTTTCAAAGGATATGAGGCCTCCGGTTGCTTTGAGGTGGAGGACTAGGTCTTTCTCTGTGGTCTCCACAGGGGATTCAGACAACCATTCGTCTTGGGAGATGCAAGACCAGACTGCATTCAATACACTGCAGGGATATCCGGCCTTACTTCGAGTCAGAGCATATCGGTGTCCATTCCACTCGAGGCCACATACTCAGGGTCCCTCTCACATACCTGTAGCTGAGAGAAGCCTCCTCTTGAGGTGCTTGTGGAAAGTTGGTATTCCTCTTGACTCGAAGCCAGGGACTAAGCTCTCATCTCGAGTTGATTTGGGGTCCACGGAGCCCTTTCGTGTTGCTCCAGTGACCTCAGGATCCCTCTAGACTTGAGACAGTGATCTTGGGTTTTCTCTGGAGTGTCATCAACGAAATCAAGGCTCCTTTCACGTTTGATGTGGAACATGGAATTGCTCTGCACGCAGTTCAGGGGAATCGGGCCTCATCTCACGGTGAGGGGGAAGTCTCATGGTTTTTCTCGAGTTGCGGCCGGAACATGGGGTATATTCTCGAGTTACGACGGGGAGGGCCCTTCCAGACACGTGTTTGTTCAGCGACGTCAGGACTCCTGCCTAGGTGCGAGGGACAACTCGGGATTCTCCTCGAGTCTTGTCATGGCAATTGGGATGCGTCTCCACGTTAGGCGGGAGCACCAGGGTCCCTTTCCACGTGCCACAGGGATCCTGGGACTCCTATCCATTTTCAAGAGGAGTCAGGTATCGTCTCCTTTGGAAGCATTGATCTTCAAAGACCTCTAGAGTTTTCAAAGGATGAGAGGCATCCGGTCGCGATGAGGCGGACGACTAGGTCTTTCTCTGTGGTCTCCACCAGGGATTTAGACATCCCTTTGTCTTGGGAGATGCAAGACGAGCCTGCATTCAATTCACTGCAGGGATATCCGGTCTTACTTCCAGTCAGAGCATCTCGGTGTCCATTCCACTTGAGGGCACAAACTCAGGGGCCCTCTCACATACCTGTAGCTGAGAGAAGCCTCCTCTTGAGGTGCTTGTGGAAAGTTGGTATTCCTTTTGAGTCGACGCCAGGGACTAAGCTCTCATCTCGAGTTGATTTGGGGTCCACGGAGCCCTTTCGTGTTGCTCCAGTGACCTCAGGATCCCTCTAGTCTTGAAACAGTGATCTTGGGTTTTCTCTGGAGTGCCATCAAGTAATCAAGGCTCCTTTCATTTTTGATGTGGAATACGGAATTGCTCTGCACGCAGGGCAGGGGAATCGGGCCTCATCTCGCGGCGAGTGGGAAGTCTCATGATTTTTCTCGAGTTGCGGCCGGAACCTGGGGTATATTCTCGAGTTGCGACGGGGAGGGCCCTTCCAGACACGTGTTTGTTCAGCGACATCAGGACTCCTGCCTAGGTGCGAGGGACACCTCGGGATTCTCCTCGAGTCTTGGCATGGCAATTGGGATGCGTATCCACGTGAGGCGGGAGACCCAGGGTCCCTTTCCACGTGCCACAGGGATACTGGGACTCCTATCCATTTTCAAGAGGAGTCAGGCATCGTCTCCTTTGGAAGCATTGATCTCCGCGGACCTCTTGACTTTTCAAAGGATGTGAGGCCTCCGGTCGCGTTGAGGCGGAGGACTAGGTCTTTCTCAGTGGTCTCCACAGGGTATTCAGACATCCCTTCGTCTTGGGAGATGCAAGACGAGCCTGCATTCAATTCACTGCAGGGATATCCAGCCTTACTTCGAGTCAGAGCATCTCTGTGTCCATTCCACTTGAGGCCACAAACTCAGGGTCCCTCTCACATACATGTAGCTGAGAGAAGCCTCCTCTTGAGGTGCTTGTGGAAAGTTGGTATTCCTCTTCAGACGAAGCCAGGGACTAAGCTCTCATCTCGAGTTGATTTGGGGTCCACAGAGCCCTTTCGTTTTGCTCCAGTGACCTCAGGATCCCTCTAGACTTGAGACAGTGATCTTGGGTTTGCTCTGGAGGGCCATCAAGGAAATCAAGGCTCCTTTCACGTTTGATGTGGAACACGGAATTGCTCTGCACGCAGTGCAGGGGAATCGGGCCTCATCTCGAGGCGAGGCGGAAGTCTCATGTTTTTTCTCGAGTTGCGGCCGGAACATGGGGTATATTCTCGAGTTACGACGGGGAGGGCCCTTCCAGACACGTGTTTGTTCAGCGACGTCAGCCCTCCTGCCTAGGTGCGAGGGACACCTCGAAATTCTCCTCGAGTCTTGGCATGGGAATTGGGACGCGTCTCCACGTGAGGCGGGAGACCCAGGGTCCCTTTCCACGTGCCACATGGATCCTGGGACTCCTATCCATTTTCAAGAGGAGTCAGGCATCGTCTCCTTTGTAAGCATTGATCTCCGCTGACCTCTCGAGTTTTCAAAGGATGTGAGGCCTCCAGTCGCGATGAGGCGGAGAACTAGGTCTTTCTCTGTGGTCTCCACAGGGGATTCAGACATCCCTTCCTCTTGGGAGATGCAAGACGAGCCTGCATTCAATTCACTGCAGGGATATCCGGCCTTACTTCGAGTCAGAGCATCTCGGTGTCCATTCCACTTGAGGCCACAAACTCTGGGTCCCTCTCACATACCTGTAGCTGAGAGAAGCCTCCTCTTGAGGTGCTTGTGGAAAGTTGGTATTCCTCTTGACTCGAAGCCAGGGACTAAGCTCTCATCTCGAGTTGATTTGGGGTACATGGAGCCCTTTCGTGTTGCTCCAGTGACCTCAGGATCCCTCTAGACTTGAGACAGTGATCTTGGGTTTTCTCTGGAGTGCCATCAAGGAAATCAAGGCTCCTTTCACGTTTGATGTGGAACACAGAATTGCTCTGCACGCAGTGCAGGGGAATCGGGCCTCATCTCGCGGCGAGGGGGAAGTCTCATGGTTTTTCTCGAGTTGCGGCCGGAACCTGGGGTATATTCTCGAGTTACGACGGGGAGGGCCCTTCCAGACAAGTGTTTGTTCAGCGACGTCAGGACACTTTCCTAGATGCGAGGGACACCTCGGGATTCTCCTCGAGTCTTGGCATGGCAATTGGGACGCGTCTCCACGTGAGGCGGGAGCCCCAGCGTCCCTTTCCACGTGCCACAGGGATCCTGGGACTCCTATCCATTTTCAAGAGCAGTCAGGCATCGTCTCCTTTGGAAGCATTGTTCTCCGCGGACCTCTCGAGTTTTCAAAGGATGTGAGGCCTCCGCTAGCGATGAGGCGGAGAATTAGGTCTTTCTCTGTGGTCTCCACAGGGGATTCAGACATCCCTTCGTCTTGGGAGATGCAAGACGAGCCTGCATTCAATTCACTGCAGGGAAATCCGGTCTTACTTCGAGTCAGAGCATCTCGGTGTCCATTCCACTTGAGACCACAAACTCAGGGTCCCTCTCACATACCTGTAGCTGAGAGAAGCCTCCTCTTGAGGTGCTTGTGGAAAGTTGGTATTCCTCTTGAGTCGAAGCCAGGGACTAAGCTCTCATCTCGAGTTGATTTGGGGTCCACGGAGCCCTTTCGTGTTGCTCCAGTGACCTCAGGATCCCTCTAGACTTGAGACAGTGATCTTGGGTTTTCTCTAGAGTGCCATCAAGGAAATCAAGGCTCCTTTCATTTTTGATGTGGAATACGGAATTGCTCTGCACGCAGGGCAGGGGAATCGGGCCTCATCTCGCGGCGAGTGGGAAGTCTCATGGTTTTTCTCGAGTTGCTGCCGGAACGTGGGGTATATTCTCAAGTTACGACGGGGAGGGCCCTTCCAGACACGTGTTTGTTCAGCGACGTCAGTACTCCTGCCTAGGTGTGAGGGACACCTCGGGATTCTCCTCGAGTCTTGGAATGGCAATTGGGACGAGTCTCCACGTGAGGCGGGAGACCCAGGGTCCCTTTCCACGTGCCACAGGGATCCTGGGACTCCTATCCATTTTCAAGATGAGTCAGGCATGGTCTCCTTTGGAAGCATTGATCTCTGCAGACCTCTCGAGTTTTCAAAGGATGTGAGGCCTCCGGTCACGATGAGGCGGAGGATTAGGTCTTTCTCTGTGGTCTCCAGAGGGGATTCAGACATTCCATCGTCTTGGGAGATGCAAGAGGAGCCTGCATTCAATTCACTGCAGGGATGTCCGGCCTTACTTCGAGTCAGAGCATCTCAGTGTCCATTGCACTTGAGGCCACAAACTCAGGTCCCTCTCACAAACCTGTAGCTGAGAGAAGCCTCCTCTTGAGGTGCTTGTGGAAAGTTGGTATTTCTCTTGAGTCGAAGCCAGGGACTAAGCTCTCATCTCAAGTTGATTTGTGGTCCACGGAGCCCTTTCGTGTTGCTCCAGTGATCTCAGGATCCCTCTAGACTTGAGACAGTGATCTTGGGTTTTCGCTGGAGTGCCATCAAGGAAATCACGGCTCCTTTCACGTTTGATGTGGAACACGGAATTGCTCTGCATGCAGTGCAGGGGAATCGGGCCTCAACTCGCGGCGAGCGGGAAATCTCATGGTTTTTCTCGAGTTTCGGCCAGAACTTGGGGTATATTCTCGAGTTCCGACGGGAAGGGCCCTTCCAGACACGTGTTTGTTCAGCGACGTCAGGACTCCTGCCTAGGTGTGAGGGAAACCTCGGGATTCTCCTCGAGTCTTGGCATGGCAATTGGGACGCGTCTCCACATGAGGCGGGAGACCCAGGGTCCCTTTCCACGTGCCACAGTGATCCTGGGACTCCTATCCATTTTCAAGATGAGTCAGGCATCGGCTCCTTTGGAAGCATTGATCTCTGCAGACCTCTCGAGTTTTCAAAGGATGTGAGGCCTCCGGTAGCGATGAGGCGGAGGATTAGGTCTTTCTCTGTGGTCTCCAGAGGGCATTCAGACATTCCATCGTCTTGGGAGATGCAAGACGAGCCTGCATTCAATTCCCTGCAGGGATATCCGGCCTTACTTCGAGTCAGAGCATCTCAGTGTCCATTGCACTTGAGGCCACAAACTCAGGTCCCTCTCACAAACCTGTAGCTGAGAGAAGAATCCTCTTGAGGTGCTTGTGGAAAGTTGGTATTCCTCTTGAGTCGAAGCCAGGGACTAAGCTCTTATCTCGAGGTGATTTGGGGTCCACGGAGCCCTTTCGTGTTGCTCCAGTGACCTCAGGATCCCTCTAGACTTGAGACAGTGATCTTGGGTTTTCTCTGGAGTGTCATCAACGAAATCAAGGTTCCTTTCACGTTTGATGTGGAACATGGAATTGCTCTGCACGCAGTGCAGGGGAATCGGGCCTCATCTCGTGTCGAGGGGGAAGTCTCAAGGTTTTTCTCGAGTTGCGGCCGGAACCTGGGGTATATTCTCGAGTTACGACGGGGAGGGCCCTTCCAGACACGTGTTTGTTCAGCGACGTCAGGACTCCTGCGTAGGTGCCAGGGACACCTCGGGATTCTCCTCGAGTCTTGGCATTGCCATTGGGACGCGTCTCCACATGAGGCGGGAGACCCAGGGTCCCTTTCCACGTGCCACAGGGATCCTGGGACTCCTATCCATTTTCAAGAGGAGTCAGGCATCGTCTCCTTTGAAAGCATTGATCTCCGCGGACCTCTCGAGTTTTCAAAGGATGTGAGGCCTCCGGTCGCGATGAGGTGGAGAATTAGGTCTTTCTCTGAGGTCTCCACAGGGGATTCAGACATCCCTTCGTCTTGGGAGATGCAAGACGAGCCTGCATTCAATTCACTGCAGGGATATCCGGACTTACTTCGAGTCAGAGCATCTCGGTGTCCATTTCACTTGAGGCCACAAACTCAGGGTCCCTCTCACATACCTGTAGCTGAGAGAAGCCTCCGCTTGAGGTGCTTGTGGAACGTTGGTATTCCTCTTGAGTCGAAGCCAGGGACTAAGCTCTCATCTCGAGTTGATTTGGGGTCCACGGAGCCCTTTCGTGTTGGTACAGTGACCTCAGCATCCCTCTAGACTTGAGACAGTGATCTTGGGTTTTCTCTGGAGTGCCATCACGGAAATCAAGGCTTTTTTCTCGTTTGATGTGGAACACGGAATTGCTCTGCACGCAGTGCAGGGGAACCGGGCCTCATCTCGCGGCGAGGGGGAAGTCTCATGGATTTTCTCGAGTTGCGACCGGAACCTCGGGTATATTGTCGAGTTATGACGGGGAGGTCCTTTAAAGATACTGATTTTTCAGCGACGTCAGGACTCCTGCTTAGGTGCGAGGGACACCTCTGGATGCTCCTCGAGTCTGGGCATGGCAATTGGGACGCGTCTCCACGTGAGGCGGGAGACCCAGTGTCCCTTTCCACATGCCACAGGGATCCTGGGACTCCTATCCATTTTCAAGAGGAGTCAGGCATCGTCTCCTTTGGAAACATTTATCTCCGCGGACCTCTCGAGTTTTCAAATGATGTGAGGCCTCCGGTCGCAATGAGGCAGAGAACTAGGTCTTTCTCTGTGGTCTCCACAGGGGATGAGACATCCCTTCGTCCTGGGAGATGCAAAACAAGCCTGCATTCAATTCACTGCAGGGATATCCGGCCTTACTTCGAGTCAGAGCATCTCGGTATCCATTCCACTTGAGGCCACAAACTCAGGGTCCCTCTCACATACCTGTAGCTGAGAGAAGCCTCCTGTTGAGGTTCTTGTGGAAAGTTAGTATTCCTCTTGAGTATAATCCAGGAAATAAGCTCTCATGTCGAGTTGATTTGGGGTCCACACAGCCCTTTCGTGTTGCTACAGTGACCTCAGGATCCCTCTAGACTTGAGACAGTGATCTTGGGTATTCTCTGGAGTGCCATCAAGGAAATCAAGGCTCCTTTCACGTTTGATGTGGAACATGGAATTGCTCTGCACGCAGTGCAGGGGAATCGGGCCTCATCTCGCGGTGAGGGGGAAGTCTCATGTTTTTTCTCGAGTTGCGGCCGGAACCTGGGGTGTATTCTCGAGATCGACGGGTAGGGCCCTTCCAGACACGTGTTTGTTCAGCGATGTCAGGACACCTGCCTAGGTGCGAGGGACAACTCGGGCTTCTCCTCGAGCCTTGGCATGGCAATTGGGACACGTCTCCACGTGAGTCGGTAGACCCAATGTCCCTTTCCACGTGCCACAGGGATCCTGGGAATCCTATCCATTTTCAAGAGGAGTCAGGCATCGTCTCCTTTGGAAGCATTGATCTCCGCGGACCTCTCGAGTTTTCAAAGGATGTCATGTTCCATTCGCGATGAGGCGGAGAACTAGGTCTTTCTCTGTGGTCTCCACAGGGGATTCAGACATCCCTTCGTCTTGGGAGATGCAAGACGAGCCTGCATTCAATTCACTGCAGGGATATCCGGTCTTACTCTGAGTCAGAACATCTCGGTGTCCATTCCACTTGAGGCCACAAACTCAGGGTCCCTCTCACATACCTGTAGCTGAGAGAAGTCTCCTCTTGAGGTGCTTGTGGAAAGTTGGTATTCCTCTTGAGTCAAAGCCAGGGGCTAAGCTCTCATCTAGAGTTGATTTGGGGTACACGGAGCCCTTTCGTGTTGCTACAGTGACCTCAGGATCCCTCAAGATGTGAGACAGTGATCTTGGGTTTTCTCTGGAGTGCCATCAAGGAAATCAAGGCTCCTTTCACGTTTGATGTGGAACACAGAATTGCTCTGCACGCAGTGCAGGGGAATCGGGCCTCATCTCGCGGCGAGGGGGAAGT
Source organism: Dama dama (assembly GCF_033118175.1). Lineage (NCBI taxonomy): Eukaryota > Metazoa > Chordata > Mammalia > Artiodactyla > Cervidae > Dama > Dama dama. The sequence continues at coordinate 1,527,402 of NW_026870961.1, forward strand.
CTCATGGTTTTTCTCGAGTTGCGGCCGGAACCTGGGGTATATTCTCGAGTTACGACGGGGAGGGCCCTTCCAGACACGTGTTTCTTCAGCGACGTCAGGATTCCTGCCTAGGTGCGAGGGACACTTCGGGATTCTCCTCGAGTCTCGGCATGGCAACTGGAACGCGTCTCCACATGAGGCGGGAGACCCAGTGTCCCCTTCCACGTGCCACAGCTATCCTGGGACTCCTATCCATTTTCAAGAGGAGTCAGGCATCGTCTCCTTTGGAAACATTGATCTCAACGAACCTCTCGAATTTTCAAAGCATGTGAGGCCTCCGGTCGCGATGAGGCGGAGAACTAGGTCTTTCTCTGTGGTCTCCACAGGGGATTCAGACATCCCTTCGTCTTGGGAGATGCAAGACGAGCCTGCATTCAATTCACTGCAGGGATATCCGGCCTTACTTCAAGTCAGAGCTTCTCGGTGTCCATTTCACTTGAGGCCACAAACTCAGGGTCCCTCTCACATACCTGTAGCTGAGAGAAGCCTCCTCTTGAGGTGCTTGTGGAACGTTGGTATTCCTCTTGAGTCGAAGCCAGGGACTAAGCTCTCATCTCGAGTTGATTTGGGGTCCACGGAGACCTTTCGTGTTGCTCCAGTGTTCTCAGGGTCCCTCTAGACTTGAGACAGTGATCTTGGGTTTTCTCTGGAGTGCCATCACGGAAATCAAGGCTTTTGTCTCGTTTGATGTGGAACACGGAATTGCTCTGCACGCAGTGCAGGGGAATCAGGCTTCATCTCGCGGCGAGGGGGAAGTCTCATGGTTTTTCTCGAGTTGCGGCCGGAACCTGTGGTATATTCTCGACTTACGATGGGGAGAGCCTTTCCAGTCAAGTGTTTGTTGAGCGACGTCAGGACTCCTGCCTAGGTGCGAGGGACACCTCTGGATTCTCCTCGAGTCTTGACATGGCAATTGGGACGCGTCTCCACGTGAGGCGGGAGACCCAGGGTCCCTTTCCACATGCCACAGGGATCCTGGGACTCCTATCCATTTTCAAGAATAGTAAGGCATCGTCTCCTTTGGAAGCATTGATCTCCGGGGACCTCTCGAGTTTTCAAAGGATGTGAGGCTTCCGGTCGCGACGAGTCGGAGAACGAGGTCTTTCTCTGTGGTCTCCACAGGGGATTCAGACATCCCTTCGTCTTGGGAGATGCAAGACGAGCCTGCATTCAATTCACTGCAGGGATATCCGGGCTAACGTCGAGTAAAAGCTTCTCGGTGTCCATTCCACTTGAGGCCACAAACTCAGGGTCCCTCTCACATACCTGTAGCTGAGAGAAGCCTCCTCTTGAGGTGCTTGTGGAAAGTTGGTATTCCTCTTGAGTCGAAGCCAGGTACTAAGCTCTCATCTCGAGTTGATTTGGGGTCCACAGAGCCCTTTCGTTTTGCTACAGTGACCTCAGGATCCCGCTAGACATGAGACAGTGATCTTGGGTTTTCTCTGGAGTGCCATCAAGGAAATCAAGGCTTTTTTGTCGTTTGATGTGGAACACGGAATTGCTCCTCACGCAGTGCAGGGGAATCGGGCCTCATCTCGCGGCGAGGGGGAAGTCTCATGGTTTTTCTCGATTTGCGGCCGGAACCTGGGGTATATTCTCGAGTTACGACGGGGAAGGCCCTTCCAGACACGTGTTTGTTCAGCGACGTCAGGACTCCTGCCTAGGTGCGAGGGACACCTCGGGATTCTCCTCGAGTCTTGGCATGGCAATTGAGACCCGTCTCCACGTGAGGGGGGAGACCCAGGGTCCCTTTCCACGTGCCACAGGGATCCTGGGAATCCTATCCATTTTCAAGAGGAGTCAGGCATCGTCTCCTTTGGAAGCATTGATCTCCGCGGACCTCTCGAGTTTTCAAAGGATGGGAGGCCTCCGGTCGCGATGAGGCGGAGGACTAGGTCTTTCTCTGTGGTCTCCACAGGGGAATCAGACATCCCTTCATCTTGGGAGATGCAAGACGAGCCTGCATTCAATTCACTGCAGGGATATCCGGCCTTACTTCGAGTCAGAGCATCTCGGTGTCCATTCCACTTGAGGCCACAAACTCAGGGTCCCTCTCACATACCTGCAGCTGAGAGAAGCCTCCTCTTGAGGTGCTTGTGGAAAGTTGATATTCCTCTTGAGTCGAAGCCTGGGACTAAGCTCTCATCTCGAGTTGATTTGGGGTCCACGGAGCCCTTTCGTGTTGCTCCAGTGACCTCAGGATCCCTCTAGACTTGAGACAGTGATCTTGGGTTTTCTCTGGAGTGCCATCAAGGAAATCAAGGCTCCTTTCACGTTTGATGTGGAACACGGAATTGCTCCTCACGCAGTGCAGGGGAATCGGACCTCATCTCGCGGCGAGGGGGAAGTCTCATGGTTTTTCTCGAGTGTGGCCGGAACCTGCGGTATATTCTCGAGTTACGACTGGGAGGGCCCTTCCAGACACGAGTTATTTCACTAACGTCAGGTCTCCTGCCTAGGTGCGAGGGACACCTCGGGATTCTCCTCGAGTCTTGGCATGGCAATTGGGACGCGTCTCCACGTGAGGCGGGAGACCCAGGGTCCCTTTCCACATGCCACAGGGATCCTCGGACTCCTATCCATTTTCAAGAGGAGTCAGGCATCGTCTCCTTTGGAAGCATTGATCTCCGCAGACCTCTCGAGTTTTCCAAGGATGTGAGGCCTCCGGTCGCGATGAGGCGGAGAACTAGGTCTTTCTCTGTGTTCTCCACAGGTGATTCAGACATCCCTTCGCCTTGGGAGATGCAAGAGGAGCCTGCATTCGATCACTGCAGGAATATCCAGCCTTACTTCGAGTCACAGCATCTCCGTGTTCATTCCACTTGAGGCCACAAACTAAGGGTCCCTCTCACATACCTGTAGCTGAGATAAGCCTCCTCTTGAGGTGCTTGTGGAAAGTTGGTATTCCTCTTGAGTCGAAGCCAGGGACTAAGCTCTCATCTCGAGTTGCTTTGGGGTCCAAGGAGCCCTTTCGTGTTGCTCCAGTGACCTCTGGATCCCTCTAGACTTGAGACAGTGATCTTGGGTTTTCTCTGGAGTCCCATCAAGGAAATCAAGGCTCCTTTCACCTTTGATGTGGAACACGGAATTGCTCTGCACGCAGTGCAGGGGAATCTGGCCTCATGTCGGGGCGAGGGGGAAGTTTCATGGTTTTTCTCGAGTTGCGGCCGGAACCTGGGGTATATTCTCGACTTACGACGGGGAGGGCCCTTCCAGACATGGGTTTGTTCAGCGACGTCAGGACTCCTGCCTAGGTGCGAGGGACACCTTGGGATTCTCCTCGAGTCTTGGCATGTCAATTGGGATGCGTCTCCACGTGAGGCGGGAGACCCAGGGTCCCTTTCCACGTGCCAGAGGGATCCTGGGACTCCTATCCATTTTCAAGAGGAGTCAGGCATCGTCTCCTTTGGAAACATTGATCTCCGCGAACCTGTCGAGGTTTCAAAGGATGTAAGGCCTCCGGTCGCGAAGAGGCGGAGAACTAGGTCTTTCTCTGTGGTCTGCACAGGGTATTCAGACATCCCTTCGCCTTGGGAGATGCAAGACGAGCCTGCATTCAATTCACTGCAGGAATATCCAGCCTTACTTCGAGTCAGAGCATCTCGGTGTCCATTCCACTTGATGCCACAAACTCAGGGTACCCCTCACATACCTGTAGCTGAGAGAAGCCTCCTCTTGAGGTGCTTGTGGAAAGTTGGTATTCCTCTTGAGTCGAACCCAGGGACAAAACTCTCACCTCAAGTTAATTTGGGGTCCATGGAGCTCTTTCGTGTTGCTCCAGTGACCTCAGGATCCCTCTAGACTTGAGACAGTGATCTTGGGTTTTCTCTGGAGTGCCATCAAAGAAATCAAGGCTCCTTTTAAGTTTGATGTGGAACACGGAATTGCTCTGCACGCAGTGCAGGGGAACCGGGCCTCATCTCGCGGCGAGGGGGAAGTCTCATGGATTTTCTCGAGTTGCGGCCGGAACCTCGGGTATATTGTCGAGTTATGACGGGGAGGTCCTTTAAAGATACTGATTTTTCAGCGATGTTAGGACTCCTGCTTAGGTGCGAGGGACACCTCTGGATGCTCCTCGAGTCTGGGCATGGCAATTGGGACGCGTCTCCACGTGAGGCGGGAGACCCAGTGTCCCTTTCCACATGCCACAGGGATCCTGGGACTCCTATCCATTTTCAAGAGGAGTCAGGCATCGTCTCCTTTTGAAGTATTGATATCCGCGGACCTCTCGAGTTTTCAAAGGATATGAGGCCTCCGGTTGCTTTGAGGTGGAGGACTAGGTCTTTCTCTGTGGTCTCCACAGGGGATTCAGACAACCATTCGTCTTGGGAGATGCAAGACCAGACTGCATTCAATACACTGCAGGGATATCCGGCCTTACTTCGAGTCAGAGCATATCGGTGTCCATTCCACTCGAGGCCACATACTCAGGGTCCCTCTCACATACCTGTAGCTGAGAGAAGCCTCCTCTTGAGGTGCTTGTGGAAAGTTGGTATTCCTCTTGACTCGAAGCCAGGGACTAAGCTCTCATCTCGAGTTGATTTGGGGTCCACGGAGCCCTTTCGTGTTGCTACAGTGACCTCAGGATCCCTCAAGATGTGAGACAGTGATCTTTGGTTTTCTCTGGAGTGCCATCAAGGAAATCAAGGCTCCTTTCACGTTTGATGTGGAACACTAAATTGCTCTGCACGCAGTGCAGGGGAATCAGGCCTCATCTCGCGGAGAGGGGGAAGTCTCATGGTTTTTCTCGAGTTGCGGCCGGAACCTGGGGTATATTCTCGAGTTACGACGGGGAGGGCCCTTCCTGACACGTGTTTGTTCAGCGACGTCAGGACTCCTGCCTAGTGCGAGGGACACCTCGGTATTCTCCTCGAGTCTTGGCATGGCAATTGGGACGCGTCTCCACGTGAGGCGGGAGACCCAGTGTCCCTTTCCACATGCCACAGGGATCCTGGGACTCCTATCCATTTTCAAGAGGAGTCAGGCATCGTCTCCTTTGGAAACATTTATCTCCGCGGACCTCTCGAGTTTTCAAATGATGTGAGGCCTCCGGTCGCAATGAGGCAGAGAACTAGGTCTTTCTCTGTGGTCTCCACAGGGGATGAGACATCCCTTCGTCCTGGGAGATGCAAAACAAGCCTGCATTCAATTCACTGCAGGGATATCCGGCCTTACTTCGAGTCAGAGCATCTCGGTATCCATTCCACTTGAGGCCACAAACTCAGGGTCCCTCTCACATACCTGTAGCTGAGAGAAGCCTCCTGTTGAGGTTCTTGTGGAAAGTTAGTATTCCTCTTGAGTATAATCCAGGAAATAAGCTCTCATGTCGAGTTGATTTGGGGTCCACACAGCCCTTTCGTGTTGCTACAGTGACCTCAGGATCCCTCTAGACTTGAGACAGTGATCTTGGGTATTCTCTGGAGTGCCATCAAGGAAATCAAGGCTCCTTTCACGTTTGATGTGGAACATGGAATTGCTCTGCACGCAGTGCAGGGGAATCGGGCCTCATCTCGCGGTGAGGGGGAAGTCTCATGTTTTTTCTCGAGTTGCGGCCGGAACCTGGGGTGTATTCTCGAGATCGACGGGTAGGGCCCTTCCAGACACGTGTTTGTTCAGCGATGTCAGGACACCTGCCTAGGTGCGAGGGACAACTCGGGCTTCTCCTCGAGCCTTGGCATGGCAATTGGGACACGTCTCCACGTGAGTCGGTAGACCCAATGTCCCTTTCCACGTGCCACAGGGATCCTGGGAATCCTATCCATTTTCAAGAGGAGTCAGGCATCGTCTCCTTTGGAAGCATTGATCTCCGCGGACCTCTCGAGTTTTCAAAGGATGTCATGTTCCATTCGCGATGAGGCGGAGAACTAGGTCTTTCTCTGTGGTCTCCACAGGGGATTCAGACATCCCTTCGTCTTGGGAGATGCAAGACGAGCCTGCATTCAATTCACTGCAGGGATATCCGGTCTTACTCTGAGTCAGAACATCTCGGTGTCCATTCCACTTGAGGCCACAAACTCAGGGTCCCTCTCACATACCTGTAGCTGAGAGAAGTCTCCTCTTGAGGTGCTTGTGGAAAGTTGGTATTCCTCTTGAGTCAAAGCCAGGGACTAAGCTCTCATCTAGAGTTGATTTGGGGTACACGGAGCCCTTTCGTGTTGCTACAGTGACCTCAGGATCCCTCAAGATGTGAGACAGTGATCTTGGGTTTTCTCTGGAGTGCCATCAAGGAAATCAAGGCTCCTTTCACGTTTGATGTGGAACACAGAATTGCTCTGCACGCAGTGCAGGGGAATCGGGCCTCATCTCGCGGCGAGGGGGAAGTCTCATGGTTTTTCTCGAGTTGCGGCCGGAACCTGGGGTATATTCTCGAGTTACGACGGGGAGGGCCCTTCCAGACACGTGTTTCTTCAGCGACGTCAGGATTCCTGCCTAGGTGCGAGGGACACTTCGGGATTCTCCTCGAGTCTCGGCATGGCAACTGGAACGCGTCTCCACATGAGGCGGGAGACCCAGAGTCCCCTTCCACGTGCCACAGCTATCCTGGGACTCCTATCCATTTTCAAGAGGAGTCAGGCATCGTCTCCTTTGGAAACATTGATCTCCACGAACCTCTCGAATTTTCAAAGCATGTGAGGCCTCCGGTCGCGATGAGGCGGAGAACTAGGTCTTTCTCTGTGGTCTCCACAGGGGATTCAGACATCCCTTCGTCTTGGGAGATGCAAGACGAGCCTGCATTCAATTCACTGCAGGGATATCCGGCCTTACTTCAAGTCAGAGCATCTCGGTGTCCATTTCACTTGAGGCCACAAACTCAGGGTCCCTCTCACATACCTGTAGCTGAGAGAAGCCTCCTCTTGAGGTGCTTGTGGAACGTTGGTATTCCTCTTGAGTCGAAGCCAGGGACTAAGCTCTCATCTCGAGTTGATTTGGGGTCCACGGAGACCTTTCGTGTTGCTCCAGTGTTCTCAGGGTCCCTCTAGACTTGAGACAGTGATCTTGGGTTTTCTCTGGAGTGCCATCACGGAAATCAAGGCTTTTGTCTCGTTTGATGTGGAACACGGAATTGCTCTGCACGCAGTGCAGGGGAATCAGGCTTCATCTCGCGGCGAGGGGGAAGTCTCATGGTTTTTCTCGAGTTGCGGCCGGAACCTGTGGTATATTCTCGACTTACGATGGGGAGAGCCTTTCCAGTCAAGTGTTTGTTGAGCGACGTCAGGACTCCTGCCTAGGTGCGAGGGACACCTCTGGATTCTCCTCGAGTCTTGACATGGCAATTGGGACGCGTCTCCACGTGAGGCGGGAGACCCAGGGTCCCTTTCCACATGCCACAGGGATCCTGGGACTCCTATCCATTTTCAAGAGGAGTCAGGCATCGTCTCCTTTGAAAGCATTGATCTCCGCGGACCTCTCGAGTTTTCAAAGGATGTGAGGCCTCCGGTCGCAATGAGGCGGAGAATTAGGTCTTTCTCTGTGGTCTCCACAGGGGATTCAGACATCCCTTCGTCTTGGGAGATGCAAGACGAGCCTGCATTCAATTCACTGCAGGGATATCCAGCCTTACTTCGAATCAGAGCATCTCGGTGTCCATTCCATTTGAGGCCACAAACTCAGGGTCCCTCTCACATACCTGTAGCTGAGAGAAGCCTCCTCTTGAGGTGCTTGTGGAACGTTGGTATTCCTCTTGAGTCAAAGCCAGGGACTAAGCTCTCATCTCGAGTTGATTTGGGGTCCACGGAGACCTTTCGTGTTGCTCCAGTGTTCTCAGGATCCCTCTAGACTTGAGACAGTGATCTTGGGTTTTCTCTGGAGTGCCATCACGGAAATCAAGGCTTTTTTCTCGTTTGATGTGGAACACGGAATTGCTCTGCACGCAGTGCAGGGGAGTCGGGCCTCATCTCGCGGCGAGGGTGAAGTCTCATGGTTTTTCTCGAGTTGCGGCCGGAACCTGGGGTATATTTTCGAGTTACGACAGGGAGGGCCCTTCCAGACACGTGTTTGTTCAGCGACGTCAGGACTCCTGCCTAGGTACCAGGACACCTCGGGATTCTCCTCGAGTCTTGGCATGCCATTGGGACGCGTCTCCAAGAGAGGCGGGAGACCCAGGGTCCCTTTCTACGTGCCACACGGATCCTGGGACTCCTATCCATTTTCAAGAAGAGTCAGGCATCGTCTCCTTTGGAAGCATTGATCTCCGCATACCTCTCGAGTTTTCAAAGGATGTGATGCTTCCGGTCGCGATGAGGCAGAGAACTAGGTCTTTCTCTGTGGTCTCCACAGGGGATTCAGACATCCCTTCTTCTTGGGAGATGCAAGACGAGCCTGCTTTCAATTCACTGCAGGGATATCCGGCCTAACTTCGAGTCAGAGCTTCTCGGTGTCCATTCCACTTGAGGCCACAAACTCAGGGTCCCACTCACATACCTGTAGCTGAGAGAAGCCTCCTCTTGAGGTGCTTGTGGAAAGTTGGTATTCCTCTTGAGTCGAAGCCGGGGACTAAGCTGTCATCTCGAGTTGATTTGTGGTCCACGGAGCCCTTTCTTGTTGCTAGAGTAACCTCAGGATCCCTCTAGACTTGAGACAGTGATTTTGGGTTTTCTCTGGAGTGCCATCAAGGAAATCAAGGCTTTTTTGTCGTTTGATGTGGAACACGGAATTGCTCTGCACGCAGTGCAGGGGAATCGGGCCTCATCTCGCGGCGAGGGCGAAGTCTCATGTTTTTTCTCGAGTTGCGGCCTGAACCTGGGGTATATTCTCGAGTTACGACGGGGAGGGCCCTTCCAGACACGTGTTTGTTCACGACGTCAGGACTCCTCCCTAGGTACCAGGGACACCTCGGGATTCTCCTCGAGTCTTGGCATGCCATTGGGACGCATCTCCAATTGAGGCGGGAGACCCAGGGTCCCTTTCCACGTGCCACACGGATCCTGGGACTCCAATCCATTTTCAAGAGGAGTCAGGCATCGTCTCCTTTGGAAGCATTGATCTCCGCAGACCTCTCGAGTTTTCAAAGGATGTGAGGCCTCCGGTCGCGATGAGGTGGAGAACTAGGTCTTTCTCTGTGGTCTCCACAGGGGATTCAGACATCCCTTCGTCTTGGGAGATGCAAGACGAGCCTGCATTCATTTCACTGCAGGGATATTCGGCCTTGCTTCGAGTCAGAGCATCTCGGTGCCCATTCCAATTGAGGCCACAAAATCAGGGTCCCTCTCACATAACTGTAGCTGAGAGAAGCCTCCTCTTCAGGTGCTTGTGGAAAGTTGGTATTCCTCTTGAGTCGAAGCCAGGGACTAAGCTCTCATCTCGAGTTGATTTGGGGTCCACAGAGCCCTTTCGTTTTGCTACAGTGACCTCAGGATCCCTCTAGACTTGAGACAGTGATCTTGGGTTTTTTCTGGAGTGCCATCAAGGCAATCAAGGCTCCTTTCAAGTTTGATGTGGAACACGGAATTGCTCTGCACGCAGTACAGGGGAATCGGGCCTCATCTCGCGGCGAGGGGGAAGTCTCATGGTTTTTCTCGAGTTGCGGACGGAACCTGGGGTATATTCTCGACTTACGATGGGGAGAGCCCTTCCAGTCAAGTGTTTGTTGAGCGACGTCAGGACTCCTGCCTAGGTGCGAGGGACACCTCGGGATTCTCCTCGAGTCTTGACATGGCAATTGGGACGCGTCTCCACGTGAGGCGGGAGACCCAGGGTCCCTTTCCAAGTGCCACACGGATCCTGGGACTCCTATCCATTTTCAAGAGGAGTCAGGCATCGTCTCCTTTGGAAGCATTGATCTCCGCGGACCTCTCTAGTTTTCAAAGGATGTGAGGCCTCTGGTCGCGATGAGGCGGGGACTAGGTCTTTCTCTGTGGTCTCCACAGGGAATTCAGACATCCTTTCATCTTGCGAGATGCAAGACGAGCCTGCATTCTATTCACTGCAGGGATATCCGGCCTTACTGCGAGTCAGAGCATCTCGGTGTCCATTCCACTTGAGGCCACAAACTCAGGGTCCCTCTCACATACCTGTAGCTGAGAGAAGCCTCCTCTTGAGGTGCTTGTGGAAAGTTGGTATTCCTCTTGAGTCGAAGCCAGGGAATAAGCTCTCATCTCGAGTTGATTTGGGGTCCACGGAGCCCTTTCCTGTTGCTCCAGTGAACTCAGGATCCCTCTAGACTTGAGACAGTGATCTTTGGTTTTCTCTGGAGTGCCATCAAGGAAATCAAGGCTCCTTTCACGTTTGATGTGGAACACGGAATTGCTCTGTGCCCAGTGCTAGGGTATCGGGCCTCATCTCGCGGCGAGGGGGAAGTCTCATGATTTCTCTCGAGTTGCGGCCGGAACCTGGGGCATATTCTCGAGTTACAACGGGGAGGGCCCTTCCAGACTCCTGTTTGTTCAGCGACGTCAGGACTCCTGCCTAGGTGCGAGGGACACCTCGGGATTCTCCTCGAGTCTTGGCATGGCAATTGCGACGCGACTCCACGAGAGGTAGGAGACCCAGGGTCCCTTTCCACGTGCCACAGGGATCCTGGGACTCCTATCCATTTTCAAGAGGAGTCAGGCATCGTCTTTTTGGAAGCATTGATCTCCGCGGACTTCTCGAGTTTTCAAAGCATGTGAGGCCTCCGCTCGCGATGAGGCGGAGAATTAGGTCTTTCTCTGTGGTCTCCACAGGGGATTCAGACATCCCTTCGTCTTGGGAGATGCAAGAAGAGCCTGCATTCAATTCACTGCAGGGATATCCGGCCTTACTTCGACTCAGAGCATCTCGGTGTCCATTCCACTTGAGGCCACAAACTCAGGGGCCCTCTCACATACCTGTTGCTGAGAGAAGCCTCCTCTTGAGGTGCTTGTGGAAAGTTGGTATTCCTCTTGACTCGAAGCCAGAGACTACGCTCTCATCTCGAGTTGATTTGGTGTCCACGGATCCCTTTCGTGTTGCTACAGTGACCTCAGGATCCCTCTAGACTTGAGACAGTGATCTTGGGTTTTCTCTGGAGTGCCATCAAGGAAGTCAAGGCTCCTTTCATTTTTGATGTGGAATACGGAATTGCTCTGCACGCAGGGCAGGGGAATCGGGCCTCATCTCGCATCGAGAGGGAAGTCTCACGGTTTTTCTCGAGTTGTGGCAGGAACCTGGGGTATATTCTCAAGTTACGACGGGGAGGGCCCTTCCAAACACGTGTTTGTTCAGCGACGTCAGGACTCCTGCCTACGTGCATGGGACACCTCGGGATTCTCCTTGAGTCTTGGCATGGCAATTGGGACGTGTCTCCACGTTAGGCGGGAGACCCAGTGTCCCTTTCCACGTGCCACAGTGATCCTGGGACTCCTATCCATTTTCAAGAGGAGTCAGGCACCGTCTCCTTTGGAAGCATTGATCTCTGCAGACCTCTCGAGTTTTCAAAGAATGTGAGGCCTCCGGTCACGATGAGGCGGAGGACTAGGTCTTTCTCTGTGGTCTCCACAGGGGATTCAGACATCCCTTCGTCTTGGGAGATGCAAGAAGAGCCTGCATTCAATTCACTGCAGGCATATCCGGCCTTACTTCGTGTCAGAGCATCTCGGTGTCCAATGCACTTGAGGCCACAAACTCAGGGTCCCTCTCACAAACCTGTAACTGAGAGAAGCCTCCTCTTTAGGTGCTTGTGGAAAGTTGGTATTCCTCTTGATTCGAAGCCAGGGACTAAGCTCTCATCTCGAGTTGATTTGGGGTCCACGGAGCCCTTTCGTGTTGCTCCAGTGACCTCAGGATCCCTCTAGACTTGAGACAGTGATCTTGGGTTTTCTCTGGAGTGCCATCAAGGAAATCAAGCCTCCTTTCACGTTTGATGTGGAACACGGAATTGCTCTGCATGCAGTGCAGGGGAATCGGGCCTCAACTCGCGGCGAAGGGGAAATCTCATGGTTTTTCTCGAGTTGCGGCCGGAACCTGGGGTATATTCTCGAGTTACGACGGGGAGGACCCTTCCTGAAACGTGTTTGTTCAGCGACGTCAGGACTCATGCCTACATGCGAGGGACACCTCGGGATTCTCCTCGAGTCTTGGCATGGCAATTGGGACGCGTCTCCACATGAGGCGGGAGACCCAGGGTCCCTTTCCACGTGCCAGAGGGATCCTGGGACTCCTATCCATTTTCAAGAGGAGTCAGGCATTGTCTCCTTTGGAAGCATTGATCTCCGCGGACCTCTCGAGTTTTCAAAGAATGTGAGGCCTCCGGTCGCGATGAGGCGGAGAACTAGGTCTTTCTCTGTGGTCTCCACAGGGGATTCATACATCCGTTCGTCTTGGGAGATGCAAGACGAGCCTGCATGCAATTCACTGCAGGGATATCTGGCCTTACTTCGAGTCACAGCATCTCGGTGTCCATTGCACTTGAGGCCACAAACTCAGGGTCCCTCTCACAAACCTGTAGCTGAGAGAAGCCTCCTCTTGAGGTGCTTGTGGAAAGTTGGTATTCCTCTTGAGTCGAAGCCAGGGACTAAGCTCTCATCTCGAGTTGATTTGGGGTCCACGGAGCCCTTTCGTGTTGGTCCAGTGACCTCAGGATCCCTCTAGACTTTATACAGTGATCTTGGGTTTTCTCTGGAGTGCCATCAAGGAAATCAAGGCTCCTTTCAGGCTTGATGTGGAACACGGAATTGCTCTGCACGCACTGCAGGGGAATCGGGCCTCATCTCGCGGCGAGGGGGAAGTCTCATGGTTTTTCTCGAGTTGCGGCCGGAACCTGGGGTATATTCTCGAGTTACGACGGGGAGGGCCCTTCCTTACACGTGTTTGTTCAGCGACGTCAGGACTCCTGCCTAGGTATGAGGGACACCTCGGGATTCTCCTCGAGTCTTGGCATGGCAATTGGGACGAGTCTCCACGTGAGGCGGGAGACCCAGGGTCCCTTTCCACGTGCCACAGGGATCCTGGGACTCCTATCCATTTTCAAGAGGAGTCAGGCATCGTCTCCTTTGGAAGCATTGATCTCCGCGGACCTCTCTAGTTTTCAAAGGATGTGAGGCCTCCGGTCGCGATGAGGCGGAGGACTAGGTCTTTCTCTGTGGTCTCCACAGGGGATTCAGACATCCCTTCATTTTGGCAGATGCAAGACGAGCCTGCATTCAATTCACTGCAGGGATATCCGGCCTTACTTCGAGTCAGAGCATCTCGGTGTCCATTCCACTTGAGGCCACAAACTCAGGGTCCCTCTCACATACCTGTAGCTGAGAGAAGCCTCCTCTTGAGGTGCTTGTGGAAAGTTGGTATTCCTCTTGAGTCGAAGCCAGGGACTAAGCTCTCATCTCGAGTTGATTTGGGGTCCACGGAGCCCTTTCTTGTTGCTCCAGTGACCTCAGGATCCCTCTAGACTTGAGACAGTGATCTTGGGTTTTCTCTGGAGTGCCATCAAGGAAATCAAGTCTCCTTTCACGTTTGATGTGGAACACGGAACTGCTCTGCATGCAGTGCAGGGGATTCGGGCCTCATCTCGCGGCGAGGGGGCAGTCTCATGGTTTTTCTCGAGTTGCGGGCAGAACCTGGGGTATATTCTCGAGTTACGACGGGGAGGGCCCTTCCAGACACGTGTTTGTTCAGCGACGTCAGGACTCCTGCCTAGGTGCGAGGGACACCTCGGGATTCTCCTCGAGTCTTGGCATGGCAATTGTGACGCGTCTCCACGTGAGGCGGGAGACCCAGGGTCCCTTTCCACGTGCCACAGGGATCCTGGTACTAGTATCCATTTTCAAGAGGAGTCAGGCATCGTCTCCTTTGGAAGCATTGATCTCCGCGGACCTCTCGAGTTTTCAAAGGATATGAGGCCTCCGGTCACGATGAGGCGGAGGACTAGGTCTTTCTCTGTGGTCTCCACAGGGGATTCAGACATCCCTTCGTCTTGGGAGATGCAAGACGAGCCTGCATTCAATTCACTGCAGGGATATGCGGCCTTACTTCGTGTCAGAGCATCTCGGTGTCCATTGCACTTGAGGCCACAAACTCAGGGTCCCTCTCACATACCTGTAGCTGAGAGAAGCCTCCTCTTGAGGTGCTTGTGGAAAGTTGGTATTCCTCTTGAGTCGAAGCCAGGGACTAAGCGCTCATCTCGAGTTGATTTGGGGTCCACGGAGCCCTTTCGTGTTGCTCCAGTGACCTCAGGATCCCTCTAGACTTGAGACAGTGATCTTGGGTTTTCTCTGGAGTGCCATCAAGGAAATCAAGGCTCCTTTCACGTTTGATGTGGAACACGGAATTGCTCTGCACGCAGTGCAGGGGAATCGGGCCTCATCTCGCGGCGAGGGGAAGTCTCATGGTTTTTCTCGAGTTGCGGCCGGAACCTGGGGTATATTCTTGAGTTACGACGGGGAGGGCCCTTCCAGACACGTGTTTGTTCATCGACGTCAGGACTCCTGCCTAGGTGCGAGGGACACCTCGGGATTCTCCTCGAGTCTTGGCATGGCAATTGAGACATGTCTCCACGTGAGGCGGGAGACCCAGTGTCCCTTTCCATGTGCCACAGGGATCCTGGGGCTCCTATCCATTTTCAAGAGGAGTCAGGCATCGTCTCCTTTGCAAGCATTGATCTCCGCGGACCTCTCGAGTTTTCAAAGGATGTGAGGCCTCCGGTCGCGATGAGGCGGAGGACTAGGTCTTTCTCTGTGGTCTCCACAGGGGATTCAGACATCCCTTCGTCTTGGGAGATGCAAGACGAGCCTGCATTCACTTCACTGCAGGGATATCCGGCCTTACTTCGAGTCAGAGCATCTCGATGTCCATTCCACTTGAGGCCACAAACTCAGGGTCCCTCTCACATACCTGTAGCTGAGAGAAGCCTCCTCTTGAGGGACTTGTGGAAAGTTGGTATTCCTCTTGAGTCGAAGTCAGGGACTAAGCTCTAATCTCGAGTTGATTTGGGTTCCATGGAGCCCTTTCGTGTTGCTACAGTGACCTCAGGATCCCTCTAGACTTGAGACAGTGATCTTGGGTTTTCTCTGGAGTGCCATCAAGGAAATTAAGGCTCCTTTCACGTTTGATGTGGAACACGGAATTGCTCTGCACGCAGTGCAGGGGAATCGGGCCTCATCTCGCTGCGAGGGGGAAGTCTCATGGTTTTTCTCGAGTTGCGGCCGGAACCTGGTGTATATTCTCGAGTTACGACGGGCAGGGCCCTTCCAGACACGTGTTTGTTCAGCGACGTCAGGACTCCTGCCTAGGTGCGAGGGACACCTCGGGATTCTCCTCGAGTCTTGGCATGGCAATTGGGACCCGTCTCCACGTGAAGCGGGAGACCCAGGGTCCCCGTCCATGTGGACAGGGACCCTGGAACTCCTAACCATTTTCAAGAGGAGTCAGGCATCGTCTCCTTTGGAAGCATTGATCTCCGCGGACCTCTCGAGTTTTCCAAGGATGTGAGGCCTCCGGTCACGATGAGGCGGAGGACCAGGTCTTTCTCTGTGGTCTCCACAGGGGATTCATACATCCCTTTGTCTTGGGAGATGCAAGACGAGCCTGCATTTAATTCACTGCAGGGATATCCGGCATTATTTCGAGTCAGAGCATCTCGGTGTCCATTCCACTTGAGGCCACAAACTCAGGGTCCCTCTCATATACCTGTAGCTGAGAGAAGCCTCCTCTTGAGGTGCTTGTGGAAAGTTGGTATTCCTCTTGAGTCGAAGCCAGGGACTAAGCTCTCATCTCGAGTTGATTTGGGGTCCACGGAGCCCTTTCGTGTTGCTCCAGTGACCTCAGGATCCCTCTAGACTTGAGACAGTGACTTTGGGTTTTCTCTGGAGTGGCATCAAGGAAATCAAGGCTCCTTTCACGTTTGATGTGGAACACGGAATTGCTCTGCACGCAGTGCAGGGGAATCGGGCCTCATCTCGCAGCGAGGGGGAAGTCTCATGGTTTTTCTCGAGTTGCGGCCGGAACCTTGGGTATATTCTCGAGTTACGACGGGGAGGGCCCTTCCAGACACGTGTTTGTTCAGCGACGTCAGGACTCCTGCCTAGTTGCGAGGGACACCTCGGGATTCTCCTCGAGTCTTGGCATGGCAATTGGGACGTGTCTCCACGTGAGGCAGGAGACCTAGGGTCCCTTTCCACGTGCCACAGGGATCCTGGGACTCCTATCCATTTTCAAGAGGAGTCAGGCATCGTCTCCTTTGGAAGCATTTATCTCCGCGGACCTCTCGAGTTTTCAAAGGATGTGAGGCCTCCGGTCGCGATGAGGCGTAGGAATAGGTCTTTCCCTGTGGTCTCCACAGGGGATTCAGACATCCCTTCGTCTTGGGAGATGCAAGACGAGCCTGCATTCACTTCACTGCAGGGATATCCGGCCTTACTTCGAGTCAGAGCATCTCGGTGTCCATTCGATTTGAGGCCACAAACTCAGGGTCCCTCTCACCTACCTGTAGCTGAGAGAAGCCTCCTCTTGAGGTGCTTTTGGAAAGTTGGTATTCCTCTTGAGTCGAAGCCAGGGACTAAGCTTTCATCTCGAGTTGATTTGGGGTCCACGGAGCCCTTTCGTGTTGCTCCTGTGACCTCAGGATCCCTCTAGACTTGAGACAGTGATCTTGGGTTTTCTCTGGAGTGCCATCAAGGAAATCAAGGCTCCTTTCACGTTTGATGTGGAACACGGAATTGCTCTGCACGCAGTGCAGGGGAATCGGGCCTCATCTCGCGGCGAGGGGGAAGTCTCATGGTTTTTCTCGAGTTGCGGCCGGAACCTGGGGTATATTCTCGAGTTACGACGGGGAGGGCCCTTCCAGACACGTGTTTGTTCAGCGACGTCAGGACACCTGCCTAGGTGCGAGGGACACCTCGGGATTCTCCTCGAGTCTTGGCATGGCAATTGGGACGCGTCTCCACGTGAGGCGGGAGACCCAGGGTCCCTTTCCACGTGCCACAGGGATCCTGGGACTCCTATCCATTTTCAAGAGGAGTCAGGCATCGTCTCCTTTGGAAGCATTGATCTCCGCGGACCTCTCGAGTTTTCAAAGGATGTGAGGCCTCCGGTCGCGATGAGGCAGATAACTAGATCTTTCTCTGTGGTCTCCACAGGGGATTCAGACATCCCTTCGTCTTGGGAGATGCAAGACGAGCCTGCATTCAATTCACTGCAGGGATATCCGGCCTTACTTCGAGTCAGAGCATCTCGGTGTCCATTCGATTTGAGGCCACAAACTCAGGGTCCCTCTCACCTACCTGTAGCTGAGAGAACCCTCCTCTTGAGGTGCTTTTGGAAAGTTGGTATTCCTCTTGAGTCGAAGCCAGGGACTGAGCTCTCATCTCCAGTTGATTTGGGGTCCACGGAGCCCTTTCCTTTTGCTCCAGTGACCTCAGGATCCCTCTAGACTTGAGACAGTGATCTTGGGTTTTCTCTGGAGTGCCGTCAAGGAAATCAAGGCTCCTTTCACGTTTGATGTGGAACACGCAATTGCTCTGCATGCAGTGCAGGGGAATCGGGCCTCATCTCGCGGCGAGGGGGAAGTCTCATGGTTTTTCTCGAGTTGCGGCCGGAACCTGGGGTATATTCTCGAGTTACGACGGGGAGGGCCCTTCCAGACACCTGTTTGTTCAGCGACGCCAGCACTCCTGCCTAGGTGCGAGGGACACCTCGGGATTCTCCTCGAGTCTTGGCATGGCAATTGGGACGCGTCTCCACGTGAGGCGGGAGACCCAGTGTCCCTTTCCACGTTCCACAGGGATCCTGGGACTACTATCCATTTTCAAGAGGAGTCAGGCATCGTCTCCTTTGGAAGCATTGATCTCCGCGGACCTCTCGAGTTTTCAAAGGATGTGAGGCCTCCGGTCGCGATGAGGCCGAGGACTAGGTCTTTCTCTGTGGTCTCCACAGGGGATTCAGACATCCCTTCGTCTTGGGAGATGCAAGACGAGCCTTCTTTCCATTCACTGCAGGGATATCCGGCCTTACTTCGAGTCAGAGCCTCTCGGTGTCCATTCCACTTTAGGCCACAAACTCAGGGTCCCTCTCACATACCTGTAGCTGAGAGAAGCCTCCTCTTGAGGTGCTTGTGGAAAGTTGGTATTCCTCTTGACTCGAAGCCAGGGGCAAAGCTCTCATCTCGAGTTGATATGGGGTCCATGGAGACCTTTCGTGTTGCTCCAGTGACCGCAGGATCCCTCTAGACGTGAGACAGTGATCTTGGGTTTTCTCTGGAGTGCCATCAAGGAAATCTAGGCTCCTTTCACGTTTGATGTGGAACACGGAATTGCTCTGCACGCAGTGCAGGGGAATCGGTCCTCATCTCGCGGCGAGGGGGAAGTCTCATGGTTTTTCTCGAGTTGCGGCCGGACCCTGGGGTATATTCTCGAGTTACGACGGGGAGGGCCCTTCCAGACACCTGTTTGTTCAGCGACGCCAGCACTCCTGCCTAGGTGCGAGGGACACCTCGGGATTCTCCTCGCATCTTGGCATGGCAATTGGGACGCGTCTCCACGTGAGGCGGGAGACACAGTGTCCCTTTCCACGTTCCACAGGGATCCTGGGACTACTATCCATTTTCAAGAGGAGTCAGGCATCGTCTCCTTTGGAAGCATTGATCTCCGCGGACCTCTCGAGTTTTCAAAGGATGTGAGGCCTCCGGTCGCGATGAGTCGGATAACTAGGTCTTTCTCTGTGGTCTCCACAGGGGATTCAGACATCCCTTCGTCTTGGGAGATGCAAGACGAGCCTGCATTCAATTCACTGCAGGGATATCCGGCCATACTTCGAGTCAGAGCATCTCGGTGTCCATTCAACTTGAGGCCACAAACTCAGGGTCCCTCTCACATACCTGTAGCTGAGAGAAGCCTCCTCTTGAGGTGCTTGTGGAAAGTTGGTATTCCTCTTGACTCGAAGCCAGGGGCTAAGCTCTCATCTCGAGTTGATTTGGGGTCCACGGAGCACTTTCTTTTTGCTACAGTGACCTCAGGATCACTCTAGACTTGAGACAGTCATCTTCGGTTTTCTCTGGAGTGCCATCAAGGAAATCAAGGCTCCTTTCACGTTTGATGGGGAACACGGAATTGCGCTGCAGGCAGTGCAGGGGAATCGGGCCTCATCTCACGGAGAGGGGGAAGTCTCATGGTTTTTCTCGAGTGGCGGCCGGAACCTGGGTTATATTCTCGAGTTACGACGGAGGGGGGGCCCTTCCAGACACGTGTTTGTTCAGCGACGTCAGGACTCCTGCCTAGGTGCGAGGGACACCTCGAGATTCTCCTCGAATCTTGGCATGGCAATTGGGAGGCGTCTCCACGTGAGGCGGGAGACCCAGGGTCCCTTTCCACATGCCACAGGGATCCTGGGACTCCTATCCATTTTCAAGGGGAGTCAGGAATCGTCTCCTTTGGAAGCATTCATATCCGCGGACCTCTCGAGTTTTCAAAGGATGTGAGGCCTCCGGTCGCCATGAGGCGGAGAACTAGTTCTTTCTCTATGGTCTCCACAGGGGATTCAGACATCCCTTCGTCTTGGGAGATGCAAGACGAGTTTGCTTTCAATTCACTGCAGGGATATCGGGCCTTACTTCGAGTCAGAGACTCTCGGTGTGCATTCCACTTGAGGCCACAACCTCAGGGTCCCTCTCACATACATGTAGCTGAGAGAAGCCTCCTCTTGAGGTGCTTGTGGAAAGTTGGTATTCCTCTTGAGTCAAAGTCAGGGACTAAGCTCTCATCTCGAGTTGATTTGTGGTCCACGGAGCCCTTTCGTGTTGATCCAGTGACCTCAGGATCCCTCTAGACTTGAGACAGTGATCTTGGGTTTTCTCTGGAGTGGCATCAAGGAAATCAAGGCTCCTTTCACGTTTGATGTGGAACACGGAATTGCTCCTCACGCAGTGAAGGGGAATCTGGCCTCATCTCGTGGCGAGGGGTAAGTCTCATGGTTTTTCTCGAGTTGCGGCCGGAACCTGGGGTATATTCTCGAGTTAAGACGGGGAGGGCCCCTGCAGACACGTGTTTGTTCTGCGACGTCTGGACTCCTGCCTAGGTGCGAGGGACAACTCGGGATTCTCCTAGAATCTTGGCATGGCAATTGGGACGCGTCTCCACGTGAGGCGGGAGACCCAGGTTCCCTTTCCACGTGCCACAGGGATCCTGGACTCCTATCCATTTTCAAGAGGAGTCAGCCATCGTCTCCTTTGGAAGCATTGATCTCAGCGGACCTCTTGAGTTTTCAAAGGATGTGAGGCCTCCGTTCGCGTTGAGGCGGAGGACTAGGTCTTTCTCTGTGGTCTCCACAGGGGATTCAGACAACCCTTCGTCTTGGGAGATGCAAGACGAGCCTGCGTTCAATTCACTGCAGGGATATCCGGCCTTACTTCGAGTCAGAACATCTCGGTGTCCATTCCACTTGAGGCCACAACCTCAGGGTCTCTCTCACATACCTGTAGCTGAGAGAAGCCTCCTCTTGAGGTGCTTGTGGAAAGTTGGTATTCCTCTTGAGTCGAAGCCAGGGACTAAGCTCTCATCTCGAGTTGATTTGGGGTCCACGGAGCCCTTTCTTGTTGCTCCAGTGACCTCAGGATCCCTCTAGACTTGAGACAGTAACTATGGGTTTTCTCTGGAGTGGCATCAAGGAAATCAAGGCTCCTTTCACGTTTGATGTGCAACATGGAATTGCTCTGCACGCATTGCAGGGGAATCGGGCCTCATCTCGCGGCGAGGGGGAAGTCTCATGGTTTTTCTCGAGTTGCGGCCGGAACCTGGGGTATATTCTTGAATTACGAGAGGGGAGGGCCCTTCCAGACACGTGTTTGTTCAGCGACGTCAGGACTCCGGCCTAGGTGCGAGGGACACCTCGAGATTCTCCTCGAGTCTTGCCATGGCAATTGGGACACGTCTGCACGTGAGGCGGGAGACCCAGGGTCCCTTTCCACGTGCCACAGGGATCCTGGGACTCCTATCCATTTTCAAGAGGAGTCAGGCATCGTCTCCTTTGGAAGCATTGATCTCCGCGGACCTCTCGAGTTTTCAAAGGATGTGAGGCCTCCGGTCGCGATGAGGCGGAGGACCAGGTCTTTCTCTGTGGTCTCCACAGGGGATACAGACATCCCTTCGTATTGGGAGATGCAAGACGAGCCTGCATTTAATTCACTGCAGGGATATTCGGCCTTATTTCGAGTCAGAGCATCTCGGTGTCCATTCCACTTGAGGCCACAAACTCAGGGTCCCTCTCATATACCTGTAGCTGAGAGAAGCCTCCTCTTGAGGTGCTTGTGGAAAGTTGGTATTCCTCTTGAGTCGAAGCCAGGGACTAAGCTCTCATCTCGAGTTGATTTGGGGTCCACGGAGCCCTTTCGTGTTGCTCCAGTGACCTCAGGATCCCTCTAGACTTGAGACAGTGACTTTGGGTTTTCTCTGGAGTGGCATCAAGGAAATCAAGGCTCCTTTCACGTTTGATGTGGAACACGGAATTGCTCTGCACGCAGTGCAGGGGAATCGGGCCTCATCTCGCGGCGAGGGGGAAGTCTCATGGTTTTTCTCGAGTTGCGGCCGGAACCTGGGGTATATTCTCGAGTTACGATGGGGAGGGCCCTTCCAGACACGTGTTTGTTCAGCGACGTCAGGACTCCTGCCTAGGTGCGAGGGACACCTCGGGATTCTCCTCGAGTCTTGGCATGGCAATTGGGACGCGTCTCCACGTGAGGCAGGAGACCTAGGTTCCCTTTCCACATGCCACAGGGATCCTGGGACTCCTATCCATTTTCAAGAGGAGTCAGGCATCGTCTCCTTTGGAAGCATTGATCTCCGCGGACCTCTCGAGTTTTCAAAGGATGTGAGGCCTCCGGCCACGATGAGGCGGAGGACTAGGTCTTTCTCTGTGGTCTCCACAGGGGATTCAGACATCCCTTCTTCTTGGGAGATGCAAGACGAGCCTGCATTCACTTAACTGCAGGGATATCCGGCCTTACTTCGAGTCAGAGCATCTCGGTGTCCATTCGATTTGAGGCCACAAACTCAGGGTCCCTCTCACCTACCTGTAGCTGAGAGAACCCTCCTCTTGAGGTGCTTTTGGAAAGTTGGTATTCCTCTTGAGTCGAAGCCAGGGACTGAGCTCTCATCTCCAGTTGATTTGGGGTCCACGGAGCCCTTTCCTTTTGCTCCAGTGACCTCAGGATCCCTCTAGACTTGAGACAGTGATCTTGGGTTTTCTCTGGAGTGCCGTCAAGGAAATCAAGGCTCCTTTCACGTTTGATGTGGAACACGCAATTGCTCTGCACGCAGTGCAGGGGAATCGGGCCTCATCTCGCGGCGAGGGGGAAGTCTCATGGTTTTTCTCGAGTTGCGGCCGGAACCTGGGGTATATTCTCGAGTTACGACGGGGAGGGCCCTTCCAGACACCTGTTTGTTCAGCGACGCCAGCACTCCTGCCTAGGTGCGAGGGACACCTCGGGATTCTCCTCGAGTCTTGGCATGGCAATTGGGACGCGTCTCCACGTGAGGCGGGAGACCCAGTGTCCCTTTCCACGTTCCACAGGGATCCTGGGACTACTATCCATTTTCAAGAGGAGTCAGGCATCGTCTCCTTTGGAAGCATTGATCTCCGCGGACCTCTCGAGTTTTCAAAGGATGTGAGGCCTCCGGTCGCGATGAGGCCGAGGACTAGGTCTTTCTCTGTGGTCTACACAGGGGATTCAGACATCCCTTCGTCTTGGGAGATGCAAGACGAGCCTTCTTTCCATTCACTGCAGGGATATCCGGCCTTACTTCGAGTCAGAGCCTCTCGGTGTCCATTCCACTTTAGGCCACAAACTCAGGGTCCCTCTCACATACCTGTAGCTGAGAGAAGCCTCCTCTTGAGGTGCTTGTGGAAAGTTGGTATTCCTCTTGACTCGAAGCCAGGGGCAAAGCTCTCATCTCGAGTTGATATGGGGTCCATGGAGACCTTTCGTGTTGCTCCAGTGACCGCAGGATCCCTCTAGACGTGAGACAGTGATCTTGGGTTTTCTCTGGAGTGCCATCAAGGAAATCTAGGCTCCTTTCACGTTTGATGTGGAACACGGAATTGCTCTGCACGCAGTGCAGGGGAATCGGTCCTCATCTCGCGGCGAGGGGGAAGTCTCATGGTTTTTCTCGAGTTGCGGCCGGAACCTGGGGTATATTCTCGAGTTACGACGGGGAGGGCCCTTCCAGACACCTGTTTGTTCAGCGACGCCAGCACTCCTGCCTAGGTGCGAGGGACACCTCGGGATTCTCCTCGCATCTTGGCATGGCAATTGGGACGCGTCTCCACGTGAGGCGGGAGACACAGTGTCCCTTTCCACGTTCCACAGGGATCCTGGGACTACTATCCATTTTCAAGAGGAGTCAGGCATCGTCTCCTTTGGAAGCATTGATCTCCGCGGACCTCTCGAGTTTTCAAAGGATGTGAGGCCTCCGGTCGCGATGAGTCGGATAACTAGGTCTTTCTCTGTGGTCTCCACAGGGGATTCAGACATCCCTTCGTCTTGGGAGATGCAAGACGAGCCTGCATTCAATTCACTGCAGGGATATCCGGCCATACTTCGAGTCAGAGCATCTCGGTGTCCATTCAACTTGAGGCCACAAACTCAGGGTCCCTCTCACATACCTGTAGCTGAGAGAAGCCTCCTCTTGAGGTGCTTGTGGAAAGTTGGTATTCCTCTTGACTCGAAGCCAGGGGCTAAGCTCTCATCTCGAGTTGATTTGGGGTCCACGGAGCACTTTCTTTTTGCTACAGTGACCTCAGGATCACTCTAGACTTGAGACAGTCATCTTCGGTTTTCTCTGGAGTGCCATCAAGGAAATCAAGGCTCCTTTCACGTTTGATGGGGAACACGGAATTGCGCTGCACGCAGTGCAGGGGAATCGGGCCTCATCTCACGGAGAGGGGGAAGTCTCATGGTTTTTCTCGAGTGGCGGCCGGAACCTGGGTTATATTCTCGAGTTACGACGGAGGGGGGGCCCTTCCAGACACGTGTTTGTTCAGCGACGTCAGGACTCCTGCCTAGGTGCGAGGGACACCTCGAGATTCTCCTCGAATCTTGGCATGGCAATTGGGACGCGTCTCCACGTGAGGCGGGAGACCCAGGGTCCCTTTCCACATGCCACAGGGATCCTGGGACTCCTATCCATTTTCAAGGGGAGTCAGGAATCGTCTCCTTTGGAAGCATTCATATCCGCGGACCTCTCGAGTTTTCAAAGGATGTGAGGCCTCCGGTCGCCATGAGGCGGAGAACTAGTACTTTCTCTATGGTCTCCACAGGGGATTCAGACATCCCTTCGTCTTGGGAGATGCAAGACGAGTTTGCTTTCAATTCACTGCAGGGATATCGGGCCTTACTTCGAGTCAGAGACTCTCGGTGTGCATTCCACTTGAGGCCACAACCTCAGGGTCCCTCTCACATACATGTAGCTGAGAGAAGCCTCCTCT
The DNA here is from genome assembly GCF_033118175.1 of Dama dama. NCBI lineage: Eukaryota > Metazoa > Chordata > Mammalia > Artiodactyla > Cervidae > Dama > Dama dama. Next base: position 1,551,804 of record NW_026870961.1, read on the forward strand.
TGAGGTGCTTGTGGAAAGTTGGTATTCCTCTTGAGTCAAAGTCAGGGACTAAGCTCTCATCTCGAGTTGATTTGTGGTCCACGGAGCCCTTTCGTGTTGATCCAGTGACCTCAGGATCCCTCTAGACTTGAGACAGTGATCTTGGGTTTTCTCTGGAGTGGCATCAAGGAAATCAAGGCTCCTTTCACGTTTGATGTGGAACACGGAATTGCTCCTCACGCAGTGAAGGGGAATCTGGCCTCATCTCCTGGCGAGGGGTAAGTCTCATGGTTTTTCTCGAGTTGCGGCCGGAACCTGGGGTATATTCTCGAGTTAAGACGGGGAGGGCCCCTGCAGACACGTGTTTGTTCTGCGACGTCTGGACTCCTGCCTAGGTGCGAGGGACAACTCGGGATTCTCCTCGAATCTTGGCATGGCAATTGGGACGCGTCTCCACGTGAGGCGGGAGACCCAGGTTCCCTTTCCACGTGCCACAGGGATCCTGGACTCCTATCCATTTTCAAGAGGAGTCAGCCATCGTCTCCTTTGGAAGCATTGATCTCAGCGGACCTCTTGAGTTTTCAAAGGATGTGAGGCCTCCGTTCGCGTTGAGGCGGAGGACTAGGTCTTTCTCTGTGGTCTCCACAGGGGATTCAGACAACCCTTCGTCTTGGGAGATGCAAGACGAGCCTGCGTTCAATTCACTGCAGGGATATCCGGCCTTACTTCGAGTCAGAACATCTCGGTGTCCATTCCACTTGAGGCCACAACCTCAGGGTCTCTCTCACATACCTGTAGCTGAGAGAAGCCTCCTCTTGAGGTGCTTGTGGAAAGTTGGTATTCCTCTTGAGTCGAAGCCAGGGACTAAGCTCTCATCTCGAGTTGATTTGGGGTCCACGGAGCCCTTTCTTGTTGCTCCAGTGACCTCAGGATCCCTCTAGACTTGAGACAGTAACTATGGGTTTTCTCTGGAGTGGCATCAAGGAAATCAAGTCTCCTTTCACGTTTGATGTGCAACACGGAATTGCTCTGCACGCATTGCAGGGGAATCGGGCCTCATCTCGCGGCGAGGGGGAAGTCTCATGGTTTTTCTCGAGTTGCGGCCGGAACCTGGGGTATATTCTTGAATTACGAGAGGGGAGGGCCCTTCCAGACACGTGTTTGTTCAGCGACGTCAGGACTCCGGCCTAGGTGCGAGGGACACCTCGAGATTCTCCTCGAGTCTTGGCATGGCAATTGGGACGCGTCTCCACGTGAGGCGGGAGACCCAGGGTCCCTTTCCACGTGCCACAGGGATCCTGGGACTCCTATCCATTTTCAAGAGGAGTCAGGCATCGTCTCCTTTGGAAGCATTGATCTCCGCGGACCTCTCGAGTTTTCAAAGAATGTGAGGCCTCCGGTCGCGATGAGGGGGAGGACTAGGTCTTTCTCTGTGGTCTCCACGGGGGAATCAGACATCCCTTCGTCTTGGGAGATGCAAGACGAGCCTGCATTCAATTCACTGCAGGGATATCCGGCCTTACCTCGAGTCAGAGCATCTCGGTGTCCATTCCACTTGAGGCCACAAACTCAGGGTCCCTCTCACATACCTGTAGCTGACAGAAGCCTCCTTTGAGGTGCTTGTGGAAAGTTGGTATTCCTCTTGAGTCGAAGCCAGGAACTAAGTTCTCATCTCGAGTTGATTTGGGGTCCACGGAGCCCTTTCGTGTTGCTCCAGTGACCTCAGGATCCCTCTAGACTTGAGACAGTGACTTTGGGTTTTCTCTGGAGTGGCATCAAGGAAATCAAGGCTCCTTTCACGTTTGATGTGGAACACGGAATTGCTCTGCACGCAGTGCAGGGGAATCGGGCCTCATCTCGCGGCGAGGGGGAAGTCTCATGGTTTTTCTCGAGTTGCGGCCGGAACCTGGGGTATATTCTCGAGTTACGATGGGGAGGGCCCTTCCAGACACGTGTTTGTTCAGCGACGTCAGGACTCCTGCCTAGGTGCGAGGGACACCTCGGGATTCTCCTCGAGTCTTGGCATGGCAATTGGGACGCGTCTCCACGTGAGGCAGGAGACCTAGGGTCCCTTTCCACATGCCACAGGGATCCTGGGACTCCTATCCATTTTCAAGAGGAGTCAGGCATCGTCTCCTTTGGAAGCATTGATCTCCGCGGACCTCTCGAGTTTTCAAAGGATGTGAGGCCTCCGGCCACGATGAGGCGGAGGACTAGGTCTTTCTCTGTGGTCTCCACAGGGGATTCAGACATCCCTTCGTCTTGGGAGATGCAAGACGAGCCTGCATTCACTTAACTGCAGGGATATCCGGCCTTACTTCGAGTCAGAGCATCTCGGTGTCCATTCGATTTGAGGCCACAAACTCAGGGTCCCTCTCACCTACCTGTAGCTGAGAGAAGCCTCCTCTTGAGGTGCTTTTGGAAAGTTGGTATTCCTCTTGAGTCGAAGCCAGGGACTAAGCTCTCATCTCGAGTTGATTTGGGGTCCACGGAGCCCTTTCGTGTTGCTCCAGTGACCTCAGGATCCCTCTAGACTTGAGACAGTAACTTTGGGTTTTCTCTGGAGTGGCATCAAGGAAATCAAGGCTCCTTTCACGTTTGATGTGCAACACGGAATTGCTCTGCACGCAGTGCAGGGGAATCGGGCCTCATCTCGCGGCGAGGGGGAAGTCTCATGGTTTTTCTCGAGTTGCGGCCGGAACCTGGGGTATATTCTTGAATTACGAGAGGGGAGGGCCCTTCCAGACACGTGTTTGTTCAGCGACGTCAGGACTCCGGCCTAGGTGCGAGGGACACCTCGGGATTCTCCTCGAGTCTTGCCATGGCAATTGGGACACGTCTGCACGTGAGGCGGGAAACCCAGGTTCCCTTTCCACGTGAAACAGGGATCCTGGGACTCCTATCCATTTTGAAGAGGAGTCAGGCATCGTCTCCTTTGTAAGCCTTGATCTCCGCGGACCTCTCGAGTTTTCAAAGGATGTGAGGCCTCCGGTCGTGATGAGGCGGAGGACTAGGTCTTTCTCTGTGGTCTCCACAGCGGATTCAGACATCCCTTCGTCTTGGGAGATGCAAGACGAGCCTGCATTCAATTCACTGCAGGGATATCCGGCCTTAATTCGAGTCAGAGCATCTCGGTGTCCATTCCACTTGAAGCCCCAAACTCAGGGTCCCTCTCACATACCTGTAGCTGAGAGAAGCCTCCTCTTGAGGTGCTTGTGGAAAGTTGGTATTCCTCTTGAGTCGAAGCCAGGCACTAAGCTCTCATCTCGAGTTGATTTGGGGTCCACGGAGCCCTTTCCTGTTGCTCCAGTGACCTCAGGATCCCTCTAGACTTGAGACAGTGATCTTGGGTTTTCTCTGGAGTGCCATCGAGGAAATCAAGGCTCCTTTCACGTTTGATGTGGAACACGGAATTGCTCTGCACGCAGTGCAGGGGAATCGGGCCTCATCTCGCGGCGAGGGGGAAGTCTCATGGTTTTTCTCGAGTTGCGGCCGGAACATGGGGTATATTCTCGAGTTACGACGGGGAGGGCCCTTCCAGACACGTGTTTGTTCAGCGACCTCAGACCCCTGCCTAGGTGTGAGGGACACCTCGGCATTCTCCTCGAGTATTTGACTTGCAATTGGAACGCGTCTCCACGTGAGGCGGGAGACCCAGGGTCCCTTTCCACGTGCTACCGATATCCTGGGACTCCTATCCATTTTCAAGAGGAGTCAGGCATCTTCTCCTTCGGAAGTATTGATCTCAGCGGTCGTCTCGAGTTTTAAAAGGATATGAGGCCTCCTGTCGCGAGGAAGCGGAGGACTAGGTCTTTCTCTGTGGTCCGCACAGGGGATTCAGACAACCCTTCGTCTTGGGAGATGCAAGACAACCTGCATTCAATTCACTGCAGGGATATCCGGCCTTACTTCGAGTCAGAGCATCTCGGTGTCCATTCCACTTGAGGCCACAAACTCTGGGTCCCTCTAACATACCTGCAGCTGAGAGAAGCCTCCTCTTGAGGTGCTTGTGGCAAGTTGGTATTCCTCTTGAGTCGAAGCCAGGGACTAAGCTCTCATCTCGGGTTGATTTGGGGTCCATGGAGCCCTTTCGTGTTGCTCCAGTGACCTCAGGATCCCTCTAGACTTGAGACAGTGATCTTGGGTTTGCTCTGGAGTGCCATCAAGGAAATCAAGGCTCCTTTCACGTTTGATGTGGAACACGGAATTGCTCTGCTCGCAGTGCAGGGGAATCGGGCCTCATCTCGCGGCGAGGGGGAAGTCTCATGGTTTTTCTCGAGGTGCCGTCGGAACCTTGGGTATATTCTCGAGTTACGACGGGGAGGGCCCTTCCAGACACGTGTTTGTTCAGCGACGTCAGGACTCCTGCCTAGGTGCGAGGGACACCTCGGGATTCTCCTCGAGTCTTGGCATGGCAATTGGGACGCGTCTCCACGTGAGGCGGGAGACCCAGGGTCCCTTTCCACGTGCCACAGGGATCCTGGGACTCCTATCCATTTTCAAGAGGAGTCAGGCATCGTCTACTTTGGAAGCATTGATCTCCGCGGACCTCTCGAGTTTTCAAAGAATGTGAGGCCTCCGGTCGCGATGAGGCGGAGGACTAGGTCTTTCTCTGTGGTCTCCACGGGGGAATCAGACATCCCTTCGTCTTGGGAGATGCAAGACGAGCCTGCATTCAATTCACTGCAGGGATATCCGGCCTTACCTCGAGTCAGAGCATCTCGGTGTCCATTCCACTTGAGGCCACAAACTCAGGGTCCCTCTCACATACCTGTAGCTGACAGAAGCCTCCTTTGAGGTGCTTGTGGAAAGTTGGTATTCCTCTTGAGTCGAAGCCAGGAACTAAGTTCTCATCTCGAGTTGATTTGGGGTCCACGGAGCCCTTTCGTGTTGCTCCAGTGACCTCAGGATCCCTCCAGACTTGAGACAGTGATCTTGGGTTTTCTCTGGAGTGCCATCGAGGAAATCAAGGCTCCTTTCACGTTTGATGTGGAACACGGAATTGCTCTGCATGCAGTGCAGGGGAATCGGGCCTCATCTCGCGGCGAGGGGGAAGTCTCATGGTTTTTCTCGAGTTGCGGCCGGAACCTGGGGTATATTCTCGAGTTACTACGGGGAGGGCCCTTCGAGACACGTGTTTGTTCAGCGACGTCAGGACTCCTGCCTAGGTGCGAGGGACACCTCGGGATTCTCCTCGAGTCTTGGCATGGCAATGGGGACGCGTCTCCACGTGAGGCGGGAGACCCAGGATCCCTTTCCACGTGCCACAGTGATCCTGGGACTCCTATCCATTTTCAAGAGGAGTCAGGCATCGTCTCCTTTGGAAGCATTGATCTCCGCGGACCTCTCGAGTTTTCAAAGGATGTGAGGCCTCCGGTCGTGATGAGGTGGAGGACTAGGTCTCTCTTTGTGGTCTCCACAGCGGATTCAGACATCCCTTCGTCTTGGGAGATGCAAGACGAGCCTGCATTCAATTCACTGCAGGGATATCCGGCCTTACTTCGAGTCAGAGCATCTCGGTGTCCATTCCACTTGAGGCCACAAACTCAGGGTCCCTCTCACATACCTGTAGCTGAGAGAAGCCTCCTCTTGAGGTGCTTGTGGAAAGTTGGTATTGCTCTTGAGTCGAAGCCAGGGACTAAGCTCTCATCTCGAGTTGATTTGGGGTCCACGGAGCCCTTTCGTGTTGCTCCAGTGACCTCAGGATCACTCTAGACTTGAGACAGTGATCTTGGGTTTTCTCTGGAGTGCCATCAAGGAAATCAAGTCTCCTTTCACGTTTGATGTGGAACACGGAATTGCTCTGCACGCAGTGCAGGGGAATCGGGAGTCATCTCGCGGCGATGGGGAAGTCTCTTGGTTTTTCTCGAGTTGCGGACGGAACCTGGGGTATATTCTCGAGTTACGACGGGGAGGGCCCTTCCAGACACGTGTTTGTTCAGCGACGTCAGGACTCCTGCCTAGGTGCGAGGGACACGTCGGGATTCTCCTCGAGTCTTGGCATGGCAATTGGGACGCGGATCCACGTGAGGCGGGAGACCCAGGATCCCTTTCCACGTGCCACAGGGATCCTGGTACTCCTATCCATTTTCAAGAGGAGTCAGGCATCGTCTCCTTTGGAAGCATTGATCTCCGCGGACCTCTCGAGTTTTCAAAGGATGTGAGGCCTGCGGTCGTGATGAGGCGGAGGACTAGGTCTTTCTCTGTGATCTCCACAGCGGATTCAGACATCCCTTCGTCTTGGGAGATGCAAGATGAGCCTGCATTCAATTCACTACACGGATATCCAGCCTTACTTCGAGTGAGTGCATCTCGGTGTCATTCCACTTGAGGCCCCAAACTCAGGGTCCCTGTCACTTACCTGTAGCTGAGAGAAACCTCCTCTTGAGGTGCTTGTGGAAAGTTGGTATTCCTCTTGAGTCGAAGCCAGGGACTAAGCTCTCATCTCGAGTTGATTTGGGGTCCACGGAGCCCTTTCGTGTTACTCCAGTGACCTCAGGATCCCTCTAGACTTGAGACAGTGATCTTGGGTTTTCTCTGGAGTGCCATCAAGGAAATCAAGGCTCCTTTCACGTTTGATGTGGAACACGGAATTGCTCTGCACGCAGTGCAGGGGAATCGGGCCTCATCTCACGGCGAGGGGGAAGTCTCATGGTTTTTCTCGAGTTGCGGCCGGAACCTGGGGTATATTCTCGAGTTACGACGGGGAGGGCCCTTCCAGACACGTGTTTGTTCAGCGAAGTCAGGACTCCTGCCTAGGTGCGAGGGACACCTCGGGATTCTCCTCGAGTCTTGGCATGGCAATTGGGACGCGTATCCACGTGAGGCGGGAGCCCCAGGGTCCCTTTCCACGTGCCACAGGGATCCTGGGACACCTATCCATTTTCAAGAGGAGTCAGGCATCGTCTCCTTTGGAAGCATTGATCTCCATGGACCTCTCGAGTTTTCAAAGGATGTGAGGCCTCCGGTCGCTATGAGGCGGAGAACTAGGTCATTCTCTGTGGTCTCCACAGGGGATTCAGACTTCCCTTCGTCTTGGGAGATGCAAGGCGAGCCTGCATTCAAATCACTGCAGGGATATCCGGCCTTACTTCGAGTCAGAGCATCTCGGTGTCCATTCCACTTGAGGCCACAAACTCAGGTCCCTCTGACATACCTGTAGCTGAGAGAAGCCTCCTCTTGAGGTGCTTGTGGAAAGTTGGTATTCCTCTTGAGTCGAAGCCAGGGACTAAGCTCTCATCTCGAGTTGATTTGTGGTCCACGGAGCCCTTTCGTGTTGCTCCAGTGACCTCAGGATCCCTCTAGACTTGAGACAGTGATCTTGGGTTTTCTCTGGAGTGCCATCAAGGAAATCAAGGCTCCTTTCACGTTTGATGTGGAACATGGAATTGCTCTGCATGCAGTGCAGGGGAATCGGGCCTCATCACGCGGCGAGGGGGAAGCCTCATGGTTTTTCTCGAGTTGCGGCTGGAACCTGGGGTATATTCTCGAGTTACGACGGGGAGGGACCTTCCAGACACGTGTTTGTTCAGCGACGTCAGGACTCCTGCCTAGGTGCGAGGGACACCTCGGGATTCTCCTCGAGTCTTGGCATGGCAAGTGGGACGTGTCTCCACGTGAGGCGGGAGACCCAGGGTCCCTTTCCACGTGCCACAGGGATCCTGGGACTCCTATCCATTTTCAAGAGGAGTCAGGCATTGTCTCCTTTGGAAGCATTGATCTCCGCGGACCTCTCGAATTTTCAAAGGATGTGAGGCCTCCGGACGCAATGAGGAGGAAAATTAGGTCTTTCTCTGTGGTCTCCACAGGGGATTCAGACATCCCTTTGTCTTGGGAGATGCAAGACGAACCTGCATTCAATTCACTGCAGGGATATCCGGCCTTACTTCGAGTCAGAGCATCTCGGTGTCCATTCCACTTGAGGCCACACACTCAGGGTCCCTCTCACATACCTGTAGCTGAGAGAACCTCCTCTTGAGGTGCTTGTGGAAAGTTGGTATTCCTCTTGAGTCGAAGCCAGGGACTAAGCTCTCATCTCGAGTTGATTTGGGGTCCACGGAGCCCTTTCGTGTTGCTCCAGTGACCTCAGGATCCCTCTAGACTTGAGACAGTGATCTTGGGTTTTCTCTGGAGTGCCATCAAGGAAATCAAGGCTCCTTTCACGTTTGATGAGGAACACGGAATTGCTCTGCACGCAGTGCAGGGGAATCGGGCCTCATCTCGCGGCGAGGGGGAAGTCTCATGGTTTTCCTCGAGTTGCGGCCGGAACCTGGGGTATATTCTCGAGGTACGACGGCGAGGGCCCTTCCAGGCACGTGTTTGTTCAGCGACGTCAGGACTCCTGCCTAGGTGCGAGGGACACCTCGGGATTCTCCTGGAGTCTTGGCATGGCAATTGGGACGCGTATCCACGTGAGGCGGGAGTCCCAGGGTCCCTTTCCACGTGCTACCGATATCCTGGGACTCCTATCCATTTTCAACAGGAGTCAGGCATCGTCTCCTTCGGAAGTATTGATCTCAGCGGACGTCTCGAGTTTTAAAAGGATATGAGGCCTCCTGTCGCGAGGAGGCGGAGGACTAGGTCTTTCTCTGTGGTCCGCACAGGGGATTCAGACAACCCTTCGTCTTGGGAGATGCAAGACAAGCCTGCATTCAATTCACTGCAGGGATATCCGGCCTTACTTCGAGTCAGAGCATCTCGGTGTCCATTCCACTTGAGGCCACAAACTCTGGGTCCCTCTAACATACCTGCAGCTGAGAGAAGCCTCCTCTTGAGGTGCTTGTGGCAAGTTGGTATTCCTCTTGAGTCGAAGCCAGGGACTAAGCTCTCATCTCGGGTTGATTTGGGGTCCATGGAGCCCTTTCATGTTGCTCCAGTGACCTCAGGATCCCTCTAGACTTGAGACAGTGATCTTGGGTTTTCTCTGGAGTGCCATCAAGGAAATCAAGGCTCCTTTCACGTTTGATGTGGAACACGGAATTGCTCTGCACGCAGTGCAGGGGAATCGGGCCTCATCTCGCGGCGAGCGGGAAGTCTCATGGTTTTTCTCGAGGTGCGGTCGGAACCTTGGGTATATTCTCGAGTTACGATGGGGAGGGCTCCTCCAGACACGTGTTTGTTCAGCGACGTCAGGACTCCTGCCTAGGAGCGAGGGACACCTCGGGATTCTCCTCGAGTCTTGGCATGGCAATTGGGACGCGTATCCACGTGAGGCTTGAGACCCAGGGTCCCTTTCCACGTGCCACAGGGATCCTGGGACTCCTATCCATTTTCAAGAATAGTCAGGCATCGTCTCCTTTGGAAGCATTGATCTCCGCGGACCTCTCGAGTTTTCAAAGGATGTGAGGCCTCCGGTCGCGATGAGTCGGAGGACTAGGACTTTCTCTGTGGTCTCCACAGGGGAATCAGACATCCCTTCGTCTTGGGAGATGCAAGACGAGCCTGCATTCAATTCACTGCAGAGATATCCGGCCTTACTTCGAGTCAGAGCATCTCGGTGTCCATTCCACTTGAGGCCACGAACTCAGGGTCCCTCTCACATACCTGCAGCTGAGAGAAGCCTCCTCTTGAGGTGCTTATGAAAAGTTGGTATTCCTCTTGAGTCGAAGCCAGGGACTAAGCTCTCATCTCGAGTTGATTTGGGGTCCACGGAGCCCTTTTGTGTTGCTCCAGTGACCTCAGGATCCCTCTAGACTTGAGACAGTGATCTTGGGTTTTCTCTGGAGTGCCATCAGGGAAATCAAGGCTCCTTTCACGTTTGACGTGGAACACGGAATTGCTCTGCACGCAGTGCAGGGTAATAGGGCCTCATCTCGCGGCGAGGGGGAAGTCTCATGGCTTTTCTCGAGTTGCGGCCGGAACCTGTGGTATATTCTCGAGTTACGACGGGGAGGGCCCTTCCAGACACGTGTTTGTTCAGCGATGTCAGGACTCCTGCCTAGGTGCGAGGGACACCTCGGGATTCTCCTCGAGTCTTGGCATGGCAATTGGGACGCGTCTCCACGTGAGGCGGGAGACCCAGGGTCCCTTTCCACGTGCCACAGGGATCCTGGGACTCCTATCCATTTTCAAGAGGAGTCAGGCATCGTCTCCTTTGGAAGCATTGATCTCCATGGACCTCTCGAGTTTTCAAAGGATGTGAGGCCTCCGGTCGCGATGAGGCGGAGAACTAGGTCATTCTCTGTGGTCTCCACAGGGGATTCAGACATCCCTTCGTCTTGGGAGATGCAAGGCGAGCCTGCATTCAATTCACTGCAGGGATATCCGGCCTTACTTCGAGTCAGAGCATCTCGGTGTCCATTCCACTTCAGGCCACAAACTCAGTGTACCCCTCACATACCTGTAGCTGAGAGAAGCCTCCTCTTGAGGTGCCTGTGGAAAGTTGGTATTCCTCATGAGTCGAAGCCAGGGACTAAGTTCTCCTCTCGAGTTGATTTGTCGTCCACGGAGCCCTTTCGTGTTGCTCCAGTGACCTCAGGATCCCCCTAGACTTGAGACAGTGATCTTGAGTTTTTCTGGAGTGCCATCAAGGAAATCAAGGCTCCTTTCACATTTGATGTGTAACACGGAATTGCTCTGCACGCAGTGCAGGGGAATCGGGCCTCATCTCGCGGCGAATGGGAAGTCTCATGGTTTTTCTCGAGTTGCGGCCGGAACCTGGTTTATATTCTCGAGTTACGACGGGGAGGGCCCTTCCAGATACGTGTTTGTTCAGCGAAGTCAGGACTCCTGCATAGGTGCGAGGGTCACCTCGGGATTCTCCTCGAGTCTTGGCATGGCAATTGGGACGCGTCTCCCCATGAGGCGGAAGACCTAGGGTCCCTTTCCACGTGCCACAGGGATCCTGGGACTCCTATCCATTTTCAAGAGGAGTCAGGCATCGTCTCCTTTGGAAGCATTGATCTCCGCGGACCTCTTGACTTTTCAAAGGATGTGAGGCCTCCGGTCGCGTTGAAGCGGAGGACTAGGTCTTTCTCTGTGGTCTCCACAGGGTATTCAGACATCCCTTCGTCTTGGGAGATGCAAGACGAGCCTGCATTCAATTCACTGCAGGGATATCCGGCCTTATTTCGAGTCAGAGCATCTCGGTGTCCATTCCACTTGAGGCCACAAACTCAGGGTCCCTCTCACATACCTGTAGCTGAGAGAAGCCTCCTCTTGAGGTGCTTGTGGAAAGTTGGTGTTCCTCTTGAGTCGAAGCCAGGGACTAAGCTCTCATCTCGAGTTGATTTGGGGTCCACAGAGCCCTTTCGTGTTGCTCCAGAGACCTCAGGATCCCTCTAGACTTGAGACAGTGATCTTGGGTTTTCTCTGGAGGGCCATCAAGGAAATCAAGGCTCCTTTCACGTTTGATGTGGAACACGGAATTGCTCTGCACGCAATGCAGGGGAATCGGGCCTCATCTCGCGGCGAGGGGGAAGTCTCATGGTTTTTCTCGAGTTGCGGCCGGAACCTGGGCTATATTCTCGAGTTACGACAGGGAGGGCCCTTCCAGACACGTGTTTGTTCAGCGACGTCAGGACTCCTGCCTAGGTGCGAGGGACACCTCGGGATTCTCCTCGAGTCTTGGCATGGCAAGTGGGACGCGTCTCCACGTGAGGCGGAAGACCCAGAGTCCCTTTCCACGTGCCACAGGGATCCTGGGACTCCTATCCATTTTCAAGAGGAGTCAGGCATCGTCTCTTTTGGAACCATTGATCTGCGCGGACCTCTCGAGTTTTCAAAGGATGTGAGGCCTCCGGTCGCATTGAGGCGGAGGACTAGTTCTTTCTCTGTGGTCTCCACAGGGTATTCAGACATTCCTTCGTCTTGGGAGATGCAAGACGAGCCTGCATTCAATTCACTGCAGGGATATCCGGCCTTACTTCGAGTCAGAGCATCTCGGTGTCCATTCCACTTGAGGCCACAAACTCAGGGTCCCACTCACATACCTGTAGCTGAGAGAGGCCTCCTCTTGAGGTGCTTGTGGAAAGTTGGTATTCCTCTTGAGTTGAAGCCAGGGACTAAGCTCTCATCTCCAGTTGATTTGGGATCCAAGAGCCCTTTCGTGTTGCTACAGTGACCTCAGGATCCCTCTAGACTTGAGACAGTGATCTTGGGTTTTCTCTGGAGTGCCATCAAGGAAATCAAGGCTCCTTTCACGTTTGATGGGGAACACGAAATTGCTCTGCACGCAGTGCAGGGGAATCGGGCCTCATGTTGCGGCGAGGGGAAGTCTCATGTTTTTTCTCGAGATGCGGCCGGAACCTGGGGTATATTCTCGAGTTACGACGGGGAGGGCCCTTCCAGACACGTGTTTGTTCAGCGACGTCAGGACTCCTGCCTAGGTGCGAGGGACACCTCGGGATTCTCCTCGAGTCTTGGCATGGCAATTGGGACGCGTCTCCACGTGAGGCGGGGGACCCAGGGTTCCTTTCCACGTGCCACAGGGATCCTGGGACTCCTATCCATTTTTAAGAGGAGTCAGGCATCGTCTCCTTTGGAAGCATTGATCTCCGCGGACCTCTCGACTTTTCAAAGGATATGAGGCTTCCGGTCGCGATGAGGTGGAGAACTAGGTCTTTCTCTGTGGTCTGCACAGGGGATTCAGACATCCCTTCGTCTTGGGAGATGCAAGACGAGCCTGCATTCAATTCACTGCAGGGATATCCGGCTTAACTTCGAGTCAGAGGTTCTCGGTGTCCATTCCACTTGAAGCCACAAACTCAGGGTCCCTCTCTCATACCTGTAGCTGAGAGAAGCCTCCTCTTGAGGTGCTTGTGGAAAGTTGGTATTCCTCTTGAGTCGAAGCCAGGGACTCAGCTCTCATCTCGAGTTGATTTGGGGTCCACGGAGCCCTTTCGTGTTGCTCCAGTGACCTCAGGATCCCTCTAGACTTGAGACAGTGATCTTGGGTTTTCTCTGGAGTGCCATCAAGAAATCAAGTCTCCTTTCACGTTTGATGTGGAACACGCAATTGCTCTGCACGCAGTGCAGGGGAATCGGGCCTCATCTCGCGGCGAGGGGGAAGTCTGATGGTTTTTCTCGAGTTGCGGCTGGAACCTGGGGTATATTCTCGAGTTACGTTGGGGAGGGCCCTTCCAGACATGTGTTTGTTCAGCGACGTCAGGACTCCTGCCTAGGTGCGAGGGACACCTCGGATTTCTCCTCGAGTCTTGGCATGGCAATTGGGACGCGTCTCCACGTGAGGCGGGAGACCCAGGGTCCCTTTCCACGTGCCACAGGGATCCTGGGACTCCTATCCATTTTCAAGAGGAGTCAGGCATCGTCTCCTTTGGAAGCATTGATCTCCCCGGACCTCTCGAGTTTTCAAAGGATGTGAGTCCTCCGGTCGCGATGAGGCGGAGAACTAGGTCTTTCTCTGTGGTCTCCACAGGGGACTCAGTCATCCCTTCTTCTTGGGAGAGGAAAGACGAGCCTGCATTCAATTCACTGCAGGGATATCCGGCCTTACTTCGAGTCAGAGCATCTCGGTGTCCATTCCACTTGAGGCCACAAACTCAGGGGCCCTCTCACATACCTGTAGCTGCGAGAAGCCTCCTCTTGAGGTGCTTGTGGAAAGTTGGTATTCCTCTTGAGTCGAAGCCAGGGACTAAGCTCTCATCTCGAGTTGATTTGGGGTCCACGGAGCCCTTTCCTGTTGCTCCAGTGAACTCAGGATCCCTCTAGACTTGAGACAGTGATCTTTGGTTTACTCTGGAGTGCCATCAAGGAAATCAAGGCTCCTTTCACGTTTGATGTGGAACACGGAATTGCTCTGCACGCAGTGCTAGGGTATCGGGCCTCATCTCGCGGCGAAGGGGAAGTCTCTTGGTTTCTCTCGAGTTGCGGTCGGAACCTGGGGCATATTCTCGAGTTACGATGGGGAGGGCCCCTCCAGACACGTGTTTGTTCAGCGACGTCAGGACTCCTGCCTAGGTGCGAGGGACACCTCTGGATTCTCCTCGAGTCTTGACATGGCAATTGGGACGCGTCTCCACGTGAGGCGGGAGACCCAGTGTCCCTTTCCACGTGCCACAGGGATCATGGGACTCCTATCCATTTTCAAGAGGAGTCAGGCATCGTCTCCTTTGAAAGCATTGATCTCCGCGGACCTCTCGAGTTTTCAAAGGATGTGAGGCTTCCGGTCGCGATGAGGCGGAGAACTAGGTCTTTCTCTGTGGTCTGCAAAGGGGATTCAGTCATCCCTTCGTCTTGGGAGATGCAAGACGAGCCTGCATTCAATTCACTGCAGGGATATCCGGCCTTATTTCGAGTCAGAGCTTCCCAGTGTCCATTCTACTTGAGGTCACAAACTCAGGGTCCCTCTCACATACCTGTAGCTGAGAGAAGCCTCCTCTTGAGGTGCTTGTGGAAAGTTGGTATTCCTCTTGAGTCGAAGCCAGGGACTAAGCTCTCATCTCGATTTGATTTTGAGTCCACGGAGCCCTTTCGTGTTGCTACAGTGACCTCAGGATCCCTCTAGACTGGAGACAGTGATCTTGGGTTTTCTCTGGAGTGCCATCAAGGAAATCAAGTCTCCTTTCACGTTTGATGTGGAACACGCAATTGCTCTGCACGCAGTGCAGGGGAATCGGGCCTCATCTCGCGGCGAGGGGGAAGTCTCATGGTTTTTCTCGAGTTGCGGCTGGAACCTGGGGTATATTCTCGAGTTACGTCGGGGAGGGACCTTCCAGACATGTGTTTGTTCAGCGACGTCAGGACTCCTGCCTAGGTGCGAGGGACACCTCGGAATTCTCCTCGAGTCTTGGCATGGCAATTGGGACGGGTCTCCACGTGAGACGGGAGACCCAGGGTCCCTTTCCACGTGCTACAGGGATCCTGGGACTCGTATCCATTTTCAAGAGGAGTCAGGCATCGTCTCCTTTGGAAGCATTGATCTCCGTGGACCTCTCGAGTTTTCAAAGGATGTGAGGCCTCCGGTCGCGATGAGGCGGAGAACTAGGTCTTTCTCTGTGGTCTCCACAGGGGACTCAGACATCCCTTCTACTTGGGAGAGGCAAGACGAGCCTGCATTCAATTCACTGCAGGGATATCCGGCCTTACTTCGAGTCAGAGCATCTCGGTGTCCATTCCACTTGAGGCCACAAACTCAGGGGCCCTCTCACATACCTGTAGCTGCGAGAAGCCTCCTCTTGAGGTGCTTGTGGAAAGTTGGTATTCCTCTTGAGTCGAAGCCAGGGAGTAAGCTCTCATCTCGAGTTGATTTGGGGTCCACGGAGCCCTTTCCTGTTGCTCCAGTGAACTCAGGATCCCTCTAGACTTGAGAGAGTGATCTTTGGTTTTCTCTGGAGTGCCATCAAGGAAATCAAGGCTCCTTTCACGTTTGATGTGGAACACGGAATTGCTCTGCACGCAGTGCTAGGGTATCGGGCCTCATCTCGCGGCGAGGGGGAAGTCTCTTGGTTTCTCTCGAGTTGCGGTCGGAAGCTGGGGCATATTCTCGAGTTACGATGGGGAGGGCCCCTCCAGACACGTGTTTGTTCAGCGACGTCAGGACTCCTGCCTAGGTGCGAGGGACACCTCTGGATTCTCCTCGAGTCTTGACATGGCAATTGGGACGAGTCTCCACGTGAGGCGGGAGACCCAGGGTCCCTTTCCACGTGCCACAGGGATCATGGGACTCCTATCCATTTTCAAGAGGAGTCAGGCATCGTCTCCTTTGGAAGCATTGATCTCCGCGGACCTCTCGAGTTTTCAAAGGATGTGAGGCTTCCGGTCGCGATGAGGCGGAGAACTAGGTCTTTCTCTGTGGTCTCCAAAGGGGATTCAGACATCCCTTCGTCTTGGGAGATGCAAGACGAGCCTGCATTCAATTCACTGCAGGGATATCCGGCCTTATTTCGAGTCAGAGCTTCCCAGTGTCCATTCTACTTGAGGTCACAAACTCTGGGTCCCTCTCACATACTTGTAGCTGAGAGAAGCCTCCTCTTGAGGTGATTGTGGAAAGTTGGTATTCCTCTTGAGTCGAAGCCAGGGACTAAGCTCTCATCTCGAGTTGATTTTGAGTCCACGGAGCCCTTTCGTGTTGCTACAGTGACCTCAGGATCCCTCTAGACTGGAGACAGTGATCTTGGGTTTTCTCTGGAGTGTCATCAAGGAAATCGAGGCTCCTTTCAAGTTTGATGTGGTACACGGAATTTGTCTGCACCAAGTGCAGGGGAATCGGGCCTCATCTCGCGGCGAGCGGGAAGTCTCATGGTTTTTCTCGAGTTGTGGCCGGAACCTGGGGTATATTCTCGAGTTACGACGGGGAGGGCCCTTCCAGACTTGTGTTTGTTCAGCGACGTCAGGACTCCTGCCCAGGTGCGAGGGACACCTCGGGATTCTCCTCGAGTCTTGGCATGGCAATTGGGACGCGTCTCCACGTGAGGCGGGAGACCCAGGGTCCCTTTCCATGTGCCACACGGATCCTGGGACTCCTATCCATTTTCAAGAGGAGTCAGGCATCGTCTCCTTTGGAAGCATTGATCTCCGCGGACCTCTCGAGTCTTCAAAGGATGTGAGGCCTCCGTTCGCGTTGAGGCGGAGGACTAGGTCTTTCTCTGTGGTCTCCACAGGGGATTCAGACATCCCTTCGTCTTGGGAGATGCAAGACGAGCCTGCATTCAATTCACTGCAGGGATATCCAGCCTTACTTCGAAACAGAGCATCTCAGTGTCCATTCCACTTGAGGCCACAAACTAAGGGTCCCTCTCACATACCTGTAGCTGAGAGAAGCCTCCTCTTGAGGTGCTTGTGGAAAGTTGGTATTCCTCTTGAGTCGAAGCCAGGGGCTAAGATATCATCTCGAGTTGATTTGGGGTACACGGAGTCTTTTCGTGTTGCTCCAGTGATCTCTGGATCCCTCTAGACTTGAGACAGTGATCTTGGGTTTTCTCTGGAGTGCCATCAAGGAAATCAAGGCTCCTTTCACGTTTGATGTGGAACACGCAATTGCTCTGTACGCAGTGCAGGGGATTCGGGCCTCATCTCGCGGTGAAGGGGAAATCTCATGGTTTTTCTCGAGTTGCGGCCGGCCCTGGGGTATATTCTCGAGTTACGACGACGAGGGCCCTTCCAGACACGTGTTTGTTCAGCGACGTCGGGACTCCTGCCTAGGTGCCAGGGACACCTCTTGATTCTCCTCGAGTCTTGACATGGCAATTGGGACGCGTCTCCACGTGAGGCGGGAGACTCAGGGTCCCTTTCCACGTGCCACAGGGTTCCTGGGACTCCTATCCATTTTCAAGAGGAGTCAGGCATCGTCTCCTTTGGAAGCATTGATCTCCGCGGACCTCTCGAGTTTTCAAAGGATGTGAGGCTTCCGGTCGCGATGAGGCGGAGAACTAGGTCTTTCTCTATGGTCTCCACAGGGGATTCAGACATCTCCTCGTCTTGGGAGATGCAAGACGAGCCTGCATTCAATTCACTGCAGGGATATCCGGCCTTACTTCGAGTCAGAGCATATCGGTGTACATTCCACTTGAGGCCACAAACTCAGGGTCCCTCTCACACACCTGTAGCTGAGAGAAGCCTCCTCTTGAGGTGCTTGTGGAAAGTTGGTATTCCTCTTGAGTCGAAGCCAGGGATTAAGATATCATCTCGAGTTGATTTGGGGTACACGGAGCATTTTCGTGTTGCTCCTGTGACCTCTGGATCCCTCTAGACTTGAGACAGTGAACTTGGGTTTTCTCTAGAGTGCCATCAAGGAAATCAAGGCTCCTTTCAAGTTTGATGTGGAACACGGAATTGCTCTGCACGCAGTGCAGGGGAATCGGGCCTCATCTTGCAGCGAGGGGGAAGTCTCATGGTTTTTCTCGAGTTGCGGCCGGAACCTGCGTTATATTCTCGAATTATGACGGCGAGGGCCCTTCCAGACACGTGTTTGTTCAGCGACGTCAGGACTCCTGCCTAGGTGCGAGGGACACCTCGGGATTCTCCTCGAGTCTTTTCATGGCAATTGGGATGCGTCTCCAAGTGAGGCGGGAGACCCAGGATCCCTTTCCACGTGCCACAGGGATCCTGGTACTCCTATCCATTTTCAAGAAGAGTCAGGCATCGTCTCCTTTGGAAGCATTGATCTCCGCGGACCTCTCAAGTTTTCAAAGGATGTGAGGGCTCCGGTCTCGATGAGGTGGATGACTAGGTCTCTCTGTGGTCTGCACAGGGGATTCAGACATCCCTTCATCTTGGGAGATGCAAGACGAGCCTGCATTCAATTCACTGTAGGGATATCCAGCCTTACTTCGAGTCAGAGCATCTCGGTGTCCATTCCACTTGAGGCCACAAACTCAGGATCCCTCTCACATACCTGTAGATGAGAGAAGCCTCCTCTTGAGGTGCTTGTGGAAAGTTGGTATTCCTCTTGAGTCGAAGCCAGGGAATAAGCTCTTATCTCGAGGTGATTTGGGGTCCACGGAGCCCTTTCGTGTTGCTAAAGTGACCTCAGGATCCCTCTAGACTTGAGACAGTTATCTTTGGTTTTCTCTAGAGTGCCATCAAGGAAATCAAGGCTCCTTTCACGTTTGATGTGGAACACGTAATTACTCTGCACGCAGTGCAGGGGAATCGGGCCTCATCTTGCAGCGAGGGGGAAGTCTCATGGTTTTTCTCGAGTTGCGGCCGGAACCTGCGTTATATTCTCGAATTACGACGGCGAGGGCCCTTCCAGACACGTGTTTGTTTAGCGACGTCAGGACTCCTGCCTAGGTGCGAGGGACACCTCGGGATTCTCCTCGAGTCTTTTCATGGCAATTGGGACGCGTCTCCAAGTGAGGCGGGAGACCCAGGGTCCCTTTCCACGTGCCACAGGGATCCTGGTACTCCTATCCATTTTCAAGAAGAGTCAGGCATCGTCTTCTTTGGAAGCATTGATCTCCGCGGACCTCTCAAGTTTTCAAAGATGTGAGGGCTCCGGTCTCGATGAGGTGGATGACTAGGTCTCTCTGTGGTCTCCACAGGGGATTCAGACATCCCTTCGTCTTGGGAGATGCAAGACGAGCCTGCATTCAATTAACTGTAGGGATAACCGGCCTTACTTCGAGTCCGAGCATCTCGGTGTCCATTCCACTTGAGGCCACAAACTCAGGGTCCCTCTCACATACCTGTAGATGAGAGAAGCCTCCTCTTGAGGTGCTTGTGGAAAGTTGGTATTCCTCTTGAGTCGAAGCCAGGGAATAAGCTCTCATCTCGAGTTGATTTGGGGTCCACGGAGCCCTTTCTTGTTGCTAAAGTGACCTCAGGATCCCTCTAGACTTGAGACAGTGATCTTTGGTTTTCTCTAGAGTGCCATCAAGGAAATCAAGGCTCCTTTCACGTTTGATGTGGAACACGTAATTGCTCTGCACGCAGTGCAGGGGAATCGGGCCTCATCTTGCAGCGAGGGGGAAGTCTCATGGTTTTTCTCGAGTTGCGGCCGGAACCTGGGGTATATTCTCGAGTTACGACGGCGAGGGCCCTTCCAGACACGTGTTTGTTCAGCGACGTCAGGACTCCTGCCTAGGTGCGAGGGACACCTCGGGATACTCCTCGAGTCTTGGCATGGCAATTGGGACGCGTCTCCACGTGAGGCGGGAGACCCAGGGTCCCTTTCCACGTGCCACAGGGATCCTGGGACTCCTATCCATTTTCAAGAGGAGTCAGGCATCGCCTCCTTTGGAAGCATTGATCTCCGCGGACCTCTCGAGTTTTCAAAGGATGTGAGGCCTCCGGTAGCTTTGAAGCGACGGACTAGGTCTCTCTATGGTCTCCACATGGGATTCAGGCATCCCTTCGTCTTGGGAGATGCAAGACGAGCCTGCATTCAATTCACTGCAGGGATATCCAGCCTTACTTCGAGTCAGAGCATCTTGGTGTCCTTTCCACTTGAGGCCAAAAACTCAGGGTCCCTCTCACATACCTGCTGCTGAGAGAAGCCTCCTCTTGAGGTGCTTGTGGAAACTTGGTATTCCTCTTGAGTCGAAGCCAGGGACTAAGCTCTCATCTCGAGTAGATTTGGGGTCCACGGAGCCCTTTGGTGTTGCTCCAGTGACCTCTGGATCCCTCTAGACTTGAGACAGTGATCTTGGGTTTTCTCTGGAGTGCCATTAAGGAAATCAAGGCTCCTTTCACGTTTGATGTGGAACACGGAATTGCTCTGCACGCAGTGCCGGGGAATCGGGCATCATCTCGCGGCGAGGGGGAAGTCTCATGGTTTTTCTCGAGTTGTGGCCGGAACTTGGGGTATATTCTCGAGTTACGACGGGGAGGGCCTTTCCAGACATGTGTTTGTTCAGCGACTTCAGGACTCCTGCCTAGGTGCGAGGGACAACTCGGGATTCTCCTCGAGTCTTGGCATGGCAATTGGGATGTGTCTAAACGTGAGGCGGGAGACCCAGTGTCCCTTTCCACGTGCCACAGGGATCCTGGGACTCCTATCCATTTTAAAGAGGAGTCAGGCATCGTCTCCTTTGGAAGCATTGATCCCCGTGGATCTCTCGAGTTTTCTAAGGATGTGAGGCCTCCGGTCGCGATGAGGCGGAGGACTAGGTCTTTCTCTGTGGTGTCCACAGGGGATTCAGACATCCCTTCTTCTTGGGAGATGCAAGACGAGCCTGCATTCAATTCACTGCAGGGATATCCGGCCTTACTTCGAGTCAGAGCATCTCGGTGTCCATTCCACTTGAGGCCACAATCTAAGGGTCCCTCTCACATACCTGTAGCTGAGGGAAGCCTGCTCTTGAGGTGCTTGTGGAAAGTTGGTATTCCTATTGAGTCGAAGCCAGGGACTAAGCTCTCATCTCGAGTTGATTTGGGGTCCACGGAGCCCTTTCGTGTTTCTCCCGTGACCTCAGGATCCCTCTAGACTTGAGACAGTGATCTTGGGGATTCTCTGGAGTGCCATCAAGGAAATCAAGGCTCCTTTCACGTTTGATGTGGAACACGCAATTGCTCTGCATGCAGTGCAGGGGAATCGGGCCTCATCTCGGGGCGAGGGGGAAGTCTCATGGTTTTTCTCCAGTTGCGGCAGGAACCTGAGGTATATTCTCGAGTTACGATGGGGAGGGCCCTTCCAGACACGTGTTTATTCAGCGATGTCATGACACCTGCCTAGGCGCGAAGGACACCTCGGGATTCTCCTCGAGTCTTGGCATGGCAATTGGGACGCGTCTCCACGTGAGGCGGGAGACCCAAGGTCCCTTTCGACATGCCACAGGGATCCTGGGACTCCTATCCATTTTCAAGAGGAGTCAGGGATCGTCTCCTTTAGAAGCATTGATCTCCGCGGACCTCTCGAGTTTTCAAAGGATTTGAGGCCTCCGTTCGCATTGAGGCGGAGGACTAGGTCTTTCTCTGTGGTCTCCACAGGGGATTCAGACATCCCTTCGTCTTGGGAGATGCAAGATGAGCCTGCATTCAATTCACTGCAGGGATATCCTGCCTTACTTCGAGTCAGAGCATCTCGGTGTCCATTCCACTTGAGGCCACAAACTCAGGGTCCCTCTCACATACCTGTAGCTGAGAGAAGCCTCCTCTTGAGGTGCTTGTGGAAAGTTGGTATTCCTCTTGAGGCGAAGCCAGGGACTAAGCTCTAATCTCCAGTTGATTTGGGGTCCACAGAGCCCTTTCGTGTTGCTCCAGTGACCTCTGGATCCCTCTAGACTTGAGACAGTGATCTTGGGTTTTCTCTGGAGTGCCATCAAGGAAATCAAGGCTCCTTTCACGTTTGATGTGGAACACGGAATTGCTCTGCACGCAGTGCAGGGCAATCGGGTCTCATATCGCGGCGAGGGGGAAGTCTCATGGTTTTTCTCGAGTTGCGGCCGGAACCTGGGGTATATTCTCATGTTACGACGGGGAGGGCCCTTCCAGACACGTGTTTGTCCAGCGACGTCAGGACTACTGCCTAGGTGCGAGGGACACCTCGGGATTCTCCTCGAGTCTTGGCATGGCAATGTGGACGCGTCCCAACGTGAGGCGGGAGCCCCAGGGTCCCTTTCCACGTGCCACAGGGATCCTGGGACTCCTATCCATTTTCAAGAGGAGTCAGGCATTGTCTCGTTTGGAAGCATTGATCTCCGCGGAAATCTGGAGTTTTCAAAGGATGTGAGGCCTCCGGTCGCGATGAGGCGGAGAATTAGGTCTTTCTCTGTGGTCTCCACAGGGGATTCAGACATTCCTTCGTCTTGGGAGATGCAAGACGAGCCTGCATTCAATTCACTGCAGGGATATCGGCCTTACTTCTAGTCAGAGCATCTCGGTGTCCATTCCACTTGAGGCCAGCAACTCAGGGTCCCTCTCACATACCTGTAGCTGAGAGAAGCCTCCTCTTGAGGTGCATGTGGAAAGTTGCTCTTCCTCTTGAGTCGAAGCCAAGGACTAAGCTCTCATCTCGAGTTGATTTGGGGTCCACGGAGCCCTTGGGTGTTGCTCCAGTGACCTCAGGATCCCTCTATACTTGAGACAGTGATCTTGGGTTTTCTCTGGAGTGCCATCAAGGAAATCAAGGCTCCTTTCACGTTTGATCTGGAACACGGAATTGCTCTGCATGCAGTGCAGGGGAATCGGGCCTCATCTCGCGGCGAGGGGGAAGTCTCATGGTTTTTCTGGAGTTGCGGCCGGAACCTGGGGTATATTCTCGAGTTACGACGGGGAGGGCCCTTCCAGACACGTGTTTGTTCAGCGACGTCAGGACTCCTGCCTAGGTGCGAGGGACACTTCGGGATTCTCCTCGAGTCTTGGCATGGCAATGGGGACGCAGCTCCACGTGAGGCGGGAGACGCAGGGTCCCTTTCCACGTGCCACAGGGATCCTGGGACTCCTATCCATTTTCATGAGGAGTCAGGCATCGTCTCCTTTGGAAGCATTGATCTCCGCGGACCTCTCGAGTTTACAAAGGATGTGAGGCCTCCGGTCGCGTTGAAGCGGAGAATTACGTCTTTCTCTGTGGTCTCCACAGGGGATTCAGACATCCCTTCGTCTTGGGAGATGCAAGACAAGCCTGCATTCAATTCACTGCAAGGATATCCGGCCTTACTTCGAGTCAGACCATCTCGGTGTCCATTCCACTTGAAGCCAACAACTCAGGGTCCCTCTCACATACCTGTAGCTGAGAGAAGCCTCCTCTTGAGGTGCTTGTGGAAAGTTGGTATTCCTCTTGACTCGAAAACAGGGACTAAGCTCTCATCTCGAGTTGTTTTGGGGTCCACGGAGCCCTTTCGTGTTGCTCCAGTGACCTCAGGATCACTCTAGACTTGAGGCAGTGATCTTGGGTTTTCTCTGGAGTGCCATCAAGGAAATCAAGGCTCCTTTCACGTTTGATGTGGAACACGGAATTGCTCTGCATGAAGTGCAGGGGAATCGGGCCTCATGTCGCGGCGAGGGGGAAGTCTCATGGTTTTTCTCGAGTTGCGGC
The DNA here is from genome assembly GCF_033118175.1 of Dama dama. NCBI lineage: Eukaryota > Metazoa > Chordata > Mammalia > Artiodactyla > Cervidae > Dama > Dama dama. The sequence goes on from NW_026870961.1 coordinate 1,575,157, forward strand.
CGGAACCTGGGGTATATTCTCGAGTTAGGATGGGGAGGGCCCTTCCAGACACGTGTTTGTTCAGCGACGTCAGGACTCCTGCCTAGGTGCGAGGGACACCTCGGGATTCTCCTCGAGTCTTGGCATGGCAATTGGCACGCGTCTCCACGTGAGGCGGGAGACGCAGGGTCCCTTTCCACGTGCCACAGGGATCCTGGGACTCCTATCCATTTTCAAGAGGAGTCAGGCATCGTCTCCTTTGGAAGCATTGATCTCCGCGGACCTCTCGAGTTTTCAAAGGATGTGAGGCCTCCGGTCTTGATGAGGCGGAGGACTAGGTCTTTCTCTGTGGTCTCCACAGGGGATTCAGACATCCCTTTGTCTATGGAGATGCAAGACGAGCCTGCATTCAATTCACTGCAGGGATATCCGGCCTTACTTCGAGTCAGAGCATCTCGGTGTCCATTCCACTTGAGGCCACAAACTCAGGGTCCCTTTCACATACATGTAGCTGAGAGAAGCCTCCTCTTGAGGTGCTTGTGGAAAGTTGGTATTCCTCTTGAGTCGAAGCCAGGGACTAAGCTCTCATCTCGAGTAGATTTGGGGTCCACGGATCCCTTTCGTGTTGCTCCAATGACCTAAGAATCCTTCTAGACTTGAGACAGTGATCTTGGGTTTTCTCTGGAGTGCCATCAAGGAAATCAAGGCTCCTTTCACGTTTGATGTGGAACATGGAATTGCTCTGCACGCAGTGCAGGGGAATCGGGCCTCATCTCGTGTCGAGGGGGAAGTCTCAAGGTTTTTCTCGAGTTGCGGCCGGAACCTGGGGTATATTCTCGAGTTACGACGGGGAGGGCCCTTCCAGACACGTGTTTGTTCAGCGACGTCAGGACTCCTGCGTAGGTGCCAGGGACACCTCGGGATTCTCCTCGAGTCTTGGCATTGCCATTGGGACGCGTCTCCACATGAGGCGGGAGACCCAGGGTCCCTTTCGACGTGCCACAGTGATCCTGGGACTCCTATCCATTTTCAAGAGGAGTCAGGCATCGTCTCCTTTGGAAGCATTGAACTCCGCAGACCTCTCGAGTTTTCAAAGGATGTGAGGCCTCCGGTCTCGATGAGGCGGAGGACTAGGTCTTTCTCTGTGGTCTACACAGGGGATTCAGACATCCCTTCGTCTTGGGAGATGCAAGCCGAGCCTGCGTTCAATTCACTGCAGGGATATCCGGCCTTACTTCGAGTCAGAGCATCTCGGTGTCCATTCCACTTGAGGCCACAAATCAGGATCCCTCTCACATACCTGTAGCTGAGAGAAGCCTCCTCTTGAGGTGCTTGTGGAAAGTTGGTATTCCTCTTGAGTCGAAGCCAGGGACTAAGCTCTCATCTCAAGTTGATTTGGGGTCCACGAAGCCCTTTCGTGTTGCTCCAGTGACCTCAGGATCCCTCTAGACTTGAGACAGTGATCTTGGGTTTTCTCTGGAGTGCCATCAAGGAAATCAAGGCTCCTTTCACGTTTGATGTGGAACACGGAATTGCTCTGCACGCAGTGCAGGTGAATCGGGCCTCATCTCGCGGCGAGGGGGAAGTCTCATGGTTTTTCTCGAGTTGCGGCCGGAACCTGGGGTATATTCTCGAGTTACGATGGGGAGGGCCCTTCCTGACACGTGTTTGTTCAGCGATGTCAGGACTCCTGCCTAGGTGCGAGGGACACCTCGGGATGCTCCTCGAGTCTTGGCATGGCAATGGGGACGCGTCTCCACGTGAGGCGGGAGCCCCATGGTCCCTTTCCACGTGCCACAGGGATCCTAGGACTCCTATCCATTTTCAAGAGGAGTCAGGCATCGTCTCCGTTGGAAGCATTGATCTCCGCGGACCTCTCGAGTTTTCAAAGGATGTGAGGCCTCGTTTGCGTTGAGGCTGAGGACTACGTCTTTCTCTGTGGTCTACACAGGGGATTCAGACAACCCTTCGTCTTGGGAGATGCAAGACAAGCCTGCATTCAATTCACTGCAAGGATATCCGGCCTTACTTCGAGTCAGACCATCTCGGTGTCCATTCCACTTGAAGCCAACAACTCAGGGTCCCTCTCACATACCTGTAGCTGAGAGAAGCCTCCTCTTGAGGTGCTTGTGGAAAGTTGGTATTCCTCTTGACTCGAAACCAGGGACTAAGCTCTCATCTCGAGTTGATTTGGGGTCCACGGAGCCTTTTCGTGTTGCTCCAGTGACCTCAGGATCCCTCTAGACTTGAGACAGTGATCTTGGGTTTTCTCTGGAGTGCCATCAAGGAAATCAAGGCTCCTTTCACGTTTGATGTGGAACACGGAATTGCTCTGCATGAAGTGCAGGGGAATCGGGCCTCATGTCGCGGCGAGGGGGAAGTCTCATGGTTTTTCTCGAGTTGCGGCCGGAACCTGGGGTATATTCTCGAGTTAGGATGGGAAGGGCCCTTCCAGACACGTGTTTGTTCAGCGACGTCAGGACTCCTGCCTAGGTGCGAGGGACACCTCGGGATTCTCCTCGAGTCTTGGCATGGCAATTGGCACGCGTCTCCACGTGAGGCGGGAGACGCAGGGTCCCTTTCCACGTGCCACAGGGATCCTGGGACTCCTATCCATTTTCAAGAGGAGTCAGGCATCGTCTCCTTTGGAAGCATTGATCTCCGCGGACCTCTCGAGTTTTCAAAGGATGTGAGGCCTCCGGTCTTGATGAGGCGGAGGACTAGGTCTTTCTCTGTGGTCTCCACAGGGGATTCAGACATCCCTTCGTCTATGGAGATGCAAGACGAGCCTGCATTCAATTCACGGCAGGGATATTCGGCCTTACTTCGCGTCAGAGCATCTCGGTGTCCATTCCACTTGAAACCACAAAATCAGGGTCCCTCTCACATACCACTAGCTGAGAGAAGCCTCCCCTTGAGGTGCTTGTGGAAAGTTGGTATTCCTCTTGAGTCGAAGACAGGGACTAAGCTCTCATCTCGAGTTGATTTGGGGTCCACGGAGACCTTTCGTGTTGCTCCAGTGACCTCAGGATCCCTCGAGACTTGAGACAGTGATCTTGGGTTTTCTCTGGAGTGCCATCAAGGAAATCAAGGCTCCTTTAACGTTTGATGTGGAACACGGGATTGCTCTGCACGCAGTGCAGGGGAATCCGGCCTCATGTCGTGGCGAGGGGGAAGTCTCATGGTTTTTCTCGAGTTGCGGCCGGAACCTGGGGTATATTCTCGAGTTACGACGGGGAGGACCCTTCCAGACACGAGTTTTTTCAGCGACGTCAGGACTCCTGCCTAGGTGCGAGGGACACCTCGGGATTCTCCTCGAGTCTTGGCATGGCAATGGGGACGCGGCTCCACGTGAGGCGGGAGACCCAGGGTCCCTTTCCACGTGCCACAGGGATCCTGGGACTCCTGTGCATTTTCAAGAGGAGTCAGGCATCGTCTCCTTTGGAAGCATTGATCTCCGCGGACCTCTCGAGTTTTCAAAGGATGTGAGGCCTCCGGTCGCGTTGAAGAGGAGAATTACGTCTTTCTCTGTGGTCTCCACAGGGGTTCAGACATCCCTTCGTCTTGGGAGATGCAAGACAAGCCTGCATTCAATTCACTGCAAGGATATCCGGGCTTACTTCGAGTCAGAGCATCTCGGTGTCCATTCCACTTGAGGCCACAAACTAAGGGTCCTTCTCACATGCCTGTAGCTGAGAGAAGCCTACTCTTCAGGTGCTTGTGAAAAGTTGGTATTCCTCTTGAGTCGAAGCCAGGGACTAAGATCTCATCTCGAGTTTTTTTGAGGTCCATGGAGCCCTTTCGTGTTGCTCCAGTGACCTCAGGATCCCCCTAGACTTGAGAGAGTGATCTTGGGTTTTCTCTGGAGTGCCATCACGGAAATCAAGGCTCCTTTCACGTTTGATGTGGAACACGGAATTGCTCTGCACGCAGTGCAGGGGAATCGGGCCTCATGTCGCGGCGAGGGGGAAGTCTCATGGTTTTTCTCGAGTTGCGGCCGGAACCTGGGGCATATTCTCGAGTTACGACGGGGAGGACCCTTCCAGACACGTGTTTGTTCAGCGAGGTCAGGACTCCTGCCTAGGTGCGAGGGACAACTCGGGATTCTCCTCGAGTCTTGGCATGGCAATGGGGACGCAGCTCCACGTGAGGCGGGAGACCCAGGGTCCCTTTCCACGTGCCACAGGGATCCTGGGACTCCTATCCATTTTCAAGCGGAGTTAGGCATCGTCTCCTTTGGAAGCATTGATCTCCACGGACCTCTCGAATTTTCAAAGGATATGAGGCCTCCGGTCGCGAGGAGGTGGAGGACTAGGTCTTTCTCTGTCGTCTCAACCGGGAATTCAGACATCCCTTCGTCTTGGGAGATGCAAGACGAGCCTGCATTCAATTCACTGCAGGGATATCCGGCCTTACTTCGAGTCAGAGCATCTTGGTGTCCATTCCAATTGAGGCCACAATGTCAGGGTCCCTAAAATATACCTGTAGCTGAGAGATACCTCCTCTTGAGGTGCCTCTGGAAAGTTGGTATTCCTCTTGAGTCGAAGCCAGGGACTAAGCTCTCATCTCGAGTTGATTTGGGGTCCACGGAGCCCTTTCGTGTTGCTCCAGTGACCTCAGGATCCCTCTAGACTTGAGACAGTGGTCTTGGGTTTTCTCTGGAGTGCCATCAAGGAAATCAAGGCTCCTTTCAAGTTTGATGTGGAACACGGAATTGCTCTACACGCAGAGCAGGGGAATCGGGCCTCATCTCGGGGCAAGGGGGATGTCTCATGGTTTTTCTCAAGTTGCGGCCGGAACCTGGGGTATATTCTCGAGTTACGACGGGGAGGGCCCTTCCAGACACGTGTTTGTAAGCGACGTCAGGACTCCTGCCTAGGTGCGAGGGACACCTCGGGATTCTCCTCGAGTCTTGGCATGGCAATTGGGACGCGTCTCCACGTGAGGCGGGAGACCCAGGGTCCCTTTCCACGTGCCACAGGGATCCTGGGACTCCTATCCATTTTCAAGAGGAGTCAGGCATCGTCTCCTTCGGAAGTATTGATATCCGCAGACCTCTCGAAAGTTCAAAGGATGTGAGGCCTCCGGTCGCGATGAGGCGGAGAACTAGTTCTTTCTCTGTGGTCTCCACAGGGGATTCAGACATCCCTTCGTCTTCGGAGATGCAAGACGAGCCTTCATTCAATTTACTGCAGGGATATCCGGTTTACTTCGAGTCAGAGCATCTCGGTGTCCATTCCACTTGAGGCCACAATCTCAGGGTCCCTCTCACATACCTGTAGCTGAGAGAAGCCTCCTCTTGAGGTGCTCTTGGAAAGTTGGTATTCCTCTTGAGTCGAAGCCAGGGACTAAGCTCTCATCTCGAGTTGATTTGGGTTCCACGGAGCCCTTTCGTGTTGCTCCAGTGACCTCAGGATCCCTCTAGACTTGAGACAGTGATCTTGGGTTTCCTCTGGAGTGCCATCAAGGAAATCAAGGCTCCTTTCACGTTTGATGTGGAACGCGGAATTGCTCTGCACGCATTGCAGGGGAATCAGGCCTCATGTCGCGGCGAGGGGGAAGTCTCATGGTTTTTCTCGAGTTGCGGCCGGAACCTGGGGTATATTCTCGAGTTACGACGGGGAGGGCCCTTCCAGACACGTGTTTGTTCAGCGACCTCAGGACTCCTGCCTAGGTGGGAGGACACCTCGGGATTCTCCTCGATTCATGGCATGGCAATGGGCACGCGTCTCCACGTCAGGCGGGAGCCCCAGGGTCCCTTTCCACGTGCCACAGGGATCCTGGGACTCCTATCGATTTTCAAGAGGAGTCAGGCATCGTCTCGTTTGGAAGCATTGATCTCCACGGAAATCTCGAATTTTCAAAGGATGTGAGGCCTCCGGTCGCAATGAGGCGGAGAATTAGGTCTTTCTCTGTCGTCTCCACAGGGGATTCAGACATCCCTTCGTCTTGGGAGATGCAAGACAAGCCTGCATTCAATTCACTGCAGGGATATCCAGCCTTATTTCGAGTCAGAGCATCTCTGTGTCCATTCCACTTGAGGCCAGCAACTCAGGGTCCCTCTCACAACCCTGTAGCTGAGAAAAGCCTCCTCTTGAGGTGCTTGTGGAAAGTTGGTATTCCTCTGGACTCGAAGCCAGGGACTAAGCTATCATCTCGAGTAGATTTGGGGTCCACGGAGCCCTTTCGTGTTGCTCCAGTGACCTCAGGATCCCTCTAGACTTGAGACAGTGATCTTGGGTTTTCTCTGGAGTGCCATCAAGGAAATCAAGGCTCCTTTCACGTTTGATGTGGAACACGGAATTGCTCTGCACGCAGTGCAGGGGAATCGGGCCTCATGTCGCGGCGAGGGGGAAGTCTCATGGTTTTTCTCGAGTTGGGGCCGGAACCTGGGGCATATTCTCGAGTTACGACGGGGAGGACCCTTCCAGACACGTGTTTGTTCAGCGACGTCAGGACTCCTGCCTAGGTGCGAGGGACAACTCGGGATTCTCCTCGAGTCTTGGCATGGCAATGGGGACGCAGCTCCACGTGAGGCGGGAGACCCAGGGTCCCTTTCCACGTGCCACAGGGATCCTGGGACTCCTATCCATTTTCAAGCGGAGTTAGGCATCGTCTCCTTTGGAAGCATTGATCTCCACGGACCTCTCGAATTTTCAAAGGATATGAGGCCTCCGGTCGCGTTGAAGCGGAGAATTACGTCTTTCTCTGTGGTCTCCACAGGGGATTCAGACATCCCTTCGTCTTGGGAGATGCAAGACAAGCCTGCATTCAATTCACTGCAAGGATATCCGGCCTTACTTCGAGTCAGACCATCTCGGTGTCCATTCCACTTGAAGCCAGCAACTCAGGGTCCCTCTCACATACCTGTAGCTGAGAGAAGCCTCCTCTTGAGGTGCTTGTGTAAAGTTGGTATTCCTCTTGACTCGAAGCCAGGGACTAAGCTCTCATCTCGAGTTGATTTGGGGTCCACGGAGCCCTTTCGTGTTGCTCCAGTGACCTCAGGATCCCTCTAGACTTGAGACAGTGATCTTGGGTTTTCTCTGGAGTGCCATCAAGGAAATCAAGGCTCCTTTCACGTTTGATGTGGAACACGGAATTGCTCTGCATGAAGTGCAGGGGAATCGGGCCTCATGTCGCGGCGAGGGGGAAGTCTCATGGTTTTTCTCGAGTTGCGGCTGGAACCTGGGGTATATTCTCGAGTTACGACGGGGAGGGCCCTTCCAGACACGTGTTTGTTCAGCGATGTCAGGACTCATGCCTAGGTGCGAGGGACACCTCGGGATTCTCCTCGAGTCTTGGCATGGCAATTGGGACACATCTCCACGTGAGGCGGAAACGCAGGGGCCCTTTCCACGTGCCACAGGGATCCTGGGACTCCTATCCTTTTTCAAGAGGAGTCAGGCATCGTCTCCTTTGGAAGCATTGATCTCCGCGGACCTCTCGAGTTTTCAAAGGATGTGAGGCCTCCGGTCGTGAGGAGGTGGAGGACTAGGTCTTTCTCTGTCGTCTCAACCGGGGATTCAGACATCCCTTCGTCTTGGGAGATGCAAGACGAGCCTGCATTCAATTCACTGCAGGGATATCCGGCCTTACTTCGAGTCAGAGCATCTTGGTGTCCATTCCAATTGAGGTCACAATGTCAGGGTCCCTCAAATATACCTGTAGCTGAGAGATACCTCCTCTTGAGGTGCCTCTGGAAAGTTGGTATTCCTCTTGAGTCGAAGCCAGGGACTAAGCTCTCATCTCGAGTTGATTTGGGGTCCACGGAGCCCTTTCGTGTTGCTCCAGTGACCTCAGGATCCCTCTAGACTTGAGACAGTGGTCTTGGGTTTTCTCTGGAGTGCCATCAAGGAAATCAAGGCTCCTTTCAAGTTTGATGTGGAACACGGAATTGCTCTACACGCAGAGCAGGGGAATCGGGCCTCATCTTGCGGCAAGGGGGATGTCTCATGGTTTTTCTCAAGTTGCGGCCGGAACCTGGGGTATATTCTCGAGTTACGACGGGGAGGGCCCTTCCAGACACGTGTTTGTAAGCGACGTCAGGACTCCTGCCTAGGTGCGAGGGACACCTCGGGATTCTCCTCGAGTCTTGGCATGGCAATTGGGACGCGTCTCCACGTGAGGCGGGAGACCCAGGGTCCCTTTCCACGTGCCACAGGGATCCTGGGACTCCTATCCATTTTCCAGAGTAGTCAGGCATCGTCTCCTTCGGAAGTATTGATGTCCGCAGACCTCTCGAAAGTTCAAAGGATGTGAGGCCTCCGGTCGCGATGAGGCGGAGAACTAGTTCTTTCTCTGTGGTCTCCACAGGGGATTCAGACATCCCTTCGTCTTCGGAGATGCAAGACGAGCCTTCATTCAATTCACTGCAGGGATATCTGGTTTACTTCGAGTCAGAGCATCTCGGTGTCCATTCCACTTGAGGCCACAATCTCAGGGTCCCTCTCACATACCTGTAGCTGAGAGAAGCCTCCTCTTGAGGTGCTCTTGGAAAGTTGGTATTCCTCTTGAGTCGAAGCCAGGGACTAAGCTCTCATCTCGAGTTGATTTGGGTTCCACGGAGCCCTTTTGTGTTGCTCCAGTGACCTCAGGATCCCTCTAGACTTGAGACAGTGATCTTGGGTTTCCTCTGGAGTGCCATCAAGGAAATCAAGGCTCCTTTCACGTTTGATGTGGAACGCGGAATTGCTCTGCACGCATTGCAGGGGAATCAGGCCTCATGTCGCGGCGAGGGGGAAGTCTCATGGTTTTTCTCGAGTTGCGGCCGGAACCTGGGGTATATTCTCGAGTTACGACGGGGAGGGCCCTTCCAGACACGTGTTTGTTCAGCGACGTCAGGACACCTGCCTAGGTGCGAGGGACACCTCGGGATTCTCCTCGAGTCTTGGCATGGCAATTGGGACGCGTCTCCACGTGAGGCGGGAGACCCAGGGTCCCTTTCCACGTGCCACAGGGATCCTGGGACTCCTATCCATTTTAAAGATGAGTCAGGCATCGTCTCCTTTGGAAGCATTGATCTCTGTGGACCTCTCGCGTTTTCAAAGAATGTGAGGCCTTCGGTCGCCTTGACGCGGAGAACTAGGTCTTTCTCTGTGGTCTCCACAGGGGATTCAGACTTCCCTTCGTCTTGGGAGATGCAAGACGAGCCTGCATTCAATTCACTGCAGGGATATCCGGCCTTACTTCGAGTCAGAGCATCTCGGTGTCCATTCCACTTGAGGCCACAATCTTAGGGTCCCTCTCACATATTTTAGCTGAGAGTAGCCTCCTCTTGAGGTGCTTGTGGAAAGTTGGTATTCCTCTTGAGTCGAAGCCAAGGAATAAGTTCTCATCTCGAGTTGATTTGGGGTCCACGGAACCGTTTCGTTTTGCTCCAGTGACCTCAGGATCCCTCTAGACTAGAGACAGTGATCTTGGGTTTTCTCTGGAGTGCCATCAAGGAAATCAAGGCTCCATTCACGTTTGATGTGGAACGCGGAATTGCTCTGCACGCAGTGCAGGGGAATCGGGCCTCATCTCGCGGCGAGGGTGAAGTCTCATGGTTTTTTTCGAGTTGCGGCCGGAACCTGGGGTATATTTTCGAGTTACGACGGGGAGGGCCCTTCCCACGTGTTTGTTCAGCAATGTCAGGACTCCTGCCTAGGTGCGAGGGACACCTCGGGATTCTCCTCGAGTCTTGGCATGGCATTTGGGACGCGTCTCCACATGAGGCGGGAGACCCAGGGTCCCTTTCCACGTGCCACAGGGATCCTGGGACTCCTATCCATTTTCAAGATGAGTCAGGCATCGTCTCCTTTGGAAATATTGATCTCCGCAGACCTCTCGCGTTTTCAAAGGATGTGAGGCCTCCGGTCGCGATGAGGCGGACGGCTAGGTCTTTCTCTGTCGTCTCCACCGGGGATTCAGACATCCCTTCGTCTAGGGAGATGCAAGACGAGCCTGCATTCAATTCACTGCAGGGATATCCGGCTTTACTTCGAGTCAGAGCATCTCGGTGTCCATTCCACTTGACGCCACAAACTCAGGGTCGCTCTCACATACCTGTAGCTGAGAGAAGCCTCCTCTTGAGGTGCTTGTGGAAAGTTGGTATTCCTTTTGAGTCGAAGCCAGGGACTAAGCTCTCATCTCGAGTTGATTTGGGGTGCACGGAGCCCTTTCGTGTTGCTCCAGTGACCTCAGGATCCCTCTAGACTTGAGACAGTGATCTTGGGTTTTCTCTGGAGTGCCATCAAGGAAATCAAGGCTCCTTTCACGTTTGATGTGGAACACGGAATTGCTCTGCACGCAGTGCATGGGAATCGGGCCTCATGTCGCGGCGAGGGGGAAGTCTCATGGTTTTTCTCGAGTTGCGGCCGGAACCTGGGGTATATTCTCGAGTTACGACGGGGAGGGCCCTTCCAGACACGTGTTTGTTCAGCGACGTCAGGACTCCTGCCTAGGTGCGAGGACACCTCGGGATTCTCCTCGAGTCTTGGCATGGCAATGGGGACGCGTCTCCACGTGAGGCGGGAGCCCCAGGGTCCCTTTCCACGTGCCACAGGGATCCTGGGACTCCTATCCATTTTCAAGAGGAGTCAGGCATCGTCTCGTTTGGAAGCATTGATCTCCACGGAAATATCGAATTTTCAAAGGATGTGAGGCCTCCGGTCGCAATGAGGTGGAGAATTAGGTCTTTCTCTGTGGTCTCCACAGGGGATTCATACATCCCTTCGTCTTGGGAGATGCAAGACGAGCCTGCATTCAATTCACTGCAGGGATATCCGGCCTTACTTCGAGTCAGAGCATCTCGGTGTCCATTCCACTTGAGGCCAGCAACTCAGGGTCCCTCTCACATACCTGTAGCTGAGAGAAGCCTCCTCTTGAGGTGCTTGTGGAAAGTTGGTATTCCTCTGCACTCGAAGCCAGGGACTAAGCTATCATCTCGAGTAGATTTGGGGTCCACGGAGCCCTTTCGTGTTGCTCCAGTGACCCCAGGATCCCTCTAGACTTGAGACAGTGATCTTGGGTTTTCTCTGGAGTGCCATCAAGGAAATCAAGGCTCCTTTCACGTTTGATGTGGAACACGGAATTGCTCTGCACGCAGTGCAGGGGAATCGGGCCTCATGTCGCGGCGAGGGGGAAGTCTCATGGTTTTTCTCGAGTTGGGGCCAGAACCTGGGGTATATTCTCGAGTTACGACGGGGAGGACCCTTCCAGACACGTGTTTGTTCAGCGACGTCAGGACTCCTGCCTAGGTGCGAGGGACACCTCGGGATTCTCCTCGAGTCTTGGCATGGCAATGGGGACGCAGCTCCACGTGAGGCGGGAGCCCCAGGGTCCCTTTCCACGTGCCACAGGGATCCTGGGACTCCTATCCATTTTCAAGAGGAGTCAGGCATCGTCTCCTTTGGAAGCATTGATCTCCGCGGACCTCTCGAGTTTTCAAAGGATGTGAGGCCTCCGGTCGCGTTGAAGCGGAGAATTAGGTCTTTCTCTGTGGTCTCCACAGGGGTTTCAGACATCCCTTCATCTTGGGAGATGCAAGACAAGCCTGCATTCAATTCACTGCAAGGATATCCGGCCTTACTTCGAATCAGACCATCTCGGTGTCCATTCCACTTGAAGCCAGCAACTCAGGGTCCCTCTCACATACCTGTAGCTGAGAGAAGCCTCCTCTTGAGGTGCTTGTGGAAAATTGGTATTCCTCTTGACTCGAAGCCAGGGACTAAGCTCTCATCTAGAGTTGATTTGGGGTCCATGGAGCCCTTTCGTGTTGCTCCAGTGACCTCAGGATCCCTCTAGACTTGAGACAGTGATCTTGGGTTTTCTCTGGAGTGCCATCAAGGAAACCAAGGCTCCTTTCACTTTTGATGTGGAACACGGAATTGCTCTGCACGCAGTGCAGGGGAATCGGTCCTCATCTCGCGGCGAGGGGGAAGTCTCATGGTTTTCCTCTAGTTGCGGCAGGAACCTGGGGTATATTCTCGAGTTACGACGGGGAGGGCCCTTCCAGACACGTGTTTGTTCAGCGACGTCAGGACTCCTGCCTAGGTGCTAGGGACACCTCGGGATTCTCCTCGAGTCTTGGCATGGCAATTGGCACGCGTCTCCACGTGAGGCGGGAGACCCAGGGTCCCTTTCCACGTGCCACATGGATCCTGGGACTCCTATCCATTTTCAAGAGGAGTCAGGCATCGTCTCCTTTGGAAGCATTGATCTCCGCGGACCTCTCCAGTTTTCAAAGGATGTGAGGCCTCCGGTAGCGATGAGGCGGAGAACTATTTCTTTCTCTGTGGCCTCCACAGGGGATTCAGACATCCCTTCGTCTTGGGAGATTCAAGACGAGCTTGCATTCAATTCACTGCAGGGATATGCGGCCTTACTTCGAGTCAGAGCATCTCGGTGTCCATTCCACTTGAGGCCACAAATTCAGGGTCCCTCTCACATACCTGTAGCTGAGAGAAGCCTCCTCTTGAGGTGCTTGTGAAAAGTGGGTATTCCTCTTGAGTCGAAGCCAGGGACTAAGCTCTCATCTCGAGTTGATTTGGGGTCCACGGAGCCCTTTCGTGTTGCTCCAGTGACCTCAGGATCCCTCTAGACTTGAGACAGTGATCTTGGGTTTTCTCTGGAGTGCCATCAAGGAAATCAAGGCTCCTTTCACGTTTGATGTGGAACACGGAATTGCTCTGCACGCAGTGCAGGGGAATCCGGCCTCATGTCGTGGCGAGGGGGAAGTCTCATGGTTTTTCTCGAGTTGCGGCCGGAACCTGGGGTATATTCTCGAGTTACGACGGGGAGGACCCTTCCAGACACGAGTTTTTTCAGCGACGTCAGGACTCCTGCCTAGGTGCGAGGGACACCTCGGGATTCTCCTCGAGTCTTGGCATGGCAATGGGGACGCGGCTCCACGTGAGGCGGGAGACCCAGGGTCCCTTTCCACGTGCCACAGGGATCCTGGGACTCCTGTCCATTTTCAAGAGGAGTCAGGCATCGTCTCCTTTGGAAGCATTGATCTCTGCGGACCTCTCGAGTTTTCAAAGGATGTGAGGCCTCCGGTCTCAATGAGGCGGACGACTAGGTCTTTCTCTGTGGTCTCCACAGGGGATTCAGACATCCCTTCATCTTGGGAGATGCAAGAGGAGCCTGCATTCAATTCACTGCAGGGATAACCGGCCTTACTTCGAGTCAGAGCATCTCGGTGTCCATTCCACTTGAGGCCACAAACTCAGGGTCCCTCTCACATACCACTAGCTGAGAGAAGCCTCCTCTTGAGGTGCTTGTGGAAAGTTGGTATTCCTCTTGAGTCGAAGACAGGGACTAAGCTCTCATCTCGAGTTGATTTGGGGTCCACGGAGCCCTTTCATGTTGCTCCAGTGACCTCAGGATCCCTCGAGACTTGAGACAGTGATCTTGGGTTTTCTCTGGAGTGCCATCAAGGAAATCAAGGCTCCTTTAACGTTTGATGTGGAACACGGGATTGCTCTGCACGCAGTGCAGGGGAATCGGGCCTCATCTCGCGGCGAGGGGGAAGTTCTATGGTTTTTATCGAGTTGCGGCCGGAACCTGGGGTATATTCTCGAGTTACGACGGGGCGGGCCCTTCCAGACACGTGTTTGTTCAGCGACGTCAGGACCCCTGCCTAGGTGCGAAGGACACCTCGGGATTCTCCTCGAGTCTTGGCATGGCAATTGGGACGCATCTCCACGTGAGGCGGGAGACCCAGGGTCCCTTTCCACGTGTCACAGGGATCCTGGGACTCCTATCCATTTTCAAGAGGAGGCAGGCATCGTCTCCTTTGGAAGCATTGATCTCCGCGGACCTCTCGAGTTTTCAAAGGATGTGAGGCCTCCGGTCGCAATGAGGCGGAGGACTAGGTCTTTCTCTGTGGTCTCCACAGGGGATTCAGACATCCCTTCGTCTTGGGAGATGCAAGACGAGCCTGCATTCAATTCACTGCAGGGATATCCGGCCTTACTTCGAGTCAGAGCATCTCGGTGTCCATTCCACTTGAGGCCACAAACTCCGGGTCCCTCTCACATACCTGTAGCTGAGAGAAGCCTCCTCTTGAGGTGCATGTGGAAAGTTGCTCTTCCTCTTGAGTCGAAGCCAAGGGCTAAGCTCTCATCTCGAGTTGATTTGGGGTCCACGGAGCCCTTTGCTGTTGCTCCAGTGACCTCAGGATCCCTCTAGACTTGAGACACTGATCTTGGGTTTTCTCTGGAGTGCCATCAAGGAAATCAAGGCTCCTTTCACGTTTGATGTGGAACACGGAATTGCTCTGCACGCAGTGCAGGGGAATCGGGCCTCATCTCGCGGCGAGGGGGAAGTCTCATGGATTTTCTCGAGTTGGGGCCGGAACCTCGGGTATATTCTCGAGTTACGACGGGGAGGACCCTTCCAGACACGTGTTTGTTCAGCGACGTCAGGACTCCTGCCTAGGTGCGAGGGACACCTCGGGATTCTCCACGAGTCTTGGCATGGCAATGGGGACGCAGCTCCACGTGAGGCGGGAGATGCAGGGTCCCTTTCCACGTGCCACAGGGATCCTGGGACTCCTATCCATTTTCAAGAGGAGTCAGGCATCGTCTCCTTTGGAAGCATTGATCTCCGCGGACCTCTCGAGTTTTCAAAGGATATGAGGCCTCCGGTCGCGTTGAAGCGGAGAATTACGTCTTTCTCTGTGGTCTCCACAGGGGATTCAGACATCCCTTCGTCTTGGGAGATGCAAGACAAGCCTGCATTCAATTCACTGCAAGGATATCCGGCCTTACTTCGAGTCAGACCATCTCGGTGTCCATTCCACTTGAAGCCAGCAACTCAGGGTCCCTCTCACATACCTGTAGCTGAGAGAAGCCTCCTCTTGAGGTGCTTGTGGAAAGTTGGTATTCCTCTTGACTCGAAACCAGGGACTAAGCTCTCATCTCGAGTTGATTTGGGGTCCACGGAGCCCTTTCGTGTTGTTCCAGTGACCTCAGGATCCCTCTAGACTTCAGACAGTGATCTTGGGTTTTCTCTGGAGTGCCATCAAGGAAATCAAGGCTCCTTTCACGTTTGATGTGGAACACGGAATTGCTCTGCATGAAGTGCAGGGGAATCCGGCCTCATGTCGTGGCGAGGGGGAAGTCTCATGGTTTTTCTCGAGTTGCGGCCGGAACCTGGGGTATATTCTCGAGTTAAGACGGGGAGGACCCTTCCAAACACGTGTTTGTTCAGTGACGTCAGGACTCCTGCCTAGGTGCGAGGGACACCTCGGGATTCTCCTCGAGTCTTGGCATGGCAATGGGGACGCGGCTCCACGTGAGGCGGGAGACCCAGGGTCCCTTTCCACGTGCCACAGGGATCCTGGGACTCCTGTCCATTTTCAAGAGGAGTCAGGCATCGTCTCCTTTGGAAGCATTGATCTCCGCGGACCTCTCGAATTTTCAAAGGATGTGAGGCCTCCGGTCGCGTTGAAGCGGAGAATTACGTCTTTCTCTGTGGTCTCCACAGGGGATTCAGACATCCCTTCGTCTTGGGAGATGCAAGACAAGCCTGCATTCAATTCACTGCAAGGATATCCGGCCTTACTTCGAGTCAGAGCATCTCGGTGTCCATTCCACTTGAGGCCACAAACTAAGGGTCCCTCTCACATACCTGTAGCTGAGAGAAGCCTACTCTTCAGGTGCTTGTGAAAAGTTGGTATTCCTCTTGAGTCGAAGCCAGGGACTAAGATCTCATCTCGAGTTTTTTGAGGTCCACGTAGCCCTTTCGTGTTGCTCCAGTGACCTCAGGATCCCCCTAGACTTGAGACAGTGATCTTGGGTTTTCTCTGGAGTGCCATCAAGGAAATCAAGGCTCCTTTCACGTTTGATGTGGAACACGGAATTGCTCTGCATGAAGTGCAGGGGAATCGGGCCTCATCTCGCGGCGAGGGGGAAGTCTCATGGTTTTTCTCGAGTTGCGGCCGGAACCTGGGGTATATTCTCGAGTTACGAAGGGGAGGGCCCTTCCAGACACATGTTTGTTCAGCGACGTCAGGACTCCTGCCTAGGTGCGAGGGACACCTCGGGATTCTCCTCGAGTCTTGGCATGGCAATTGGTACGCGTCTCCACGTGAGGCGGGAGACCCAGGGTCCCTTTCCACGTGCCACAGGGATCCTGGGACTCCTATCCATTTTCAAGAGGAGTCAGGCATCGTCTCCTTTGGAAGCATTGATCTCCGCGGACCTCTCGAGTTTTCAAAGGATGTGAGGCCTCCGGTCGCAATGAGGCGGAGGACTAGGTCTTTCTCTGTGGTCTCCACAGGGGATTCAGACATCCCTTCGTCTTGGGAGATGCAAGACGAGCCTGCATTCAATTCACTGCAGGGATATCCGGCCTTACTTCGAGTCAGAGCATCTCGGTGTCCATTCCACTTGAGGCCACAAACTCCGGGTCCCTCTCACATACCTGTAGCTGAGAGAAGCCTCCTCTTGAGGTGCATGTGGAAAGTTGCTCTTCCTCTTGAGTCGAAGCCAAGGGCTAAGCTCTCATCTCGAGTTGATTTGGGGTCCACGGAGCCCTTTGCTGTTGCTCCAGTGACCTCAGGATCCCTCTAGACTTGAGACACTGATCTTGGGTTTTCTCTGGAGTGCCATCAAGGAAATCAAGGCTCCTTTCACGTTTGATGTGGAACACGGAATTGCTCTGCACGCAGTGCAGGGGAATCGGGCCTCATCTCGCGGCGAGGGGGAAGTCTCATGGATTTTCTCGAGTTGGGGCCGGAACCTCGGGTATATTCTCGAGTTACGACGTGGAGGACCCTTCCAGACACGTGTTTGTTCAGCGACGTCAGGACTCCTGCCTAGGTGCGAGGGACACCTCGGGATTCTCCACGAGTCTTGGCATGGCAATGGGGACGCAGCTCCACGTGAGGCGGGAGATGCAGGGTCCCTTTCCACGTGCCACAGGGATCCTGGGACTCCTATCCATTTTCAAGAGGAGTCAGGCATCGTCTCCTTTGGAAGCATTGATCTCCGCGGACCTCTCGAGTTTTCAAAGGATATGAGGCCTCCGGTTGCGTTGAAGCGGAGAATTACGTCTTTCTCTGTGGTCTCCACAGGGGATTCAGACATCCCTTCGTCTTGGGAGATGCAAGACAAGCCTGCATTCAATTCACTGCAAGGATATCCGGCCTTACTTCGAGTCAGACCATCTCGGTGTCCATTCCACTTGAAGCCAGCAACTCAGGGTCCCTCTCACATACCTGTAGCTGAGAGAAGCCTCCTCTTGAGGTGCTTGTGGAAAGTTGGTATTCCTCTTGACTCGAAACCAGGGACTAAGCTCTCATCTCGAGTTGATTAGGGGTCCACGGAGCCCTTTCGTGTTGCTCCAGTGACCTCAGGATCCCTCTAGACTTGAGACAGTGATCTTGGGTTTTCTCTGGAGTACCATCAAGGAAATCAAGGCTCCTTTCACGTTTGATGTGGAACACGGAATTGCTCTGCACGCAGTGCAGTGGAATCGGGCCTCATCTCGCGGCGAGGGGGAAGTCTCATGGTTTTTCTCGAGTTGCGGCCGGAACCTGGGGTATATTCTCGAGTTACGACGGGGAGGGCCCTTCCAGACACGTGTTTGTTCAGCGATGTCAGGACTCCTGCCTAGGTGCGAGGGACACCTCGGGATTCTCCTCGAGTCTTGGCATGGCAATTGGCACGCGTCTCCACGTGAGGCGGGAGACGCAGGGTCCCTTTCCACGTGCCACAGGGATCCTGGGACTCCTATCCATTTTCAAGAGGAGTCAGCCATCGTCTCCTTTGGAATCATTGATCTCTGCGGACCTCTCGCATTTTCAAAGAATGTGAGGCCTTCGGTCGCCTTGACGCGGAGAACTAGGTCTTTCTCTGTGGTCTCCACAGGGGTTTCAGACATCCCTTCGTCTTGGGAGATGCAAGACGAGCCTGCATTCAATTCACTGCAGGGATATCCGGCCTTACTTCGAGTCAGAGCATCTCGGTGTCCATTCCACTTGAGGCCACAATCTTAGGGTCCCTCTCACATACTTTAGCTGAGAGTAGCCTCCTCTTGAGGTGCTTGTGGAAAGGTGGTATTCCTCTTGAGTCGAAGCCAAGGAATAAGTTCTCATCTCGAGTTGATTTGGGGTCCACGGAACCCTTTCGTTTTGCTCCAGTGACCTCAGGATCCCTCTAGACTAGAGACAGTGATCTTGGGTTTTCTCTGGAGTGCCATCAAGGAAATCAAGGCTCCTTTCACGTTTGATGTGGAACACGGAATTGCTCTGCACGCAGTGCAGGGGAATCGGGCCTCATCTCGCGGCGAGGGTGAAGTCTCATGGTTTTTTTCGAGTTGCGGCCGGAACCTGGGGTATATTTTCGAGTTACGACGGGGAGGGCCCTTCCCACGTGTTTGTTCAGCGATGTCAGGACTCCTGCCTAGGTGCGAGGGACACCTCGGGATTCTCCTCGAGTCTTGGCATGGCATTTGGGACGCGTCTCCACATGAGGCGGGAGACCCAGGGTCCCTTTCCACGTGCCACAGGGATCCTGGGACTCCTATCCATTTTCAAGATGAGTCAGGCATCGTCTCCTTTGGAAGCATTGATCTCCGCAGACCTGTCGAGTTTTCAAAGGATGTGAGGCCTCCGGTCGCGATGAGGCGGACGGCTAGGTCTTTCTCTGTCGTCTCCACCGGGGATTCAGACATCCCTTCGTCTTGGGAGATGCAAGACGAGCCTGCATTCAATTCACTGCAGGGATATCCGGCCTTACTTTGAGTCAGAGCATCTCGGTGTCCATTCCATTTGAGGCCACAATCTCAGGGTCCCTCAAATATACCTGTAGCTGAGAGAAACCTCCTCTTGAGGTGCTTGTGGAAAGTTGGTATTCCTCTTGAGTCGAAGCCAGAGACTACGCTTTCATCTCGAGTTGATTTGGGGTCCACGGAGCCCTTTCGTGTTGCTCCAGTGACCTCAGGATCCCTCTAGACTTGACACAGTGGTCTTGGGTTTTCTCTGGAGTGCCATCAAGGAAATCAAGGCTCCTTTCAAGTTTGATGTGGAACACGGAATTGCTCTACACGCAGTGCAGGGGAATCGGGCCTCATCTCGCGGCAAGGGGGATGTCTCATGGTTTTTCTCAAGTTGCGGCCGGAACCTGGGGTATATTCTCGAGTTACGACGGGGAGGGCCTTCCAGACACGTGTTTGTGAGCGACGTCAGGACTCCTGCCTAGGTGCGAGGGACACCTCGGGATTCTCCTCGAGTCTTGGCATGGCAATTGGGACGCGTCTCCAGGTGAGGCGGGAGACCCAGGGTCCCTTTCCACGTGCCACAGGGATCCTGGGACTCCTATCCATTTTCAAGAGGAGTCAGGCATCGTCTCCTTTGGAAGCATTGATCTCCGCGGACCTCTCGAGTTTTCAAAGGATGTGAGGCCTCCGGTTGCGATGAGGCGGAGAACGAGGTCTTTCTCTGTGGTCTCCACAGGGGATTCAGACATCCCTTCGTCTTGGGAGATGCAAGACGAGCCTGCATTCAATTCACTGCAGGGATATCCGGCCTTACTTCGAGTCAGAGCATCTCGGTGTCCATTCCGCTTGAGGCCACAACCTCAGGGTAACTCTCGCATACATGTAGCTGAGAGAAGCCTCCTCTTGAGGTGCTTGTGGAAAGTTGGTATACCTCTTGAGTCGAAGCCAGGGACTAAGCTCTCATCTCGAGTTGATTTGGGGACCACGGAGCCCTTTCGTGTTGCTCCAGTGACCTCAGGATCCCTCTAGACTTGAGCCAGGGATCTTGGGTTTTCTCTGGAGTGCCATCAAGGAAATCAAGGCTCCTTTCACGTTTGATGTGGAACACGCAATTGCTCTGCACGCAGTGCAGGGGGAATCGGGCCTCAACTCGCGGCGAGGGGGAAGTCTCATGGTTTTTCTCCAGTTGCGGCCGGAACCTGGGGTATATTCTCGAGTTACGACGGGGAGGGCCCCTCCTGACACGTGTTTGTTCAGCGACGTCAGGACTCCTGCCTAGGTCCGAGGGACACCTCGGGATTCTCCTCGAGTCTTTGCATGGCAATTGGGACGCGTCTCCACGTGAGGCGGGAGACCCAGGGTCCCTTTCCACGTGCCACAGGGATCCTGGGACTCCTATCCATTTTCAAGAGGAGTCAGGCATCGTCTCCTTTGGAAGCATTGATCTCCGTGGACCTCTCGAGTATTCAAAGGATGTGAGGCCTCCGGTCACGATGAGGCGGAGAACTAGGTCTTTCTCTGTGGTCTCCACAGGGGATTCAGACATCCCTTCGTCTTGGGAGATGCAAGACGAGCCTGCATTCAATTCACTGTAGGGATATCCAGCCTTACTTCGAGTCAGAGCATCTCGGTGTCCATTCCACTTGAGGCCACAAACTCAGGGTCCCTCTCACATACCTTTAGCTGAGAGAAGCCTACTCTTGAGGTTCTTGCGGAAAGTTGGTGTTACTCTTGAGTCGAAGCCAGGGACTAAGCTCTCATCTCGAGTTGATTTGGGGTCCACGGAGCCCTTTCGTGTTGCTCCAGTGACCTCAGGATCCCTCTAGACTTGAGACAGTGATCTTGGGTTTTCTCTGGAGGGCCATCAAGGAAATCAAGGCTCCTTTCACGTTTGATGTGGAACACGGAATTGCTCTGCACGCAGTGCAGTGGAATCGGGCCTCATCTCGCGGCGAGGGGGAAGTCTCATGGTTTTTCTCGAGTTGCGGCCGGAACCTGGGGTATATTCTCGAGTTACGACGGGGAGGGCCCTTCCAGACACGTGTTTGATCAGCGACGTCAGGACTCCTTTCTAGGTGCGAAGGACACCTCGGTATTCTCCTCGAGTCTTGGCATGGCAATTGGGACGCGTCTCCACGTGAGGCGGGAGACCCAGGGTCCCTTTCCACGTGCCACAGGGATCCTGGGACTCCTATCCTTTTTCAAGAGGAGTCAGGCATCGTCTCCTTTGGAAGCATTGTTCTCCGATGACTTCTCGAGTTTTCAAAGGATGTGAGGCCTCTGGTCGAGATGAGGCGGTGAACTAGGTATTTCTCTGTGTTCTCCAGAGGGGATTCAGAGATCACTTCGTCTTGGGAGATGCAAGACGAGCCTGCATTCAATTCACGACAGGGATATCCGGCCTTACTTCGAGTCAGAGCATCTCGGTGTCCATTCCACTTGATGCCACAACCTCAGGGCCCCTCTCAAATACCTGTAGCTGAGAGAAGCCTCCTCTTGAGGTGCTTGTGGAAAGTTGGTATTCCTCTTGATTCGAAGCCAGGGACTAAGCTCTCATCTCGAGTTGATTTGGGGTCCACGGAGCCCTTTCGTGTTGCTCCAGTGACCTCAGGATCCCTCTAGACTTGAGACAGTGATCTTGGGTTTTCTCTGGAGTGCCATCAAGGAAATCAAGGCTCCTTTCACGTTTGATGTGGAACACGGAATTACTCTGCACGCAGTACAGGGGAATCGGGCCTCATCTCGCGGCGAGCGGGAAGTCTCATGGTTTTTCTCGAGTTGTGGCCGGACCCTGGGGTATATTCTCGAGTTACGACGGGGAGGGCCCTTCCAGACATGCGTTTGTTCAGCGACGTCAGGACTCCTGCCTAGGTGCGAGGGACACCTCGGGATTCTCCTCGAGTCTTGGCATGGCAATTGGCACGTGTCTCCACGTGAAGCGGGAGACCCAGGGTCCCCGTCCATGTGGACAGGGATCCTGGGACTTCTAACCATTTTCAAGAGGAGTCAGGCATCGTCTCCTTTGGAAGCATTGATCTCCGCAGACCTCTCCAGTTTTCAAAGGATGTGAGGCCTCCAGTCGCGATGAGGCGGAGAACTATTTCTTTCTCTGTGGTCTCCACAGGGGATTCAGACATCCCTTCGTCTTGGGAGATTCAAGACGAGATTGCATTCAATTCACTGCAGGGATTTCCGGCCTTACTTCGAGTCAGAGCATCTCGGTGTCCATTTCACTTGAGGCCACAAACTCAGGGTCCCTCTCACATACCTGTAGCTGAGAGAAGCCTCCTCTTGAGATGCTTGTGAAAAGTGGGTATTCCTCTTGAGTCGAAGCCAGGGACTAAGCTCTCATCTCGAGTTGATTTGGGGTCCACGGAGCCCTTTCGTGTTGTTCCAGTGACCTCAGGATCCCTCTAGACTTGAGACAGTGATCTTGGGTTTTCTCTGGAGTGCCATCAAGGAAATCAAGGCTCCTTTCACGTTTGATGTGGAACACGGAATTGCTCTGCATGAAGTGCAGGGGAATCCGGCCTCATGTCGTGGCGAGGGGGAAGTCTCATGGTTTTTCTCGAGTTGCGGCCGGAACCTGGGGTATATTCTCGAGTTAAGACGGGGAGGACCCTTCCAAACACGTGTTTGTTCAGTGACGTCAGGACTCCTGCCTAGGTGCGAGGGACACCTCGGGATTCTCCTCGAGTCTTGGCATGGCAATGGGGACGCGGCTCCACGTGAGGCGGGAGACCCAGGGTCCCTTTCCACGTGCCACAGGGATCCTGGGACTCCTGTCCATTTTCAAGAGGAGTCAGGCATCGTCTCCTTTAGAAGCATTGATCTCCGCGGACCTCTCGAATTTTCAAAGGATGTGAGGCCTCCGGTCGCGTTGAAGCGGAGAATTACGTCTTTCTCTGTGGTCTCCACAGGGAATTCAGACATCCCTTCGTCTTGGGAGATGCAAGACAAGCCTGCATTCAATTCACTGCAAGGATATCCGGCCTTACTTCGAGTCAGAGCATCTCGGTGTCCATTCCACTTGAGGCCACAAACTAAGGGTCCCTCTCACATACCTGTAGCTGAGAGAAGCCTACTCTTCAGGTGCTTGTGAAAAGTTGGTATTCCTCTTGAGTCGAAGCCAGGGACTAAGATCTCATCTCGAGTTTTTTGAGTTCCACGGAGCCCTTTCGTGTTGCTCCAGTGACCTCAGGATCCCCCTAGACTTGAGACAGTGATCTTGGGTTTTCTCTGGAGTGCCATCAAGGAAATCAAGGCTCCTTTCACGTTTGATGTGGAACACGGAATTGTTCTGCATGAAGTGCATGGGAATCGGGCCTCATCTCGCGGCGAGGGGGAAGTCTCATGGTTTTTCTCGAGTTGCGGCCGGAACCTGGGGTATATTCTCGAGTTACGAAGGGGAGGGCCCTTCCAGACACATGTTTGTTCAGCGACGTCAGGACTCCTGCCTAGGTGCGAGGGACACCTCGGGATTCTCCTCGAGTCTTGGCATGGCAATTGGGACGCGTCTCCACGTGAGGCGGGAGACCCAGGGTCCCTTTCCACGTGCCACAGGGATCCTGGGACTCCTATCCATTTTCAAGAGGAGTCAGGCATCGTCTCCTTTGGAAGCATTGATCTCCGCGGACCTCTCGAGTTTTCAAAGGATGTGAGGCCTCCGGTCGCAATGAGGCGGAGGACTAGGTCTTTCTCTGTGGTCTCCACAGGGGATTCAGACATCCCTTCGTCTTGGGAGATGCAAGACGAGCCTGCATTCAATTCACTGCAGGGATATCCGGCCTTACTTCGAGTCAGAGCATCTCGGTGTCCATTCCACTTGAGGCCACAAACTCCGGGTCCCTCTCACATACCTGTAGCTGAGAGAAGCCTCCTCTTGAGGTGCTTGTGGAAAGTTGCTCTTCCTCTTGAGTCGAAGCCAAGGACTAAGCTCTCATCTCGAGTTGATTTGGGGTCCACGGAGCCCTTTGGTGTTGCTCCAGTGACCTCAGGATCCCTCTAGACTTGAGACACTGATCTTGGGTTTTCTCTGGAGTGCCATCAAGGAAATCAAGGCTCCTTTCACGTTTGATGTGGAACACGGAATTGCTCTGCACGCAGTGCAGGGGAATCGGGCCTCATTTCGCGGCGAGGGGGAAGTCTCATGGATTTTCTCGAGTTGGGGCCGGAACCTCGGGTATATTCTCGAGTTACGACGGGGAGGACCCTTCCAGACACGTGTTTGTTCAGCGACGTCAGGACTCCTGCCTAGGTGCGAGGGACACCTCGGGATTCTCCACGAGTCTTGGCATGGCAATGGGGACGCAGCTCCACGTGAGGCGGGAGATGCAGGGTCCCTTTCCACGTGCCACAGGGATCCTGGGACTCCTATCCATTTTCAAGAGGAGTCAGGCATCGTCTCCTTTGGAAGCATTGATCTCCGCGGACCTCTCGAGTTTTCAAAGGATATGAGGCCTCCGGTCGCGTTGAAGCGGAGAATTACGTCTTTCTCTGTGGTCTCCACAGGGGATTCAGACATCCCTTCGTCTTGGGAGATGCAAGACGAGCCTGCATTCAATTCACTGCAGGGATATCCGGCCTTACTTCGAGTCAGACCATCTCGGTGTCCATTCCACTTGAAGCCAGCAACTCAGGGTCCCTCTCACATACCTGTAGCTGAGAGAAGCCTCCTCTTGAGGTGCTTGTGGAAAGTTGGTATTCCTCTTGACTCGAAACCAGGGACTAAGCTCTCATCTCGAGTTGATTTTGGGGTCCACGGAGCCCTTTCGTGTTGCTCCAGTGACCTCAGGATCCCTCTAGACTTGAGCCAGGGATCTTGGGTTTTCTCTGGAGTGCCATCAAGGAAATCAAGGCTCCTTTCACGTTTGATGTGGAACACGCAATTGCTCTGCACGCAGTGCAGGGGGAATCGGGCCTCAACTCGCGGCGAGGGGGAAGTCTCATGGTTTTTCTCCAGTTGCGGCCGGAACCTGGGGTATATTCTCGAGTTACGACGGGGAGGGCCCTTCCTGACACGTGTTTGTTCAGCGACGTCAGGACTCCTGCCTAGGTCCGAGGGACACCTCGGGATTCTCCTCGAGTCTTGGCATGGCAATTGGGACGCGTCTCCACGTGAGGCGAGAGACCCAGGGTCCCTTTCCACGTGCCACAGGGATCCTGGGACTCCTATCCATTTTCAAGAGGAGTCAGGCATCGTCTCCTTTGGAAGCATTGATCTCCGTGGACCTCTCGAGTATTCAAAGGATGTGAGGCCTCCGGTCATGATGAGGCGGAGAACTAGGTCTTTCTCTGTGGTCTCCACAGGGGATTCAGACATCCCTTCGTCTTGGGAGATGCAAGACGAGCCTGCATTCAATTCACTGTAGGGATATCCAGCCTTACTTCGAGTCAGAGCATCTCGGTGTCCATTCCACTTGAGGCCACAAACTCAGGGTCCCTCTCACATACCTTTAGCTGAGAGAAGCCTACTCTTGAGGTTCTTGCGGAAAGTTGGTGTTACTCTTGAGTCGAAGCCAGGGACTAAGCTCTCATCTCGAGTTGATTTGGGGTCCACGGAGCCCTTTCGTGTTGCTCCAGTGACCTCAGGATCCCTCTAGACTTGAGACAGTGATCTTGGGTTTTCTCTGGAGGGCCATCAAGGAAATCAAGGCTCCTTTTACGTTTGATGTGGAACACGGAATTGCTCTGCACGCAGTGCAGTGGAATCGGGCCTCATCTCGCGGCGAGGGGGAAGTCTCATGGTTTTTCTCGAGTTGCGGCCGGAACCTGGGGTATATTCTCGAGTTACGACGGGGAGGGCCCTTCCAGACACGTGTTTGATCAGCGACGTCAGGACTCCTTTCTAGGTGCGAAGGACACCTCGGTATTTTCCTCGAGTCTTGGCATGGCAATTGGGACACGTCTCCACGTGAGGCGGGAGACCCAGGGTCCCTTTCCACGTGCCACAGGGATCCTGGGACTCCTATCCTTTTTCAAGAGGAGTCAGGCATCGTCTCCTTTGGAAGCATTGTTCTCCGATGACTTCTCGAATTTTCAAAGGATGTGAGGCCTCTGGTCGAGATGAGGCGGTGAACTAGGTCTTTCTCTGTGTTCTCCAGAGGGGATTCAGAGATCACTTCGTCTTGGGAGATGCAAGACGAGCCTGCATTCAATTCACGGCAGGGATATCCGGCCTTACTTCGAGTCAGAGCATCTCGGTGTCCATTCCACTTGATGCCACAACCTCAGGGCCCCTCTCAAATACCTGTAGCTGAGAGAAGCCTCCTCTTGAGGTGCTTGTGGAAAGTTGGTATTCCTCTTGATTCGAAGCCAGGGACTAAGCTCTCATCTCGAGTTGATTTGGGGTCCACGGAGCCCTTTCGTGTTGCTCCAGTGACCTCAGGATCCCTCTAGACTTGAGACAGTGATCTTGGGTTTTCTCTGGAGGGCCATCAAGGAAATCAAGGCTCCTTTCACGTTTGATGTGGAACACGGAATTGCTCTGCACGCAGTGCAGGGGAATCGGGCCTCATCTCGCGGCGAGGGGGAAGTCTCATGGTTTTTCTCGAGTTGCGGCCGGAACCTGGGGTATATTCTCGAGTTACGACGGGGAGGGCCCTTCCAGACACGTGTTTGTTCACCGACGTCAGGACTCCTGCCTAGGTGAGAGGGACACCTCGGGATTCTCCTCGAGTCTTGTCATGGCAATTGGGACGCGTCTCCACGTGAGGCGGGAGACCCAGGGTCCCTTTCCACGTGCCACAGGGATCCTGGGACTCCTATCCTTTTTCAAGAGGAGTCAGGCATCGTCTCCTTTGGAAGCATTGATCTCCCTGGACCTCTCGAGTTTTCAAAGGATGTGAGGCCTCCGGTCGCGTTGAGGCGGAGGACTAGGTCTTTCTCTGTGGTCTCCACAGGGGATCCAGACATCCCTTCGTCTTGGGAGATGCAAGACAAGCCTGCATTCAATTCACTGCAGGGATATCCAGCCTTACTTCGAGTCAGAGCATCTCGGTGTCCATTCCACTTGAGGCCACAAACTCAGGGGCCCTCTCACATAGCTGTAGCTGAGAGAAGCTTCCTCTTGAGGTGCTTGTGGAAAGTTGGTATTCCTCTTGAGTCGAAGCTAGGGACTAAGCTCTCATCTCGAGTTGATTTGGGGTCCACGGAGCCCTTTCCTGTTGCTCCCGTGACCTCAGGATCCCTCTAGACTTGAGACAGTGATCTTGGGTTTTCTCTGGAGTGCCGTCAAGGAAATCAAGGCTCCTTTCACGTTTGATGTGGAACACGGAATTGCTCTGCACGCAGTGCAGTGGAATCGGGCCTCATCTCGTGGCGAGGGGGAAGTCTCATGGTTTTTCTCGAGTTGCGGCCGGAACCTGGGGTATATTCTCGAGTTACGACGGGGAGGGCCCTTCCAGACACGTGTTTGATCAGCGACGTCAGGACTCCTGCCTAGCTGCCAGGGACACATCGGGATTCTCCTCGAGTCTTGGCATGGCAATTGGGATGCGTCTCCACGTGAAGCGGGAGACCCAGGGTCCCCTTCCACGTGGACAGGGATCCTGGGACTCCTATCCATTTTCAAGAGGAGTCAGGCAATGTCTCCTTTGGAAGCATTGATCTCTGCGGACCTCTCGAGTTTTCAAAGGATGTGAGGCCTCCGGTCGCGAAGAGGCGGAGAACTAGGTCTTTCTCTGTGGTCTCCACAGGGGATTCAGACATCCCTTCGTCTTGGGAGATTCAAGACGAGCTTGCATTCAATTCACTGCAGGGATATCCGGCCTTACTTCGAGTCAGAGCATCTCGGAGTCCATTCCACTTGAGGCCACAAATTCAGGGTACCTCTCACATACAAGTAGCTGAGAGAAGCCTCCTCTTGAGGTGCTTGTGGAAAGTTGGTATACCTCTTGAGTCGAAGCCAGGGACTAAGCTCTCATCTCGAGTTGATTTGGGGTCCACGGAGCCCTTTCGTGTTGCTCCCGTGACCTCAGGATCCCTCTAGACTTGAGACAGAGATCTTGGATTTTCTCTGGAGTGCCATTAAGGAAATTAAGGCTCCTTTCAGGTTTGATGTGGAACACGGAATTGCTCTGCACGCAGTGCAGGGGCATCGGGCCTCATCTCGCGGCGAGGGGGAAGTCTCATGGTTTGTCTCGTGTTGCAGCTGGAACCTGGGGTATATTCTCGAGTTACGACGGGGGGGCCCTTCCAGACACGTGTTTGTTCAGCGACGTCTGGACTCCTGCCTAGGTGCGAGGGACACCTCGGGATTCTCCTCGAGTCTTGGCATGGCAATTGGGACGCGTCTCCACGTGAGGCGGGAGACCCAGGGTCCCTTTCCACGTGCCACAGGGATCCTGGGACTCCTATCCGTTTTCAAGAGGAGTCAGGCATCGTCTCCTTTGGAACCATTGATCTCCCTGGACCTCTCGAGTTTTCAAAGGATGTGAGGCCTACGGTCGCGATGAGGCACAGAACTACGTCTTTCTCTGTGGTCTCCACAGGGGATTCAGTCATCCCTTCGACTTGGGAGATGCAAGACGAGCATGCATTCAATTCACTGCAGGGATATCCGGCCTTACTTCGAGTCAGAGCATCTCGGTGTCCATTCCACTTGAGGCCACAAACACAGGGGCCCTCTCACATACCTGTAGTTGAGAGAAGCCTCCTCTTGAGGTGCTTGTGGAATGTTGGTATTCCTCTTGAGTCGAAGCCAGTGACTGATCTATCATCTCCAGTTGATTTGGGGTCCACGGAGCCCTTTCTTGTTGCTCCAGTGACCTCAGGATCCCTCTAGACTGGAGACAGTGATCTTGGGTTTTCTCTGGAGTGCAATCAAGGAAATCAAGGCTCCTTTCACGTTTGATGTGGAACACGGAATTGCTCTGCACGCAGTGCAGGGGAATCGGGAGTCATCTCGCGGCGATGGGGAAGTCTCTTGGTTTTTCTCGAGTTGCGGACGGAACCTGGGGTATATTCTCGAGTTACGACGGGGAGGGCCCTTCCAGACACGTGTTTGTTCAGCGACGTCAGGACTCCTGCCTAGGTGCGAGGGACACCTCGGGATTCTCCTCGAGTCTTGGCATGGCAATTGGGACGCGGCTCCACGTGAGGCGCGAGACCCAGTGTCCCTTTTCACGTGCCACAGGGATCCTGGGACTCCTATCCATTTTCAAGAGGAGTCAGGCATCGTCTCCTTTGGAAGCTTTGTTCTGCGCGGACCTCTCGAGTTTTCAAAGGATGTGAGGCCTCCGGTCGCGATGAGGCGGAGAACTAGGTCTTTCTCTGTGGTCTCCACAGGGGATTCAGTCATCCCTTCGTCTTGGGAGATGCAAGACGAGCCTGCATTCAATTCACTGCAGGGATATCCGGCCTTACTTCGAGTCAGAGCATCTCGGTGTCCATTCCACTTGAGGCCACAAACTCAGGGTCCCTCTCACATACCTGTAGCTGAGAGAAACCTCCTCTTGAGGTGCTTGTGGAAAGTTGGTATTCCTCTTGAGTCAAAGCCAGGGACTAAGCCCTCATCTCGAGTTGATTTGGGGTCCATGGAGCCCTTTCGTGTTGCTCCAGTGACCTCAGGATCCCTCTAGACTTGAGACAGTGATCTTGGGTTTTCTCTGCAGTGCCATCAAGGAAATCAAGGCTCCTTTCACGTTTGATGTGGAACACGGAATTGCTCTGCACACAGTGCAGGGGAATCGGTCCTCATCTCGCGGCGAGGGGGAAGTCTCATGGTTTTTCTCGAGTTGCGGCCGGAACCTGGGGCATATTCTCGACTTACGACGGGGAGGGCCCTTCCAGACACGTGTTTGTTCAGCGACATCAGGACTCCTTCCTAGGTGTGAGGGACACCTCGGGATTCTCCTCGAGTCTTGGCATGGCAATTGTGACGCGTCTCCAAGTGAGGCGGGAGACCCAGGGGCCCTTTCCACGTGCCACAGGGATCCTGGGACTCCTATCCATTTTCAAGAGGAGTCAGGCATCGTCTCCTTTGGAAGCATTGATCTCCGCGGACCTCTCGAGATTTCAAAGGATGTGAGGGTCCGGTCTCGATGAGGCAGAGAATTAGGTCTTTCTCTGTGGTCTCCACAGTGGATTCAGACATCCCTTCGTCTTGGGAGATGCAAAAGGTGCCTGCATTCAATTCACTGCAGGGATATACGGCCTTACTTCGAGTCAGAGCATCTCGGTGTCCATTCCAGTTGAGGCCACAAACTCAGGGTCCCTCTCACATACCTGTAGCTGAGAGAAGCCTCCTCTTGAGGTGCTTGTGGAAAGTTGGTATTCCTCTTGAGTCGAAGCCAGGGACTAAGCTATCATCTCCAGTTGATTTGGGGTCCACGGAGCACTTTCGTGTTGCTACAGTGACCTCAGGATCCCTCTAGACTTGAGACAGTGATCTTGGGTTTTCTCTGGAGTGCCATCAAGGAAATCAAAGCTCCTTTCACGTTTGATGTGGAACAAGGAATTGCTCTGCACGCAGTGCAGGGGCATCGGGCCTCATCTGCGGCGAGGGGGAAGTCTCATATTTTTTCTTGAGTTGCGGCCGGAACCTGATTTATATTCTCGAGTTACGACGGGGAGGGCCCTTCCAGACACGTGTTTGTTCAGCAACGTCAGGACTCCTGCCTAGGTGCGAGGGACACCTCGGGATTCTCCTTGAGTCTTGGCATGGCAATTGGGACGCGTCTCCACATGAGGCGGGAGACCCAGTGTCCCTTTCCACGTGCCACAGGGATCCTGGGACTCCTATCCATTTTCAAGAGGAGTCAGGAATCGTCTCCTTTGGAAGCATTGTTCTGCGCATACCTCTCGAGTTTTCAAAGGATGTGAGGCCTCCGATCGCGATGAGGCGGAGAACTAGGTCTTTCTCTGTGGTCTCCACAGGGGATTCAGACATCCCTTCGTCTTGGGAGATGCAAGACGAGCCTGCATTCAATTCACTGCAGGGATATCCGGCATTACTTCGAGTCAGAGCATTTCGGTGTCCATTCCACTTGAGGCCACAAACTCAGGGTCCTCTCACATACCTGTAGCTGAGAGAAGCCTCCTCTTGAGGTGCTTGTGGAAAGTTGGTATTCCTCTTGAGTCGAAGCCAGGGACTTAGCTCTCATCTCGAGTTGACTTGGGGTCCACGGAGCCCTTTCGTGTTGCTCCAGTGACCTCAGGATCCCTCTAGACTTGAGACAGTGATCTTGGGTTTTCTCTGGAGTGCTATCAAGGAAATCAAGGCTCCTTTCACGTTTGATGTGGAACACGGAATTGCTCTGCACGCAGTGCAGGGGAATCGGCCATCATCTCGTGGCGAGGGGGAAGTCTCATGGTTTTTCTTGAGTTCCGACCGGAAGCTGGGGTATATTCTCGAGTTACGACGGGGAGGGCCCTTCCAGACACGTGTTTGTTCAGCGACGTCAGGACTCCTGCCTAGGTGCGAGGGACACCTCGGTATTCTCCTCGAGTCTTGGCATGGCAATTGGGACGCGTCTCCACCTGAGGCGGGAGACCCAGGTTCCCTTTCCATGTGCCACAGGGATCCTGGGACTCCTATCCATTTTCAAGAGGAGTCAGGCATCGTCTCCTTTGGAAGCATTGATCTCCGCGGACCTCTCGAGTTTTCAAAGGATGTGAGGCCTCCGGTCGCGTTGAGGCGGAGGACTAGGTCTTTCTCTGTGGCCTCCACAGGGGATTCAGACAACCCTTCGTCTTGGGAGATGCAAGAGGAGCCTGCATTCAATTAAGTGCAGGGATATCCGGCCTTACTTCGAGTCAGAGCATCTCGGTGTCCATTCCACTTGAGGCCACAAACTCAGGGTCCCTCTCACATACCTGTAGCTGAGAGAAGCCTCATCTTGAGGTACTTGTGGAAAGTTGGTATTCCTCTTGAGTCGAAGCCAGGGACTAAGCTCTCATCTCGAGTTGATTTGGGGTCCACGGAGCCCTTTCGTGTTGCTCCAGTGACCTCAGGATCCCTCTAGACTTGAGCCAGTGATCTTGGGTTTTCTCTGGAGTGCCATCAAGGAAATCAAGGCTCCTTTCACGTTTGATGTGGAACACGGAATTGCTCTGCACGCAGTGCAGGGGAATCGGGAGTCATCTCGCGGAGATGGGGAAGTCTCTTGGTTTTTCTCGAGTTGCGGCCGGAACCTGGGGTATATTCTCGAGTTACGACGGGGAGGGCCCTTCCAGACACGTGTTTGTTCAGCGACGTCAGGACTCCTGCCTAGGTGCGAGGGACACTTCGGGATTCTCCACGAGTCTTGGCATGGCAATTGGGACGCGTCTCCACGTGAGGCAGGAGACCCAGGTTCCCTTTCCACGTGCCACAGGGATCCTGGGACTCCTATCCATTTTCAAGAGGAGTCAGGCATCGTCTCCTTTGGAAGCATTGATCTCCGTGGACCTCTCGAATTTTCAAAGGATGTGAGGCCGCCGGTCGCGATGACGCGGAGAACTAGGTCTTTCTCTGTGGTCTCCACAGGGGATTCAGACAACCCTTCGTCTTGGGAGATGCAAGACGAGCCTGCATTCAATTCACTGCAGGGATATCCTGCCTTACTTCGAGTCAGAGCATCTCGGTGTCTATTCTACTTGAGGCCACAAATTCAGTGTCCCTCTCACATACGTGTAGTTGAGAGAAGCGTCCTCTTGAGGTGCTTGGGAAAGTTGGTATTCCTCTTGAGTCGAAGCCAGGGACTAAGCTCTCATCTCGAGTTGATTTGGGGTCCACAGAGCCCTTTAGTGTTGCTCCAGTGACCTCAGGATCCCTCTAGACTTGAGACAGTGATCTTGGGTTTTCTCTGGAGTGCCATCAAGGAAATCAAGGCTCCTTTCACGTTTGATGTGGAACACGGAATTGCTCTGCACGCAGTGCAGGGGAATCGGGCCTCATCTCGCGGCGAGGGGGAAGTCTCGTGGTTTTTCTCGAGTTGCGGCCGGAACCTGGGGTATATTTTCGAGTTACGACGGGGAGGGCCCTTCCAGACACGTGTTTGTTCAGCGACGTCAGGACTCCTGCCTAGGTGCGAGGGACACCTCGGAATTCTCCTCGAGTCTTGGCATGGCAATTGGGACGCGTCTCCACGTGAGGCGGGAAACCCAGCGTCCCATTCCACGTGCCACAGGGATCCTGGGACTCCTATCCATTTTCAAGAGGAGTCAGGCATCGTCCCCTTTGGAAGCATTGATCTCCGAGGACCTCTCGAGATTTCAAAGGATGTGAGGCCTCCGGTCTCGATGAGGCGGAGAACTAGGTCTTTCTCTGTGGTCTCCACAGGGGATTCAGACATCTCTTCGTCTTGGGAGATGCAAGAGGAGCCTGCATTCAATTCACTGCAGGGATATCCGGCCTTACTTCGAGTCAGAGCATCTCAGTGTCCATTCCACTTGAGGCCACAAACTCAGGGTCCCTCACACATACCTGTAGTTGAGAGAAGCCTCCTCTTGAGGTGCTTGTGGAATATTGGTATTCCTCTTGAGTCGAAGCCAGTGACTGATCTATCATCTCCAGTTGATTTGGGGTCCACGGAGCCCTTTCTTGTTGCTCCAGTGACCTCAGGATCCCTCTAGACTGGAGACAGTGATCTTGGGTTTTCTCTGGAGTGCAATCAAGGAAATCAAGGCTCCTTTCACGTTTGATGTGGAACACGGAATTGCTCTGCACGCAGTGCAGGGGAATCGGGAGTCATCTCGCGGCGATGGGGAAGTCTCATGGTTTTTCTCGAGTTGCGGCCGGAACCTGGGGCATATTCTCGACTTACGACGGGGAGGGCCCTTCCAGACACGTGTTTGTTCAGCGACATCAGGACTCCTTCCTAGGTGTGAGGGACACCTCGGGATTCTCCTCGAGTCTTGGCATGGCAATTGTGACGCGTCTCCAAGTGAGGCGGGAGACCCAGGGGCCCTTTCCACGTGCCACAGGGATCCTGGGACTCCTATCCATTTTCAAGAGGAGTCAGGCATCGTCTCCTTTGGAAGCATTGATCTCCGCGGACCTCTCGAGATTTCAAAGGATGTGAGGGTCCGGTCTCGATGAGGCAGAGAACTAGGTCTTTCTCTGTGTTCTCCACAGTGGATTCAGACATCCCTTCGTCTTGGGAGATGCAAAAGGAGCCTGCATTCAATTCACTGCAGGGATATACGGCCTTACTTCGAGTCAGAGCATCTCGGTGTCCATTCCACTTGAGGCCACAAACTCAGGGTCCCTCTCACATACCTGTAGCTGAGAGAAGCCTCCTCTTGAGGTGCTTGTGGAAAGTTGGTATTCCTCTTGAGTCGAAGCCAGGGACTAAGCTATCATCTCCAGTTGATTTGGGGTCCACGGAGCCCTTTCGTGTTGCTCCAGTGACCTCAGGATCCCTCTAGACTTGAGACAGTGATCTTGGGTTTTCTCTGGAGTGCCATCAAGGAAATCAAAGCTCCTTTCACGTTTGATGTGGAACAAGGAATTGCTCTGCACGCAGTGCAGGGGCATCGGGCCTCATCTCGCGGCGAGGGGGAAGTCTCATATTTTTTCTTGAGTTGCGGCCGGAACCTGATTTATATTCTCGAGTTACGACGGGGAGGGCCCTTCCAGACACGTGTTTGTTCAGCAACGTCAGGACTCCTGCCTAGGTGCGAGGGACACCTCGGGATTCTCCTTGAGTCTTGGCATGGCAATTGGGACGCGTCTCCACATGAGGCGGGAGACCCAGTGTCCCTTTCCACGTGCCACAGGGATCCTGGGACTCCTATCCATTTTCAAGAGGAGTCAGGAATCGTCTCCTTTGGAAGCATTGTTCTGCGCATACCTCTCGAGTTTTCAAAGGATGTGAGGCCTCCGATCGCGATGAGGCGGAGAACTAGGTCTTTCTCTGTGGTCTCCACAGGGGATTCAGATATCCCTTCGTCTTGGGAGATGCAAGACGAGCCTGCATTCAATTCACTGCAGGGATATCCGGCATTACTTCGAGTCAGAGCATTTCGGTGTCCATTCCACTTGAGGCCACAAACTCAGGGTCCTCTCACATACCTGTAGCTGAGAGAATCCTCCTCTTGAGGTGCTTGTGGAAAGTTGGAATTCCTCTTGAGTCGAAGCCAGAGACTAAGCTCTCATCTCGAGTTGACTTGGGGTCCACGGAGCCCTTTCGTGTTGCTCCAGTGACCTCAGGATCCCTCTCGACTTGAGACAGTGATCTTGGGTTTTCTCTGGAGTGCTATCAAGGAAATCAAGGCTCCTTTCACGTTTGATGTGGAACACGGAATTGCTCTGCACGCAGTGCAGGGGAATCGGCCATCATCTCGCGGCGAGGGGGAAGTCTCATGGTTTTTCTTGAGTTCCGACCGGAACCTGGGGTATATTCTCGAGTTACGACGGGGAGGGCCGTCCCAGACACGTGTTTGTTCAACGACGTCAGGACTCCTGCCTAGGTGCGAGGGACACCTCGGTATTCTCCTCGAGTCTTGGCATGGCAATTGGGACGCGTCTCCACGTGAGGCGGGAGACCCAGGTTCCCTTTCCATGTGCCACAGGGATCCTGGGACTCCTATCCATTTTCAAGAGGAGTCAGGCATCGTCTCCTTTGGAAGCATTGATCTCCGCGGACCTCTCAAGTTTTCAAAGGATGTGAGGCCTCCGGTCGCATTGAGGCGGAGGACTAGGTCTTTCTCTGTGGCCTCCACAGGGGATTCAGACAACCCTTCGTCTTGGGAGATGCAAGAGGAGCCTGCATTCAATTAAGTGCAGGGATATCCGGCCTTACTTCGAGTCAGAGCATCTCGGTGTCCATTCCACTTGAGGCCACAAACTCAGGGTACCTCTCACATACCTGTAGCTGAGAGAAGCCTCCTCTTGAGGTACTTGTGGAAAGTTGGTATTCCTCTTGAGTCGAAGCCAGGGACTAAGCTCTCTTCTCGAGTTGATTTGGGGTCCACGGAGCCCTTTCGTGGTGCTCCAGTGACCTCAGGATCCCTCTAGACTTGAGCCAGTGATCTTGGGTTTTCTCTGGAGTGCCATCAAGGAAATCAAGGCTCCTTTCACGTTTGATGTGGAACACGGAATTGCTCTGCACGCAGTGCAGGGGAATCGGGAGTCATCTCGCGGAGATGGGGAAGTCTCTTGGTTTTTCTCGAGTTGCGGCCGGAACCTGGGGTATATTCTCGAGTTACGACGGGGAGGGCCCTTCCAGACACGTGTTTGTTCAGCGACGTCAGGACTCCTGCCTAGGTGCGAGGGACACTTCGGGATTCTCCACGAGTCTTGGCATGGCAATTGGGACGCGTCTCCACGTGAGGCAGGAGACCCAGGTTCCCTTTCCACGTGCCACAGGGATCCTGGGACTCCTATCCATTTTCAAGAGGAGTCAGGCATCGTCTCCTTTGGAAGCTTTGTTCTGCGCGGACCTCTCGAGTTTTCAAAGGATGTGAGACCTCCGGTCGCGATGAGGCGGAGAACTACGTCTTTCTCTGTGGTCTCCACAGGGGATTCAGTCATCCCTTCGTCTTGGGAGATGCAAGACGAGCCTGCATTCAATTCACTGCAGGGATATCCGGCCTTACTTCGAGTCAGAGCATCTCGGTGTCCATTCCACTTGAGGCCACAAACTCAGGGTCCCTCTCACATACCTGTAGCTGAGAGAAGCCTCCTCTTGAGGTGCTTGTGGAAAGTTGGTATTCCTCTTGAGTCGAAGCCAGGGACTAAGCTCTCATCTCGAGTTGATTTGGGGTCCATGGAGCCCTTTCGTGTTGCTCCAGTGACCTCAGGATCCCTCTAGACTTGAGACAGTGATCTTGGGTTTTCTCTGGAGTGCCATCAAGGAAATCAAGGCTCCTTTCACGTTTGATGTGGAACACGGAATTGCTCTGCACACAGTGCAGAGGAATCGGTCCTCATCTCGCGGCGAGGGGGAAGTCTCATGGTTTTTCTCGAGTTGCGGCCGGAACCTGGGGCATATTCTCGACTTACGACGGGGAGGGCCCTTCCAGACACGTGTTTTTTCAGCGACATCAGGACTCCTTCCTAGGTGTGAGGGACACCTCGGGATTCTCCTCGAGTCTTGGCATGGCAATTGTGACGCGTCTCCAAGTGAGGCGGGAGACCCAGGGGCCCTTTCCACGTGCCACAGGGATCCTGGGACTCCTATCCATTTTCAAGAGGAGTCAGGCATCGTCTCCTTTGGAAGCATTGATCTCCGCGGACCTCTCGAGATTTCAAAGGATGTGAGGGTCCGGTCTCGATGAGGCAGAGAACTAGGTCTTTCTCTGTGGTCTCCACAGTGGATTCAGACATCCCTTCGTCTTGGGAGATGCAAAAGGAGCCTGCATTCAATTCACTGCAGGGATATACGGCCTTACTTCGAGTCAGAGCATCTCGGTGTCCATTCCACTTGAGGCCACAAACTCAGGGTCCCTCTCACATACCTGTAGCTGAGAGAAGCCTCCTCTTGAGGTGCTTGTGGAAAGTTGGTATTCCTCTTGAGTCAAAGCCAGGGACTAAGCTATCATCTCCAGTTGATTTGGGGTCCATGGAGCCCTTTCGTGTTGCTCCAGTGACCTCAGGATCCCTCTAGACTTGAGACAGTGATCTTGGGTTTTCTCTGGAGTGCCATCAAGGAAATCAAAGCTCCTTTCACGTTTGATGTGGAACAAGGAATTGCTCTGCACGCAGTGCTGGGGCATCGGGCCTCATCTCGCGGCGAGGGGGAAGTCTCATATTTTTTCTTGAGTTGCGGCCGGAACCTGATTTATATTCTCGAGTTACGACGGGGAGGGCCCTTCCAGACACGTGTTTGTTCAGTAACGTCAGGACTCCTGCCTAGGTGCGAGGGACACCTCGGGATTCTCCTTGAGTCTTGGCATGGCAATTGGGACGCGTCTCCACATGAGGCGGGAGACCCAGTGTCCCTTTCCACGTGCCACAGGGATCCTGGGACTCCTATCCATTTTCAAGAGGAGTCAGGAATCGTCTCCTTTGGAAGCATTGTTCTGCGCATACCTCTCGAGTTTTCAAATGATGTGAGGCCTCCGATCGCGATGAGGCGGAGAACTAGGTCTTTCTCTGTGGTCTCCACAGGGGATTCAGACATCCCTTCGTCTTGGGAGATGCAAGACGAGCCTGCATTCAATCACTGCAGGGATATCCGGCCTTACTTCGAGTCAGAGCATTTCGGTGTCCATTCCACTTGAGGCCACAAACTCAGGGTCCTCTCACATACCTGTAGCTGAGAGAAGCCTCCTCTTGAGGTGCTTGTGGAAAGTTGGTATTCCTCTTGAGTCGATGCCAGAGACTAAGCTCTCATCTCGAGTTGACTTGGGGTCCACGGAGCCCTTTCGTGTTGCTCCAGTGACCTCAGGATCCCTCTAGACTTGAGACAGTGATCTTGGGTTTTCTCTGGAGTGCTATCAAGGAAATCAAGGCTCCTTTCACGTTTGATGTGGAACACGGAATTGCTCTGCACGCAGTGCAGGGGAATCGGCCATCATCTCGCGGCGAGGGGGAAGTCTCATGGTTTTTCTTGAGTTCCGACCGGAACCTGGGGTATATTCTCGAGTTACGACGGGGAGTGCCGTCCCAGACACGTGTTTGTTCAGCGACGTCAGGACTCCTGCCTAGGTGCGAGGGACACCTCGGTATTCTCCTCGAGTCTTGGCATGGCAATTGGGACGCGTCTCCACGTGAGGCGGGAGACCCAGGTTCCCTTTCCATGTGCCACAGGGATCCTGGGACTCCTATCCATTTTCAAGAGGAGTCAGGCATCGTCTCCTTTGGAAGCATTGATCTCCGCGGACCTCTCAAGTTTTCAAAGGATGTGATGCCTCCGGTCGCATTGAGGCGGAGGACTAGGTCTTTCTCTGTGGCCTCCACAGGGGATTCAGACAACCCTTCGTCTTGGGAGATGCAAGAGGAGCCTGCATTCAATTAAGTGCAGGGATATCCGGCCTTACTTCGAGTCAGAGCATCTTGGTGTCCATTCCACTTGAGGCCACAAACTCAGGGTCCCTCTCACATACCTGTAGCTGAGAGAAGCCTCCTCTTGAGGTACTTGTGGAAAGTTGGTATTCCTCTTGAGTCGAAGCCAGGGACTAAGCTCTCTTCTCGAGTTGATTTGGGGTCCACGGAGCCCTTTCGTGTTGCTCCAGTGACCTCAGGATCCCTCTAGACTTGAGCCAGTGATCTTGGGTTTTCTCTGGAGTGCCATCAAGGAAATCAAGGCTCCTTTCACGTTTGATGTGGAACACGGAATTGCTCTGCACGCAGTGCAGGGGAATCGGGAGTCATCTCGCGGAGATGGGGAAGTCTCTTGGTTTTTCTCGAGTTGCGGCCGGAACCTGGGGTATATTCTCGAGTTACGACGGGGAGGGCCCTTCCAGACACGTGTTTGTTCAGCGACGTCAGGACTCCTGCCTAGGTGCGAGGGACACTTCGGGATTCTCCACGAGTCTTGGCATGGCAATTGGGACGCGTCTCCACGTGAGGCAGGAGACCCAGGTTCCCTTTCCACGTGCCACAGGGATCCTGGGACTCCTATCCATTTTCAAGAGGAGTCAGGCATCGTCTCCTTTGGAAGCATTGATCTCCGCGGACCTCTCGAGATTTCAAAGGATGTGAGGCCTCCGGTCTTGATGAGGCGGAGAACTAGGTCTTTCTCTGTGGTCTCCACAGTGGATTCAGACATCCCTTCGTCTTGGGAGATGCAAGAGGAGCCTGCATTCAATTCACTGCAGGGATATACGGCCTTACTTCAAGTCAGAGCATCTCGGTGTCCATTCCACTTGAGGCCACAAACTCAGGGTCCCTCTCACATACCTGTAGCTGAGAGAAGCCTCCTCTTGAGGTGCTTGTGGAAAGTTGGTATTCTTCTTGAGTCGAAGCCAGGGACTAAGCTCTCATCTCGAGTTGATTTGGGGTCCATGGAGCCCTTTCGTGTTGCTCCAGTGACCTCAGGATCCCTCTAGACTTGAGACAGTGATCTTGGGTTTTCTCTGGAGTGCAATCAAGGAAATCAAGGCTCCTTTCACGTTTGATGTGGAAAATGGAATTGCTCTGCACGCAGTGCAGGGAAATCGGGCCTCATCTCGCGGCGAGGGGGAAGTCTCATATTTTTTCTCGAGTTGCGGCTGGAACCTGATTTATATTCTCGAGTTACGACGGGGTGGTCCCTTGCAGACACATGTTTGTTCAGCAACGGCAGGACTCCTGCCTAGGTGCGAGGGACACCTCGGGGTTCTCCACGAGTCTTGGCATGGCAATTGGGACGCGGCTCCACGTGAGGCGGGAGACCCAGGGTCCCTTTCCACGAGCCACAGGGATCCTGGGACTCCTATACATTTACAAGAGGAGTCAGGTATCGTCTCCTTTGGAAGCATTGATCTGCGCGGACCTCTCGAGTTTTCAAAGTATGTGAGGCCTCCGGTCGCGTTGAGGCGGAGGACTAGTTCTTTCTCTGT
Organism: Dama dama; assembly: GCF_033118175.1. Lineage (NCBI taxonomy): Eukaryota > Metazoa > Chordata > Mammalia > Artiodactyla > Cervidae > Dama > Dama dama. Next base: position 1,615,255 of record NW_026870961.1, read on the forward strand.
GGTCTCCACAGGGGATTCAGACATCCCTTCGTCTTGGGAGAGGCAAGACGAGCCTGCATTCAATTCACTGCAGGGATATCCGGCCTTAGTTCCCGTCAGAGCATCTCGGTGTCCATTCCACTTGAGGCCACAAACTCAGGGTCCCTCTCACATACCTGTAGCTGAGAGAAGCCTCCTCTTGAGGTGCTTGTGGAAAGTTGGTATTCCTCTTGAGTCGAATCCAGGTACTAAGGTCTCATCTCGAGTTGATTTGGGGTCCACAGAGCTCTTTCGTGTTGCTACAGTGACCTCAGGATCCCTCTAGACTTGAGACAGTGATCTTGGGTTTTCTCTGGAGTGCCATCAAGTAAATCAAGGATCCTTTCACGTTTGATGTGGAACACGGAATTGCTCTGCACGCAGTGCAGGGGAATCGGGCCTCATCTCACGGTGAGGGGGAAGTCTAATGGTTTTTCTCGAGTTGCAGCCAGAACCTGGTGTATATTCTCGAGTTACGAAGGGGAGGGCCCTTCCAGACACGTGTTTGTTCAGCGACGTCAGAACTCCTACCTAGGTGTGAGGGACACCTCGGGATTCTCCTCGAATCTTGGCATGGCATTTGGGACGCGTCTCCACGTGAGGCGGGAGACCCAGGGTCCCTTTCCACGTGCCACAGGGATCCTGGGACTCCTATCCATTTTCAAGAGGAGTCAGCCATCGTCTCCTTTGGAAGCATTGATCTCTGTGGACCTCTCGAGTTTTCAAAGGATGTGAGGCCTCCGGTCGCGATGAGGCGGAGGACTAGGTCTTTCTCTGTGGCCTCCACAGGGGATTCAGACATCCCTTCGTCTTGGGAGATGGAAGACGAGCCTGCATTCAATTCACTGCAGGGATATCCGGCCTTACTTCGAGTCAGAGCATCTCGGGGACCATTCCACTTGAGGCCACAAACTCAGGGTCCCTCTCACATACCTGTAGCTGAGAGAAGCCTCGTCTTGAGGTGCTTGTGGAAACTTGGTATTCCTCTTGAGTCGAAGCCAGGGACTAAGCTCTCATCTCGAGTTGACTTGGGGTCCACAGAGCCCGTTCGTGTTGCTCCAGTGACCTCAGGATCCCTCTAGACTTGAGACAGTGATCTTGGGTTTTCTCTGGAGTGCGATCAAGGAAATCAAGGCTCCTTTCACGTTTGATGTGGAACACGGAATTGCTCTGCACGCAGTGCAGGGGAATCGGGGCTCATCTTGCGACGAGGGGGAAGTCTCATGGGTTTTCTCGAGTTGCGGCCGGAACCTGGGGTATTTTCTCGAGTTACGACGGGGAGGGCCCTTCCAGACACGTGTTTTTTCAGCGACGTCAGGACTCCTGCCTAGTTGCGAGGGACACCTCGGGATTCTCCTCGAGTCTTGGCATGGCAATTGGGACGCGTCTCCACGTGAAGCGGGAGACCCAGAATCCCCGTCCATGTGGACAGGGATCCTGGGACTCCTAACCATTTTCAAGAGGAGTCAGGCATCGTCTCCTTTGGAAGCATTGATCTCCTCGGACCTCTCGAGTTTTCAAAGGATGTGAGGCCTCCGGTCGCGATGAGGCGGAGGACTAGGTCTTTCTCTGTTGCCTCCACAGGGGATTCAGACATCCCTTCGTCTTGGGAGATGGAAGACGAGCCTGCATTCAATTCACTGCAGGGATATCCGGCCTTACTTCGAGTCAGAGCATCTCGGTGTCCATTCCACTTGTGGCCACAAACTCAGGGTCCCTCTCACATACCTGTAGCTGAGAGAAGCCTCCTCTTGAGGTGCTTGTGGAAAGTTGGTATTCCTCTTGAGTCGAAGCCAGGGACTAAGCTCTCATCTCGAGTTGATTTGGGGTCCACGGATCCCTTTCGTGTTGCTACAGTGGCCTCAGGATCCCTCTAGACTTGAGACAGTGACTTTGGATTTTCTCTGGAGTGCCATCAAGGAAATCAAGGCTCCTTTCACGTTTGATGTGGAACACGGAATTGCTCTGCACGCAGTGCACGGGAATCGGGCCTCATCTCGCGGAGAAGGGGAAGTCTCATGGTTTTTCTAGAGTTGCGGGCGGAGCCTGGAGTATATTCTCGAGTTACGACGGGGAGGGCCCTTCCAGACACGTGTTTGTTCAGCGAGGTCAGGACTCCAGCCTAGGTGCGAGGGACACCTCGGGATTCTCCTCGAGTCTTGGCATGGCAATTGGGACGCGTCTCCACGTGAGGCAGGAGACCCTGGGTCCCTTTCCACGTGCCACAGGGATCCTGGGACTCCTATCCATTTTCAAGAGGAGTCAGGCATCGTCTCCTTTGGAAGCATTGATCTCCATGGACCTCTCGAGTTTTCAAAGGATGTGAGGCCTCCGGTCGCGATGAGGCGGAGAACTAGGTCTTTCTCTGTGGTCTCCACAGGGGATTCAGACATCCCTTCGTCTTGGGAGATGCAAGACGAGCCTGCATTCAATTCACTGCAGGGATATCCGGCCTTACTTCGAGTCAGAGCATCTCGGTGTCCATTCGATTTGAGGCCACATACTCAGGGTCCCTCTCACATACCTGTAGCTGAGAGAAGCCTCCTCTTGAGGTGCTTGTGGAAAGTTGGTATTCCTCTTGAGTCGAAGCCAGGGACTAAGCTCTCATCTCGAGTTGATTTGGGGTCCACGGAGCCCTATCGTGTTGCTTCTGTGACCTCAGGATCCCTCTAGACTTGAAATAGTGATCTTGGGTTTTCTGAAGATCTGAAATGGTGTGAAAAACATGAAGAGCCTAAAAGGTGTGAAAAATATGAAAAGCTTCAAAAGATGTCACAAATATGAGGAGCATGAAACGGTCTTAAAAATTGGAGGATCATGAAGCGGTGTTGAAAAACATGAAGAGCATGAAAAGCTGTGAAAAATATGAAGAGCTTCAAAAGGTGTCGAAAATATGGGAGCATGAAACGGTCTGAAAAATAGGAGGAAAATGAAGCGGTGTTGAAAACCATGAAGAGCCTGAAAAGGTGTGAAAAATATGAAGAGCTTCAAAATGTGTCAAAAATATGAGAAGCATGAAACGGTCCGAAAAATAGGAGGAGCATGAAGTGGTGTTAAAAAACATGTAGAGCATGAAAAGGGGTGAAAAATACGAAGAGCTTCAAAAGGTGTCAAAACTATGAGGAGTATGAAACGGTCTGAAAATAGGAGCAGCATGAAACGGTGTTCAAAAACATGAAGAGCCTGAAAAGGTGTGAAAAATATGAAGAGCTTCAAAAGGTGTCAAAAATTAGATTAGCATGGAACGGTCTGAAAAATAGGAGGAGCATGAAGTGGTGTTGAAAAACATGAAGAGGCTGAAAAAGTGTAAAATATATGAAGAGCTTCAAAAGGTGTGAAAAATATTAGGAGCTTCAAAAGAGGTCAAAAAAATGAGGAGCATGAAACGGTCTGAAAAATAGGAGGAGCATGAAACGGTTTTGAAAAACACGAAGGGCCTGAAAAGGTGTGAAAAATATGAAGAGCTTCAAAAGGTGTGAAATACATAGGGGCATGAAACGGTCTGAAAAACAGAAGGAGCATGAAGCTGTGTTGATAAACATGAAGAGCCTGAAAAGATGTGAAAAATATGAATAGCTTCAAAAGGTGTCAAAAATATGAGGAGAATGAAACGGTCTGAAAAATAGGTGGAGCATGAAGCAGTGTTTAAAAACATGAAGAGCCTGAAAAGGTGTGAAAAATATGAAGAGCTTCAAAAGGTGTGAAATATATGAGGAGGATGGAACCGTCTGAAAAATAGGAGGAGCATGAAGCATTGTTCAAATATATGAAGAGCCTGAAGAGGTGTGAAGAATATGAAGAGCTTCAAAAGGTGTCAAAGATATTAGGAGAATGAAACGGTCTGAAAAATAGGTGGAGCATGAAGCAGTGTTTAAAAACATGAAGAGCCTGAAAAGGTGTGAAAAATATGAAGAGCTTCAAAAGGTGTTAAAAATAGGAGGAGCATGAAGCAGTGTTCAAAAACATGAAGAGCCTGAAAATGTGTGTAAAATATGAAGAGCTTCAAAACGTGTCAAAAATATGAGAAGCATGAAACGGTCTGAAAAATAGGTGGATCAGAAGCGGTGTTGAAAAACATGAAGAGCGTGAAAAAGTGTGAAAAATATGAAGAGGTTCAAAAGGTGTGAAAAATATGAAGAGCTTAAAATGGTGTCAAAAATGAGATGAGCATGAAACGGTGTGAAAAATAGGAGCAGCATGAAATGGTGTTCAAAAACATGAAGAGCCTGAAAAGGTGTGAAAAATATGAAGAGCTTCAAAAGGTGTGAAAAATATGAGGAGAATGAAACGGTCTGAAAAATAGGTGGAGCATGAAACAGTGTTTAAAAACATGAAGAGCCTGAAAGGTGTGAAAAATATGAAGAGCTCAAAAGGTGCCAAAAATATGAGGAGCATGAAACGGTCTGAAAAATAGCAGGAGCATGAAGTGGTGTTGAAAAATATGAAGAGCCTGAAAAGGTGTGAAATATATGAAGAGATTCAAAATGTGTCCAAAATATGAGGAGTATGAAAGGGTCTGAAAAATAGGAGCAGCATGAAACGCTGTTCAAAATCATGAAGAGCCTGAAAAGGTGGGAAAAATATGAAGAGCTTCAAACGGTGTGAAATACATGAGGAGGTTGAAACGGTCTGAAAATAGTAGGAGCATGAAGTGTTGTTCAAAAACATGAAGAGCGTGAAAAGATGTGTAAAATATGAAGAGCTTCAAAAGGTGGGAAAAATAGGAGGACCATGAAGCGTTGTTGAAAAACATGAAGAGCCTGAAAAGGTGTGAAAAATATGAAGAGCTTCAAAGGGTTGGAAATACATGGAGAGCATGAAACGGTCTGATAAATAAGAGGAGCATGAAGCGGTGTTGAAAAACATGAAGAGCCTGAAAAGGTGGGCAAAATATGAAGAGCTTCAAAAGGTGTCAAAAGTATGAGGAGCATGAAACGGTCTGAAAAATAGGAGGAGCATGAAGCGGTGTTCAAAAACATGAAGAGCCTGAAAAGGTGTGAAAAATATGAAGAGCTTCAAAAGGTGTCAAAAATATGAGGATCATGAAACGGTCTGAAAAATAGGAGGAGCATGAAGCGGTGTTGAAAAACATGAAGAGTCTGAAAGGTGTGAAAAATATGAAGAGCTTCAAAAGGTGTCAAAAATATGAGGATCATGAAAATTTCTGAAGAATAGGAGGAGCATGAAGCTGTGTTGAAAAACATGAAGAGCCTGAAATGGTGTGAAAAATATGAAGCGCTTCAAAAGGTGTCAAATATATGAGGAGCATGAAACGGTCTGAAAAATAGGAGGAGCATGAAGTGGTGTTGAAGAACATGAAGAGCCTGAAAAGGTGTGAAAAATATGAAGCGCTTCAAAAGATGTCAAAATTATGAGGAGCATGAAACAGTCTGAAAAATAGGAGGAGCATGAATTGGTTTCGAAAAACATGAAGATCCTGAAAACATGTGAAATATATGAAGCGCTTCAAAAGGTGTGAAATACATGAGGAGCATGAAACAGTCTAAAAAATAGGAGGAGCATGAAGCAGTGTTCAAAAACATGAAGAACCTGAAAAGGTGTGAAAAATATGAAGAGCTTCAAAAGGTGTCAAAAATATGAGAAGCATGAAACGGTTTGAAAAATAGGAGGAGCATGAAGCGGTGTTGACAAATATGAAGAGCCTGAAAACGTTTGAAAAATATGAAGAGCTTCAAAAGCTGTGAGAAATATGAAGAGCTTCAAAAGGTGTCAAAAATGAAAAGAGCATGAAACGGTCTGAAAAATAGGAGGAGCATGAAGTGGTGTTGAAAAACATGAAGAGCCTGAAAAGGTGTGAAAAATATGAAGAGCTTCTAATGGTGTGAAATACATGAGGAGCATGAAACGGTCAGAAAAATAGGAGAAGCATGAAGTGATGTTCAAAAACATAGAAAGCCTGTAAAGGTGTGAAAAATATGAAGAGCATCAAAAGTTGTCAAACATATGAGGAGCATGAAACGGTTTGAAAAATAGGAGGAGCATGAAACAGTGTTCAAAAACATGAAGAGCCTGAAAAGGTGTGAAAAATATGAAGAGCCTCAAAAGGTGTCAAAAATATGAGTATCATGAAACGGTCTGAAAAATAGGAGGAGCATGAAGCGGTGTTGAAAAACATGAAGAGGCTGAAAACGTGTGAAAAATATGAAGAGCTTCAAAAGGTGTCAAAATTGAGATGAGCATGAAACGGTCTGAAAAATACGAGGAGCATGAAGTGGTGTTGAAAAACATGAAGAGCCTGAAAACGTGTGAAATATATGAAGAGCTTCAAAATGTGTCAAAAATATGAGGAGCATGAAACTGTCTGATAAATAGGAGGAGCATGAAGCGGTGTTGAAAAACATGAAGAGCCTGAAAAGGTGTGAAAAATATGAAGAGCTTCAAAAAGTGTCAAAAATATGAGGAGCATGAAACGGTCTGAAAAATAGGAGGAGCATGAAGCGGTGTTGAAAAACAAGAAGAGCCTGAAAACGTGTGAAAAATATGAAGAGCTTCAAAAGGTGTCAAAAATATGAGGAGCATGAAACGTTCTGAAAAAGGAGTAGCATGAAACGTTGTTCAAAAACATGAAGAGCCTGGAAATGTGTGAACAATATGAAGAGCCTCAAAACGTGTCAAAAAAATGAGGAGCATGAAACGATCTGAAAAATCAGAGGAGCATGAAGCAGTGTTGAAAAACATGAAGAGCGTGAAAACGTGTGAAAAATATGAAGAGCTTCAAAAGGTGTGAAATATATTAAGAGCTTCAAAAGGTGTAAAAAATGAGATGAGCATGAAACGGTGTGAAAAATAGGAGGAGCATGAAGTGGTGCTGAAAAACATGAAGAGCCTGTAAAGGTGTGCAAAATATGAAGAGCTCAAAAGGTGTGAAATAAATGAGGACCATGAAACGGTCTGAAAAAGAGGAGAAGCATGAAGCGGTGTTGAAAAACATGAAGAGCCTGAAAAGGTGTGAAAAATATGAAGAGCTTCAAAGGGTGTGAAATACATGAGGAGCATGAAACGGTCTCAAAAATAGGTGGAGCATGAAGCGGTGTTGAAAAACAAGAAGAGCCTGAAAAGTTGTGAAAAATATGAAGAGCTTCAAGGGTGTGAAATACATGAGGAGCATGAAACGGTCTGAAAAACAGGAGGAGCATGAAGCGGTGTTGAAAAACATGAAGAGCCTGAAAAGCTATGAAAAATATGAAGAGCTTCAAAAGGTGTCAAATATATGAGGAGCATGAAACGGTCTGAAAAATAGGAGGAACATGAAGCGGTGTTGAAAAACATGAAGAGCCTGAAAAGCTATGAAAAATATGAAGAGCTTCAAAAGGTGTCAAAAATATGAGGAGCATGAAACGGTCTGAAAAATAGGAGGAGCATGAAGTGGTGTTGAAAAACAAGAAGAGCCTGAAAAGGTGTGAAAAATATGAAGAGCTTCAAAGTGTGTGAAATACATGAGGAGCATGAAACGGTCTGAAAAATAGGAGGAGCATGAAGCTGGGCTCAAAAACATGAAGAGCCTGAAAAGGTGTGAAAAATATGAAGAGCTTCAAAAGGTGTCAAAAATATGAGGAGCATGAAACGGTCTGAAAAATAGGAGGAGCATGAAGCGGTGTTGAAAAACAAGAAGAGCCTGAAAACCTGTGAAAAATATGAAGAGCTTCAAAAGGTGTCAAAAGTTTGAGGAGCATGAAACGTTCTGAAAAAGGAGTAGCATGAAAATTTGTTCAAAAACATGAAGAGCCTGGAAATCTGTGATAAATATGAAGAGTCTCAAAACGTGTCAAAAATATGAGGAGCATGAAACGGTCTGAAAAATAGGAGGAGCATGAAGCGGTGTTCAAAAAAATGAAGAGCCTGAAAAGGTGTGAAATATATGAAGAGCTTCAAAAGGTGTCAAAAATGAGAAGTGCATGAAACGAACTGAAAAATAGGAGGAGCATGAAGTGGAGTTGAAATACATGAAGAGCCTGTAAAGGTGTGCAAAATATGAAGAGCTCAAAAGGTGTGAAATAAATGAGGAGCATGAAACGGTCTGAAAAAGAGGAGAAGCATGAAGCGGTGTTGAAAAACATGAAGAGCCTGAAAAGGTGTGAAAAATATGAAGAGTTTCTAAAGGTGTAAAAATATGAGGAGCATGAAATGGTCTGAAATATAGGAGGAGCATGAAGTGGTTGTGAATAACATGAAGAGCCTGAAAAGGTGTGCAAAATATAAAAAGCTTCAAAAGGTGTGAAATATATGAGGAGCATGAAACGGTCTGAAAAATAGGAGGAGCATGAAGCGGTGTTCAAAAAAATGCAGAGAGTGAAAAGGTGTGAAAAATATGAAGAGCTTCAAAAGGTGTAAAAAATAGGAGGAGCATGAAACAGTTTAAAAATAGTAGGAGCATTAAGTGGTGTAGAAAAACATGAAGAGCCTGAAAACGTGTGAAAAATAAGAAGAGCTTCAAAAATATGAAAAAAATGAAGAGCTTCAAAAGGTGTGAAAAATATGAAGAGCTTCAAAAGATGTCAAAAATGAGATGAGCATGAAACGGTCTGAAAAATAGTAGCATGAAGCGGTGCTGAAAATCATGAAGAGCCTGAAAAGGTGTGAAAAATATGAAGAGCTTCAAAAGGTTTCAAAAATATGAGGAGAATTAAACGGTCTGAAAAATATGAGGAGCATGAACTGGTGTTGAAAAACATGAAGAGCCTGAAAAGGTGTGAAAAATATGAAGAGCTTCAAAAGGTTTCAAAAATATGAGGAGTATGAAACGGTCTGAAAAATAGAAGGATCATCAAGCGGTGTTGAAAAACATAAAGAGCCTGAAAAGGTTTGAAAAATATGAAGAGCTTCAAAAGGTGTCAAAATTATGAGGAGCATGAAACGGTCTGAAAAATAGGAGGAGCATGAAGCGGTGTTCAAAAACATGAACAGCCTGAAAAGATGTGAAAAATATGAAGAGCTTCAAAAGGTGTGAAATATATGAAGAGCTTCAAAAGGTGTAAAAAATAGGAGGAGCATGAAACGGTTTCAAAAATAGGAGGAGCATCAATTGGTGTAGAAAAACATGAAGAGCCTGAAAACGTGTGAAAAATATGAAGAGCTTAAAAAATATGAAAAATATGAAGAGCTTCAAAAGGAGTCAAATATATGAGGAGAATGAATCGGTCTTAAATATAGGAGTAGCATGAAGCGGTGTTGAAAAATATGAAGAGCCTGAAAAGGTGTGAAAAATATGATGAGCTTCAAAAGGTTTGAAAAACTTGAGGAGCATGAAACGGTCTGAAAAATAGGAGATGCATGAAGTTGTGTTGAAAAACATGAAGAGCCTGAAAAGGTGTGAAAAATATGAAGAGCTTCAAAAGGTATAAAATACATGAGGAGCATGAAACTGTCTGAAAATTAGGAGGAGCATGAAGTGGTGTTCAACAACATGAAGAGCCTCAAAAGGTGTGAAAAATATGAAGAGCTTCAAAAGGTGTGAAATACATGAGGAGCATGAAACGGTCTGAAAAATAGGAGGAGCATGAAGCGGTGTAGAAAAACATGAAGCGCCTGAAAATGTGAGAAATATATGAGGAGCTTGAAAAGGTGGCAAAAATATGAGGAGCATGAAACGGTGTGAAAAATAGGAGGATCATGAAGCGGTGTTGAAAAACATGAAGAACCTGAAAAGGTGTGAAATATATGAAGAGCTTCAAAATGTGTCAAAAATATGAGGAGTATGAAACGGTCTGAAAAATAGGAGGAGCATGAAATGGTGTTCAAACAAATGAAGAGCATGAAAAGGTGTGATAAATACGAAGAGCTTCAAAAGGTTTGAAAAACATGAGGAGAATGAAAGGGTCCGAAAAATAGGAGATGCATGAAGTTGTGTAGAAAAACATGAAGAGCCTGAAAAGGTGTGAAAAATATTAAGAGCTTCAAAAGGTATAAAATACATGAGGAGCATGAAACTGTCTGAAAAATAGGAGGAGCATGAAGTGGTGTTCAACAACATGAAGAGGCTCAAGAGGTGTGAAAAATATGAAGAGCTTCAAAAGGTGTGAAATACATGAGAGGAATGAAACTGTCTGAAAAACAGAAGGAGCATGAAGCGGTGTTGAAAACCATGAAGAGCCTGAAAAGGTGTGAAAAATATGAAGAGCTTCTAAATGTGTCAAAATTATGAGGAGCATGAAACGGTCTGAAAAATAGGCGGAGCATGAAGTGTTGTTGAAAAACATGAAGAGCCTGAAATGGTGTGAAATATATGAAGAGGTTCAAAAGATGTGAAAAATATGAGGAGCTTCAAAAAGTGTCAAAAATATGAAGAGCATGAAACGGTCTGAAATATAGGAGGGCATGAAGCGGTGTTGAAAAACATGAAGAGCCTGAAAAGGTGTGAAAAATATGAAAAGCTTCAAAAGGTGTCAAAAATGAGATGAGCATGAAACGGTCTGAAAAATAGGAGGTGCATGAATCGGTGTTGAAAAACATGAACAGCCTGAAAGGTGTGAGAAATATGAAGAGCTTCAAAAGGTGTCAAAATTATGAGAAGCATGACAGGGTCTTAAAAAAAAGAGGAGCAAGAAGGGGTGTTGAAAAACATGAAGAGCCTGAAAATGTGTGAAAAATATAAAGAGCTTCAAAAGATGTGAAAAATATGAAGAGCTTCAAAAGGAGTCAAATATGAGATGAGCAAGAAACGCTCTGAAAAATAGGAGGAGCATGAAGCGGTGTTGAAAAACATGAAGAACCTGAAAAGTTGTGAGAAATATGAAGAGCTTCAACAGGTGTCAAAAATATGAGGAGAATGAAAAGGTCGGAAAAAGAGGAGGAGCAAGAAGCGGTGTTGAAAAACATGAAGAGCCTCAAAAGGTGTGAAAAATATGAAGAGCTTCTAAAGGTGTCAAAAATATGAGGAGCATGAATCGGTCTGAAAAAGAGGAGGAGCATGAAACGGTCTGAAAAATAGGAGGAGCATGAGTCGGTGATGACAACATTAAGAGCATGAAAAGGTGTGAAATATATGAAGAGCTTCAAAAGGTGTGATAAATATCATGAGCTTCAAAAGCTGTCAAAAAAGAGATGAGCATGAAACGGTCAGAAAAATAGGAGGAGCATGAAGCGGTGTTGAAAAACATGAAGAGTCTGAAAACGTGTGAAAGTATGAAGAGCTTCAAAAATATGAAAAATATGAACAGCTTCAAAAGGTGTGAAAAATATGAAGAGCTTCAAAAGGTGTCAAAAATGAGATGAGCATGAAACGGTCTGAAAAATACGAGGAGCATGATGCGGTGTTGAAAATCATGAAGAGCCTGAAAAGGCGTGAAAAATATGAAGAGCTTCAAAGATGTGAAAAATATGAAGAGCTTCAAAAGGTGTCAAAATGAGATGAGCATGAAACGGTCTGAAAAATAGAAGCAGCATGAAACGGTGTTGAAAAACATGAAGAGCCTGAAAAACTGTGAAAAATATTAAGAGCTTCAAAAGGTGTGAAAAATATGAAGAGCTTCAAAAGGTGTCAAAAATTAGATGAGCATGAAACGGTCTGAAATATAGGAGGGCATGAAGCGGTGTTGAAAAACATGAAGAGCCTGAAAAGGTGTGAAAAATATGAAGAGCTTCAAAACGTGTCAAAAATATGAGGAGCACGAAACGGTCTGAAAAATAGGAGGAGCATGAAACGGTGTTCAAAAACATGAAGAGCCTGAAAAGGTGTGAAAAATATGAAGAGCTTCAAAAGTAGTCAAAAATATGAGGAGCATGAAACGGTCTGAAAAATAGGAGGAGCAAGAAGCAGGGTTGAAAAACATGTAGAGCCTGAAAACGTGGGAAAAATACGAAGAGCTTCACAAGATGTGAAAAATATGAAGAGCTTTAAAAGGTGTCAAAAATGAGATGAGCATGAAACGGTCTGAAAAATAGTAGGCGAATGAAGCGGTGTTTAAAAACATGAAGAACCTGAAAAGGTGTGAGAAATATGAAGAACTTCAAAAGGTGTCAAATATATGAGGAGCATGTAACGGTCTGAAAAAGAGGAGGAGTATGAAGCGGTGTTGAAAAACATGAAGAGCCTGAAAAGGTGTGTAAAATATTAAGAGGTTCTAAAGGTGTAAAAAATATGAGGAGCATGAAACGGTCTTAAAAATACGAGGAGAATGAAGTGGAGTTGAAAAACATGAAGAGCGTGAAAATGTGTGAAATATATGAAAAGCTTCAAATCCTGTCAAAAATATGAGGAGCATGAAACGGTCTGAAAAAGAGGAGGAACATGAAGTGGTGTTGAAAAACATGAAGAGCCTGAAAAGGTGTGTAAAATATTAAGAGCTTCAAAAGGTGGCAAAAATATGAGGAGAATGAAATGGTCTGAAAAATAGGAGGAGCATGAATCGGTGTTTAAAAACATGAAGAGCCTGAAAAGGTGTGAAAATTATAAGGAGTTTCTAAAGGTGTCAAAAATATGAGGAGCATGAAACGGTCTGAAAAATAGGAGGAAGATAAAGCGGTGTTCAAAAACATGAAGAGCCGGAAAAGGTGTGAAAAATATGAAGAGCTTCAATAGGTGTCAAAAATATGAGGAGCATGAAACGGTCTGAAAAATAGGAGGAGCATGTAACGGTGACCAAAAACATGAAGAGCCAGAAAAGGTGTGAAAAATATGAAGAGCTTCAAAAGGTGTGAAATACATGGGGAGCATGAAATGGGCTGAAAAATATGAGAAACATGAAGTGGTGTGGAAAAACCTGAAGAGCCTGAAAATGTGTGAAAAATATGAAGAGCTTCAAAAGGTGTCAAAAATGAGATGAGGATGAAACGGTCTGAAAAATAGTAGGAGCATGAAGCGGTGTTGAAAAACATGAAGAACCTGAAAAGGTGTGAGAAATATGAAGAGCTTCAAAAAGTGTCAAAAATATGAGCAGCATGAAATGGTCTGAAAAAGAGGAGGAGCATGAAGTGGTATAGAAAAACATGAAGAGCCTGAAAAGGTGTGAAAAATATGAAGAGCTTCTAAAGGAGTCAAAAATATGAGGAGCATGAAACGGTCTTATAAATACAAGGAGCATGAAGTGGTGTTGAAAATCATGAAGAGCCTGAAAAGGTGTGAAATATATGAAGAGCTTCAAAATGTTTGAAATACATGAGGAGGGTGAAACGGTCTGAAATATAGGAGGAGCTTGAAGCTGTGCTCAAAAACATGAAGAGCCTCAGAAGGCGTGAAAAATATGAAGAACTTCAAAAGGTGTGAAAAATATGAGGAGCATGAAACAGTCTGAAAAATAGGAGCATGAAGCGGTGTTCAATAATATGAAGAGCCTGAAAACGTGTGAAAAATATGAAGAACTTCAAAATTTTCAAAAATATGAGGAGCATGCAAAGGTCTGAAAAATAGGAGGAGCATGAAACGGTGTTGAAAAACATGAAGAGCCTGAAAAGGTGTGAAAAATATGAAGAGTTCCAAAAGTTGTCAAAAATATGAGGAGCATGAAACGGTCTGAAAAATAGGAGGAGCATGAAGCGGTGTTGAAAAACATGAAGAGTCTGAAAACGTGTGAAAGTATGAAGAGCTTCAAAAATATGAAAAATATGAAGAGCTTCAAAAGGTGTCAAAAATGAGATGAGCATGAAACGGTCTGAAAAATACGAGGAGCATGAAGCGGTGTTGAAAATCATGAAGAGCCTGAAAAGGCGTGAAAAATATGAAGAGCTTCAAAAGATGTGAAAAATATGAAGAGCTTCAAAAGGTGTCAAAATCAGATGAGCATGAAACGGTCTGAAAAATAGAAGCAGCATGAAACGGTGTTGAAAAACATGAAGAGCCTGAAAAAGTGTGAAAAATATGAAGAGCTTCAAAAGGTGTGAAATATATGAAGAGCTTCAAAAGGTGTCAAAAATTAGATGACCATGAAACGGTCTGAAATATAGGAGGGCATGAAGCGGTGTTGAAAAACATGAAGAGCCTGAAAAGGTGTGAAAAATATGAAGAGCTTCAAAAGTTGTCAAAAATATGAGGAGCATGAAACGGTCTGAAAAAGAGGAGGAGTATGAAGCGGTGTTGAAAAACATTAAGAGCCTGAAAAGGTGTGTAAAATATTTAGAGGTTCTAAAGGTGTCAAAAATATGAGGAGCATGAAACGGTCTTAAAAATACGAGGAGAATGAAGCGGAGTTGAAAAACATGAAGAGCGTGAAAATGTGTGAAAAATATGAAAAGCCTCAAATCCTGTCAAAAATATGAGGAGCATGAAACGGTCTGAAAAAGAGGAGGAGTATGAAGCGGTGTTGAAAAACATGAAGAGAGTGAAAAGGTGTGTAAAATATTAAGAGGTTCTAAAGGTGTCAAAAATATGAGGAGGATGAAACGGTCTGAAAAAGAGGAGGAGTATGAAGCGGTGTTGAAAATCATGAAGAGCCTGAAAACGCGTGAAAAATATGAAGAGCTTCAAAAGGTGTCAAAATGAGATGAGCATGAAACGGTCTAAAAAATAGGAGGAGCATGAAATGGTGTTGAAAAAAATGAAAACTCTGAAAAGGTGTGAAATATATGACGAGCTTCAAAAGGTTTCAAAAATATGAGGAGAATGAAACGGTCTGCAAAATAGGAGGAGCATGAAATGGTGTTCAAAAACATGAAGAGCATGAAAAGGTGTGAACAATATGAAGAGCTTCAAAAGTTGTGAAATACATGAGGAGGATTAAATGGACTGAAAAATAGGAGGAGCATAAAGCGGTGTTCAAAAACATGAAGAGCCAGAAGAGGTGTGAAAAATATGAAGAGCTTCAAAGATGTGAACAATATGAAGAGCTTCAAAAGGTGTCAAAATGAGATGAGCATGAAACGGTCTGAAAAATAGAAGCAGCATGAAACGGTGTTGAAAAACATGAAGAGCCTGAAAAAGTGTGAAAAATATTAAGAGCTTCAAAAGGTGTGAAAAATATGAAGAGCTTCAAAAGGTGTCAAAAATTAGATGAGCATGAAACGGTCTGAAATATAGGAGGGCATGAAGCGGTGTTGAAAAACATGAAGAGCCTGAAAAGGTGTGAAAAATATGAAGAGCTTCAAAACGTGTCAAAAATATGAGGAGCACGAAATGGTCTGAAAAATAGGAGGAGCAAGAAGCAGGGTTGAAAAACATGTAGAGCCTGAAAACGTGTGAAAAATACGAAGAGCTTCAAAAGATGTGAAAAATATGAAGAGCTTTAAAAGGTGTCAAAAATGAGATGACCATGAAACGGTCTGAAAAATAGTAGGAGAATGAAGCGGTGTTGAAAAACATGAAGAACCTGAAAAGGTGTGAGAAATATGAAGAGCTTCAAAAGGTGTCAAATATATGAGGAGCATGAAACGGTCTGAAAAAGAGGAGGAGTGTGAAGCGGTGTTGAAAAACATGAAGAGCCTGAAAAGGTGTGTAAAATATTAAGAGGTTCTAAAGGTGTCAAAAATATGAGGAGCATGAAACGGTCTGAAAAATACGAGGAGAATGAAGTGGAGTTGAAAATCATGAAGAGCATGAAAATGTGTGAAATATATGAAAAACCTCAAATCCTGTCAAAAATATGAGGAGCATGAAACGGTCTGAAAAAGAGGAGGAGTATGAAGCGGTGTTGAAAAACATGAAGAGCCTGAAAAGGTGTGTAAAATATTAAGAGGTTCTAAAGGTGTCAAAAATATGAGGAGTATGAAACGGTCTGAAAAATACGAGGAGCATGTAGCAGTGTTGAAAATCATGAAGAGCGTGAAAAGGCGTGAAAAATATGAAGAGCTTCAAAAGGTGTCAAAATGAGATGAGAATGAAACGGTCTGCAAAATAGGAGGAACATGAAATGGTGTTCAAAAACATGAAAGGATGAAAAGGTGTGAACAATATGAAGAGCTTCAAAAGTTGTGAAATACATGAGGAGGATTAAATGGTCTGAAAAATAGGAGGAGCATGAAGCGGTGTTCAAAAACATGAAGAGCCAGAAGAGGTGTGAAAAATATGAAGAGCTTCAAAAGGTGTGAAAAATATGAGGAGCATAAAACGGTCTGAAAAATAGGAGGAGCAAGAGGCGGTGTTCAAAAACATGAAGAGCCTGAAAAGGTGTGAAATATATGAACAGCTTCAAAACGTGTCAAAAATATTAGGAGCATGAAACGGTCTGAAAAATAGGAGGAGCATGAAACGATGATGAAAAACATGAAGAGCCTGAAAAGGTGTGAGAAATATGAAGAGCTTCAAAAGGTGTCAAAAATATGAGGAGCATGAAACGGTGTCAAAAATAGGAGGAGCAAGAAGGGGTGTTGAAAAACATGAAGAGCCTGAAAAGATGTGAAAAATATGAAGAGCTTCAAAAGGTGTCAAAAATGAGATGAGCATGAAACGCTCTGAAAAATAGGAGGAGCATGAAGCGGTGTTGAAAAACATGAAGAACCTGAAAAGTTGTGAGAAATATGAAGAGCTTCAACAGGTGTCAAAAATATGAGGAGCATGAAACGGTCTGAAAAAGAGGAGGAGCAAGAAGCGGTGTTGAAAAACATGAAGAGCCTGAAAAGGTGTGAAAAATATGAAGAGCTTCAAAAGGTGTCAAAAATATGAGGAGCATGAAAGGGTCTGAAAAAGAGGAGGAGCATGAAGCGGTGCTGAAAAACATGAAGAGCCTGAAAAGGTGTGAAAAATATGAAGAGCTTCAAAAGTTGTCAAAATATGAGGAGCATGAAACGGCCTGAAAAATATGAGGAGCATGAAACGGTCTGAAAAATAGGAGGAGCATGAGTCGGTGATGAAAACATTAAGAGCATGAAAACGTGTGAAATATATGAAGAGCTTCAAAAGGTGTGATAAATATCATGAGCTTCAAAGGCTGTCAAAAAAGAGATGAGCATGAAACGGTCTGAAAAACAGGAGGAGCAAGAAGCGGTGTTGAAAAACATGAAGAGCCTGAAAAGGAGTGAAACATATGAAGAGCTTCAAAAGGTGTGAAAAATATGAAGAGCGTGAAACGGTCTGAAAAAGAAGAGGAGCATGAAGCGGTGTTCAAAAATATGAAGAGCTTCAAAAGGTGTGAAATATATGAGGAGCATGAAACGATCTGAAAAATAGGAAGAGCATGAAGCGGTGTTCAAAAACTTGAAGAGCCTGAAATGGTGTGAAAAATATGAAGAGCTTCAAAAGGTGTCAAAAATATGAGGGGCATGAAATGGTCTGAATAAGAGGAGGAGCATGAGGCGATGTTGAAAAAAATGAAGAGCGTCAAAAGGTGTGAAAAATATGAAGAGCTTCAAAAGTGGGAAATACAGGGGACCATGAAACGGACTGAAAAATAGGAGGAGCATGAAGCGGTGTTCAAAAACATGAGGAGGCTGAAAAGGTGTGAAAAATATGAAGAGCTTCAAAATGTGTCAAAAATGTGAGGAGCATGAAACGGTGTTCAAAAACATGAAGAGACTGAAAAGGGCTGAAAAATATGAAGAGCTTCAAAAGGTTTCAAAAATATGAGGAGCATGTAACGGTCTGAAAAATAGGAGGAGCATGAAACGGTGTTCAAAAACTTGAAAAGCCTGAAAAGGTGTCAAAAATATGAGGAGCATGAAACGGTCTGAAAAATAGGAGGAGCATGAGGCGGTGTTGAAAAACATGTAGAGCCTGAAAACGTGTGAAAAATATGAAGATTTCAAAAGGTGTGAAAAATATGAACAGCTTCAAAAGGTGTAAAAAATGAGATGAGCATGAAGCGATCTGAAAAATAGGAGGAGCATGAAGTGGTGTTAAAAAATATGAAGAGCCTGAAAAGGTGTGAAAATATGAAGAGCTTCAAAAGGTGTCAAAAATATGAGGAGCATGAAACGGTCTGAAAATTAGGAGGATCATGAAACGGTGTTCAAAAACATGAAGAGCCTGAAAAGGTGTGAAAAATATGCAGAGCTTCAAAAGGTGTGAAATATATGAAGAGCATGAAACGGACTGAAAAATAGGAGGAGCATGAAGCCGTGTTCAAAAACATGAGAGCCTGAAAAGGTGTGAAAAATATGAAGAACTTCAAAAGGTGTGAAATACATGAAGAGCATGAAACGGTCTGAAAAATAGGAGGAGCATGAAACGGTGTTCAAAAACTTGAAGAGCCTGAAAAGGTGTGAAAAATATGAAGAGCTTCAAAAGGTGTCAAATATATGAGGAGCATGAAACAGTCTGAAAAATAGGAGGAGCATGAAACGTTGTTCAAAACCATGAAGAGCCTGAAAATGTGTGAAAAATATGAAGAGCTTCAAAAGACGTGAAATACATGATTAGCATGAAACTGTCTGAAAAATAGGAGGATCATGAAGCGGTGTTGAAAAACATTAGGAGCATGAAAAGGTGTGAAAAATATGAAGAGCTTCAAAAGGTGTCAAAAATATGAGAAGCATGAAACGACTGAAAAATAGGAGGAACATGAAGCGCTGTTTAAAATCATGAAGAGCCTGAAAAGGTGTGGAATAACTGAAGAGATTCAAAACGTGTTAAATATGAGGAGCATGAAACGGTCTGAAAAATAGGAGGAGCATGAAGCTGTGTTCAAAAATATGAAGAGCCTGAAAAAGTGTGAAAAATATGAAGAGCTTCAAAAGGTGTCAAAAATATGAGGAGCATGAAGCAGTCTGAAAAATAGGAGGAGCATGAAACGTTGTTCAAAAACATGAAGAGCCTGAAAATGTGTGAAAAATATGAAGAGCTTCAAAAGACGTGAAATACATGAGGTGCATTAAATGGTCTGAAAAATAGGAGGAGCATGAAGCGTTGTTGAAAAACATGAAGAGCTTGAAAAGGTGTTAAAAATATGAAGAGCATCAAAAGGTGTCAAAAATATGAGGAGCATGAAACAGTCAGAAAAATAGGAGGAGCATGATGCATTGTTGTAAAACATGAAGAGCCTGAAAAGGTGTGAAAAATGTAAAGAGTTTCAAAATGTGTGAAAAATATGAGGAGCAGGAAAAAGTCTGAAAAATAGGAGGATCATGAAACGGTGTTGAAAAACATGAAGAGCCTAAAAAGTTGTGAAAAATAGGAAGAGCTTCAAAAGGTTGAAATACATGAGGAGAATGAAAAGGTCTGTAAAATAGGAGGAGCAAGAAGCGGTGTTCAAAACATGAAGAGCCTGAAAAGTTGTGAAAAATATGAAGAGCTTCAAAAGGTGTCAAATATATGAGGAGCATGAAACGGTCTGAAAAATAGGAGGAGCATGAAGCGGTGTTGAAAAACATGAAGAGCTTCAAAAGGTGTGAAACATATGAAGAGCTTAAAAGGTGTGAAAAAAGAGATGAGCATGAAACAGTCTGAAATATACGAGAAGCATGTAGTGGTGTTGAAAAACATGAAGAGCCTGAAATGGTGTGAAATATACGAAGAGCTTTAAAAGGTGTCAAAAATATGAGGAGCATGAAACAGTGTGAAAAATAGTAGGAGCATGAAGCGGTGTTGAAAAACATGAAGAGCATGAAAAGGTGTGAAAAATATGAAGAGCTTCAAAAGGTGTGAAATACATGAGGAGGATGAAACGGTCTGAAAAATAGGAGGAGCATGAAGCAGTGTTGAAAAACATGAAGAGCCTGAAAAGGTGTGAAAAATATGAAGAGCTTCAAAAGGTGTGAAAATTATGAGGAGGAGGAAACGGGCTGAAATATAGGAGGATCATGAAGCGGTGTGGAAAAACATGAAGAGCCTGAAAAGGTGTGAAAAATATGAAGAGCTTCAAAAGTTGTGAAATGCATGAGGAGCTTGAAACGGTCTGAAAAACAAGAGGAGCATGAAGCATTGTTGAAAAACATGAAGAGCCTGAAAACGTGTGAAAAATATGAAGAGCTTCAAAAGGTGTGAAAAATATTAAGAGCTTCAAAAGGTGTCAAAAATGCGAAGAGAATGAAATGGTCTGAATAATAGGAGGAACATGAAGTGGTGTTGAAAAACATGAAGAACCTAAAAGTTGTATAATATATGATGAGCCTCAAAAGGTGTGGAAAATATGAAGAGCTTCAAAAGTTGTCAAAAATGCAATGAGAATGAAACGGTCTGAAAAATAGGAGGAGCAAGAAGCGGTGTTGAAAAACATGAAGAGCCTGAAAACGTGTGAAACATATGAAGAGCTTCAAAACGTGTGGAAAATATGAAGAGCTTGAAAAGGTGTCAAAAATGAGATGAGCATGAAACGTTTTTCAAAATATTATGAGCATGAAGCGGTGTTGAAAAACATGAAGAGCCTGAAAACGTGTGAAAAATATGAAGAGCTTCAAAAGGTGTCAAAAATATGAAGAGCTTCAAACGTTGTCAAAAATGAGATGAGCATGATATGGTCTGAAAAATATGAGGAGCATAAAGCGGTCTGAAAAATAGAAGGAACATGAAGCGGTCTGAAAAATAGGAGGAGCATGAACCAGTGTTGAAAAACATGAAGAGCATGAAAAGGTGTGAAGAATATGAAGAGCTTCAAAAGGTGTCAAAAATATGAGGAGCATGAAACGGTCTGAAAAATAGGAGTAGCATGAAGCGTTGGTCAAAAAGATGAAGAGCATGAAAATGTGTGAAAAATATGAAGAGCTTCAAAAGTAGTCAAACATATGAGGAGCATGAAACGGTCTGAAAAATAGGATGAGCATGCCATGGTTGTGAAAAATATGAAGAGCATGAAAAGGTGTGAAATATATGAAGAACTTCAAAAGGTGTCACACATATGAGGAGCATGAAACGGTCTGAAAAATAGGAGGAGCAGGAAGCGGTGTTTAAAAACATGAAGAGATTGAAAAGGTGTGAAAAACAGGAAGAGCTTCAAAAGGTGTCAAAAATATGAGAAGCATGAAACAACCTGAAAAATTGGATAAGCATGAAAAGGTTTTGAAAAAGATGAATAGAATGAAAAGGTGTGAAAATTATGAAGAGCTTCAAAAGGTGTCAAAAATATGAGAAGCATGAAACGATCGAGAAATCAGAGGAGCATGAAGAGGTTTGAAAAACATGAAGAGCCTGAAAAGGTGTGAAAAATATGAAGAGCTTCAAAAGGTGTCAAAATTATGAGGAGCATGAAACGGTCTGAAAAAAAGGAGCAGCATGAAGCGGTGGTCCAAAACATGAAGAGCCTGAAACACTGTGAAAAATATGAAGAGCTTCAAAAGGTGTCAAAAATATGAGGAGGATGAAAAGCTCTGAAAAATAGGAGGAGAATGAAGCGGTGTTTAAAAACATGAAGAGCCTGAAAAGGTGTGAAAAATATGAAGAGCTTCAAAATGAGTCAAAAATATGAGTAGGATAAAACCGTATGAAAAATAGCAGGAGCATGAAACGGTGTTGAAAAACATGAAGAGCATGAAAAGGTGTGGAATATATGAAGAGCTAGAAAAAGTTTCAAAATTATGAGAAGCATGAAACGGTCTGAAAAATACGAGGAGCATGAAGCGGTGTTGAAAAATATGAAGAGCATGAAAAGGTGTGAAAAATATGAAGAGCATCAAAAGGTGTCAAAAATATGAGAAGCATGAAACTGTTTGAAAAATAGGAGGATCATGAAGCAGTGTGGAAAAACATGAAGAGGCTGAAAAGGTGTGAAAAATATGAAGAGCTTCAAAAGGTGTGAAAATTATGAGGATCAGGAAGCGGTCTGAAAAATAGGAGGAGCATGAAGCGGTTTACAAAAACATGAAGAGCCTGAAAAGGTGTCAAAAATATGAAGAGCTTCAAAAGGTGTCAAAATATTAGGAGCATGAAACAGCCTGAAAAATAGGATGAGCATGAAACGGTTTTGAAAAAGATGAAGAGCATGAAAATGTGTGAAAAATATGAAGAGCTTAAAAGGTGTCAAAAATATGAGAAGCATGAAACGACTGAAAAATAGGAGGAGCATGAAGCGGTGTTGAAAAACATGAAGAGCCTGAAAAGGTTTGAAATATATGAAGAGCTTAAAAATTGTTAAAAATATGCGGAGCATGAAACGGTCTGAAATATAGGAGGAGCATGAAGCGGTGTTGAAAAAAATTAAGAGCCTGAAAAGTTGTCAAAATTATGAAGAGCTTCAAAAGGTCTCAAAAATATGAGGAGCATGAAACGGTCTGAAAAATAGGAGGCTCATTAAACGGTGTTGAAAAATATGAAAAGCCTGAAAAAGTGTGAAAAATATGAAGAGCTTCAAAACGTGTCAAACATATGAGGAGCAAGAAATGGTCTGAAAAATAGGAGCACCATGAAGCAGTGTTGAAAAACATGAAGAGCCTGAAAAGGTGTGAGAAATATGAAGAGCTTCAAAAGGTGTCAAAAATATGCGGAGCATGAAACAGTCTGAAAAATAGTAGGAGCATGAAGCGGTGTTGAAAAACATGAAGAGCCTGAAAAGATGTGAAAAATATAAAGAGCTTCAAAAGGTGTCAAAAATATGTGGAGCATGAAACGGTCTAAAAAATAGGAGGAGCATGAAGCGGTGTTCAAAAACATGAAGAGCCTGAAAAGGTGTGAAAAATATGAAGAGCTACAAAAGGTGTGAAAAATATGAGGTGCATGAAACGGTCTGAAAAATAGGAGGAGCATGAAGCTGTGTTGAATAACATGAAGAGCCTGAAAAGGTGTGAAAAATATGAAGAGCTTCAAAAGTTGTGAAAAATATGAGGTGGATGAAACGGTCTGAACAATAGGAGGAACATGAAACTATCTGAAAAATAGAGGAGCAAAAAGCGGTGTTAAACAACATGAAGAGCCTGAAAAGGTGTGAAATATCTGAAGAGCTTCAAAAGGTGTCAAATATATGAGGAGCATAAAACAGTCTGAAAAATAGGAGGAGCATGAAACGGTGTTCAAAAACATGAAGAGCCTGAAAAGGTGTTAAAAATATGAAGAGCTTCAAGGGTGTTAAAATTAGGAGGAGCATAAAACGGTCTGAAAAATAGCAGGAGCATGAAGCGGTGTTCAAAAACATGAAGAGCCTGAAAAGGTGTGAAAAATATGAAGAGCATCAAAAGGTGTCAAAAATATGAGAAGCATGAAACTGTTTGAAAAATAGGAGGAGCATGAAGCGGTGTTCAAAAACATGAAGAGTCTGAAAAGGTGTGAAAAATATGAAGAGCTTCAAAAGGTGTGAAAATTATGAGGATCAGGAAGCGGTCTGAAAAATAGGAGGAGCATGAAGCGGTTTACAAAAACATGAAGAGGCTGAAAAGGTGTCAAAAATATGTAGAGCTTCAAAAGGTGTCAAAATATTAGGAGCATGAAACAGCCTGAAAAATAGGATGAGCATGAAACGGTTTTGAAAAAGATGAAGAGCATGAAAATGTGTGAAAAATATGAAGAGCTTAAAAGGTGTCAAAAATATGAGAAGCATGAAACGACTGAAAAATACGAGGAGCATGAAGCGCTGTTGAAAAACATGAAGAGCCTGAAAAGGTTTGAAATATATGAAGAGCTTAAAAAGTGTTAAAAATATGAGGAGCATGAAACGGTCTGAAATATAGGAGGAGCATGAAGCGGTGTTGAAAAAAATTAAGAGCCTGAAAAGTTGTCAAAATTATGAAGAGCTTCAAAAGGTCTCAAAAATATGAGGAGCATGAAACGGTCTGAAAAATAGGAGGCTCATTAAACGGTGTTGAAAAATATGAAAAGCCTGAAAAAGTGTGAAAAATATGAAGAGCTTCAAAAAGTGTCAAACATATGAGGAGCATGAAATGGTCTGAAAAATAGGAGCACCATGAAGCAGTGTTGAAAAACATGAAGAGCCTGAAAAGGTGTGAGAAATATGAAGAGCTTCAAAAGGTGTCAAAAATATGCGGAGCATGAAACAGTCTGAAAAATAGTAGGAGCATGAAGCGGTGTTGAAAAACATGAAGAGCCTGAAAAGATGTGAAAAATATAAAGAGCTTCAAAAGGTGTCAAAAATATGTGGAGCATGAAACGGTCTAAAAAATAGGAGGAGCATGAAGCGGTGTTCAAAAACATGAAGAGCCTGAAAAGGTGTGAAAAATATGAAGAGCTACAAAAGGTGTGAAAAATATGAGGTGCATGAAACGGTCTGAACAATAGGAGGAACATGAAACTATCTGAAAAATAGAGGAGCAAAAAGCGGTGTTAAACAACATGAAGAGCCTGAAAAGGTGTGAAATATCTGAAGAGCTTCAAAAGGTGTCAAATATATGAGGAGCATAAAACAGTCTGAAAAATAGGAGGAGCATGAAACGGTGTTCAAAAACATGAAGAGCCTGAAAAGGTGTGAAAAATATGAAGAGCTTCAAGGGTGTTAAAATTAGGAGGAGCATAAAACGGTCTGAAAAATAGGAGGTGCATGAAGCGGTGTTCAAAAACATGAAGATCCTGAAAAGCTGTGAAAAATATGAAGAGCTTCAAGGGTGTTAAAATTAGGAGGAGCATAAAACGGTCTGAAAAATAGGAGGAGCATGAAGCGGTGTTGAAAAACATGAAGAGCCTGAAAAGGTGTGAAAAATATGAAGAGCTTCAAAAGGTTTCAAAAATATGAGGTGCATGAAACATTCTGAAAAATAGCAGGGGCATGAAGCAGACGTCAAAAATATGAAGATCATGAAAAGGTGTGAAATATATGAAGAGCTTCAAAAGGTGTCAAAAATATGAGAAGCATGAAACGACTGAAAAATAGGAGGAGCATGAAGCGGTGTTGAAAAACATGAGGAGCCTTAAAAGTTGTGAAATATGTGAAGAGCTTCAAAGGTGTCAAACATATGAGGGGAATGAAACGGTCTGAAAAATAGGAGGAGCATGAAGCCGTGTAAAAAAACATGAAGATCCTGAAAAGGTTTGAAATATATGAAGAGCTTCAAAAGGTCTCAAAAATATGAGGAGCATGAAACGGTCATAAAAATAGGAGCAGCATGAAGCGGTGGTCAAAAATATGAAGAGCCTGAAAAGGTTTGAAAAATATGAAGAGCTTCAAAAGGGGTCAAAAATATGAGGAGAAAGAAAGATTCTGAAAAATACGATGAGAATTAAGCGGTGTTGAAACACATGAAGAGCCTGAAAAAGTGTGAAAAATATGAAGAGCTTAAAAAGGTGTCAAAAATATGAGGAGCATGAAACGGTCTGAAAAACAGGAGGAGCATGAAGCGGTCCTCAAATACGTGAAGAGACTGAAAAGGTGTGAAAAATATGCAGAGCTTAAAAAGGAGAGAAAATTATGACGAGCATAAAACTGTCTGAAAAATACGAGGAGCATGAACCGGTGGTGAAAAACATGAAGAGCCTGAACAGGTGTGAAAAATATGAAGAGCTTAAAAAGGTGTCAAAAATATGAGGAGCATGAAACGGTCTCAAAAATAGGAGGAGAATGAAGCGGTGTTTAAAAACATGAAGAGCTTGAAAAGGTGTGAAAAATATGAAGAGCTTCAAAACGTGTCAAAAATATGAGTAGCATAAAACGGTCTGAAAAATAGGAGGAGCATGAAGCGGTGGTCAAAAACACGAAGAGCATGAAAAGGTGTGAAAAATATGAAAAGCTTCAAAATGTGTAAAAAATTTGAGGAGCATGAAACGGTCTGAAAAATAGGAGGAGCATGAAGCGTTGTTCAAAAACATGAAGAGCCTGAAAAGGTGTGAAAAATATTGAGAGCTTCAAAAGGTGTCAAAAATATGAGGAGCATGAAACGGTCTGAAAAATAGAAGCAGCATGAAACGGTGTTGAAAAGCATGAAGAGCCTGAAAAAGTGTGAAAAATATGAAGAGCTTCAAAAGGTGTGAAAAATATGAAGAGCTTCAAAAGGTGACAAAAATTAGATGAGCATGAAACGGTCTGAAATATAGGAGGGCATGAAGCGGTGTTGAAAAACATGAAGAGCCTGAAAAGGTGTGAAAAATATGAAGAGCTTCAAAACGTGTCAAAAATATGAGGAGCACGAAACGGTCTGAAAAATAGGAGGAGCATGAAACGGTGTTCAAAAACATGAAGAGCCTGAAAAGGTGTGAAAAATATGAAGAGCTTCAAAATTTGTCAAATATATGAGGAGCATGAAACGGTCTGAACAATAGGAGGAACATGAAACTATCTGAAAAATAGAGGAGCAAAAAGCGGTGTTAAACAACATGAAGAGCCTGAAAAGGTGTGAAATATCTGAAGAGCTTCAAAAGGTGTCAAATATATGAGGAGCATAAAACAGTCTGAAAAATAGGAGGAGCATGAAGCGGTGTTCAAAACATGAAACCCTTAAAAGGTGTGAAAAATATGAAAAGCTTCAAAAGGTTTCAAAAATATGAGGAGCATGAATCGGTCTGACAAATAGGAGGAGCATGAAGCGGTGTTCAAAAACATGAAGAGCCTGAAAAGGTGTGAAAAATATGAAGAGCTTCAAGGGTGTTAAAATTAGGAGGAGCATAAAACGGTCTGAAAAATAGGAGGAGCATGAAGCGGTGTTGAAAAACATGAAGAGCCTGAAAAGGTGTGAAAAATATGAAGAGCTTCAAAAGGTTTCAAAAATATGAGGTGCATGAAACATTCTGAAAAATAGCAGCGGCATGAAGCAGACGTCAAAAATATGAAGATCCTGAAAAGGTGTGAAAAATATGAAGAGCTTCAAAAGGTGTCAAAAATATGAGAAGCATGAAACGACTGAAAAATAGGAGGAGCATGAAGCGGTGTTGAAAAACATGAGGAGCCTTAAAAGTTGTGAAATATGTGAAGAGCTTCAAAGGTGTCAAAAATATGAGGGGAAAGAAACGGTCTGAAAAATAGGAGGAGCATGAAGCCGTGTAAAAAAACATGAAGATCCTGAAAAGGTTTGAAATATATGAAGAGCTTCAAAAGGTGTCAAAAATATGAGGAGCAAGAAAGATTCTGAAAAATACTATGAGAATTAAGCGGTGTTGAAACACAAGAAGAGCCTGAAAAAGTGTGAAAAATATGAAGAGCTTAAAAAGGTGTCAAAAATATGAGGAGCATGAAACGGTCTGAAAAACAGGAGGAGCATGAAGCGGTCCTCAAATACATGAAGAGACTGAAAAGGTGTGAAAAATATGCAGAGCTTAAAAAGGAGACTAAATTATGAGGAGCATAAAACTGTCTGAAAAATACGAGGAGCATGAACCGGTGGTCAAAAACATGAAGAACCTGAACAGGTGTGAAAAATATGAAGAGCTTCAAAAGGTGTCAAAAATTTGAGGAGCATGAAACGGTCTGAAAAATAGGAGGAGCATGAAGCGTTGTTCAAAAACATGAAGAGCCTGAAAAGGTGTGAAAAATATTGAGAGCTTCAAAAGGTGTCAAAAATATGAGGAGCATGAAACGGTCTGAAAAATAGAAGCAGCATGAAACGGTGTTGAAAAACATGAAGAGCCTGAAAAAGTGTGAAAAATATGAAGAGCTTCAAAAGGTGTGTAAAATATGAAGAGCTTCAAAAGGTGTCAAAAATTAGATGAGCATGAAACGGTCTGAAATATAGTAGGGCATGAAGCAGTGTTGAAAAACATGAAGAGCCTGAAAAGGTGTGAAAAATATGAAGAGCTTCAAAACGTGTCAAAAATATGAGGAGCACGAAATGGTCTGAAAAACAGGAGGAGCATGAAACGGTGTTCAAAAACATGAAGAGCCTGAAAAGGTGTGAAAAATATGAAGAGCTTAAAAAGGAGACAAAATTATGAGGAGCATAAAACTGTCTGAAAAATAGGAGGAGCATGAAGCGGTGGTCAAAAACATGAAGAGCCTGAACAGGTGTGAAAAATATGAAGAGCTTCAAAAGGTGTCAAAAATATGAGGAGCATGAAACGGTCTCAAAAATAGGAGGAGCATGAAGCGGTGGTCAAAAACACGAAGAGCATGAAAAGGTGTGAAAAATATGAAAAGCTTCAAAATGTGTAAAAATTTGAGGAGCATGAAACGGTCTGAAAAATAGGAGGAGCATGAAGCGTTGTTCAAAAACATGAAGAGCCTGAAAAGGTGTGAAAAATATTGAGAGCTTCAAAAGGTGTCAAAAATATGAGGAGCATGAAACGGTCTGAAAAATAGAAGCAGCATGAAACGGTGTTGAAAAACATGAAGAGCCTGAAAAAGTGTGAAAAATATGAAGAGCTTCAAAAGGTGTGAAAAATATGAAGAGCTTCAAAAGGTGTCAAAAATTAGATGAGCATGAAACGGTCTGAAATATAGGAGGGCATGAAGCGGTGTTGAAAAACATGAAGAGCCTGAAAAGGTGTGAAAAATATGAAGAGCTTCAAAACGTGTCAAAAATATGAGGAGCACGAAACGGTCTGAAAAATAGGAGGAGCATGAAACGGTGTTCAAAAACATGAAGAGCCTGAAAAGGTGTGAAAAATATGAAGAGCTTCAAAAGTTGTCAAAAATATGAGGAGCATGAAACGGTCTGAAAAATAGGAGAAGCAAGAAGCAGGGTTGAAAAACATGTAGAGCCTGAAAACGTGTGAAAAATACGAAGAGCTTCAAAAGATGTGAAAAATATGAAGGGCTTTAAAAGGTGTCAAAAATGAGATGACCATGAAACGGTCTGAAAAATAGTAGGAGAATGAAGCGGTGTTGAAAAACATGAAGAAACTGAAAAGGTGTGAGAAATATGAAGAGCTTCAAAAGGTGTCAAATATATGAGGAGCATGAAACGGTCTGAAAAAGAGGAGGAGTATGAAGCGGTGTTGAAAAACATGAAGAACCTGAAAAGGTGTGTAAAATATTAAGAGGTTCTAAAGGTGTAAAAAATATGAGGAGCATGAAACGGTCTTAAAAATACGAGGAGAATGAAGTGGAGTTGAAAAACATGAAGAGTGTGAAAATGTGTGAAATATATGAAAAGCCTCAAATCCTGTCAAAAATATGAGGAGCATGAAACGGTCTGAAAAAGAGGAGGAGTATGAAACGGTGTTGAAAAACATGAAGAGCCTGAAAAGGTGTGTAAAATATTAAGATGTTCTAAAGGTGTCAAAAATATGAGGAACATGAAACGGTCTGAAAAAGACGAGGAGCATGAAGCAGTGTTGAAAATCATGAAGAGCGTGAAAAAGCGTGAAAAATATGAAGAGCTTCAAAAGGTGTAAAATGAGATGACAATGAAACGGGCTGCAAAATAGGAGGAAAATGAAATGGTGTTCAAAAACATGAAGAGCATGAAAAGGTGTGAACAATATGGAGAGCTTCAAAAGTTGTGAAATACATGAGG
Organism: Dama dama; assembly: GCF_033118175.1. Classification (NCBI taxonomy): domain Eukaryota; kingdom Metazoa; phylum Chordata; class Mammalia; order Artiodactyla; family Cervidae; genus Dama; species Dama dama. Next base: position 1,644,349 of record NW_026870961.1, read on the forward strand.
AGGATTAAATGGTCTGAAAAATAGGAGGAGCATGAAGCGGTGTTCAAAAACATGAAGAGCCAGAAGAGGTGTGAAAAATATGAAGAGCTTCAAAAGGTGTGAAAAATGTGAGGAGCATAAAACGGTCTGAAAAATAGGAGGAGCAAGAGGCGGTGTTCAAAAACATGAAGAGCCTGAAAAGGTGTGAAATATATGAACAGCTTCAAAACGTGTCAAAAATATGAGGAGCATGAAACGGTGTGAAAAATAGGAGGGGCAAGAAGGGGTGTTGAAAAACATGAAGAGCCTGAAAATTGTGAAAAATAGAAAGAGCTTCAAAAGATGTGAAAAATATGAAGAGCTTCAAAAGGTGTCAAAAATGAGATGAGCATGAAACGCTCTGAAAAATAGGAGGAGCATGAAGCGGTGTTGAAAAACATGAAGAACCTGAAAAGTTGTGAGAAATATGAAGAGCTTCAACAGGTGTCAAAAATATGAGGACCATGAAACGGTCTGAAAAAGAGCAGGAGCAAGAAGCGGTGTTGAAAAACATGAAGAGCCTGAAAAGGTGTGAAAAACATGAAGAGCTTCAAAAGGTGTCAAAAATATGAGGAGCATGAAAGGGTCTGAAAAAGAGGAGGAGCATGAAGCGGTGTTGAAAAACATGAAGAGCCTGAAAAGGTGTGAAAAATATGAAGAGCTTCAAAAGTTGTCAAAATATGAGGAGCATGAAACGGCCTGAAAAATAGGAGGAGCATGAAGCGGTGTTGAAAAACATGAAGAACCTGAAAAGTTGTGAGAAATATGAAGAGCTTCAACAGGTGTCAAAAATATGAGGAGAATGAAAAGGTCGGAAAAAGAGGAGGAGCAAGAAGCGGTGTTGAAAAACATGAAGAGCCTCAAAAGGTGTGAAAAATATGAAGAGCTTCTAAAGGTGTCAAAAATATGAGGAGCATGAATTGGTCTGAAAAAGAGGAGGAGCATGAAACGGTCTGAAAAATAGGAGGAGCATGAGTCGGTGATGAAAACATTAAGAGCATGAAAAGGTGTGAAATATATGAAGAGCTTCAAAAGGTGTGATAAGTATCATGAGCTTCAAAGGCTGTCAAAAAAGAGATGAGCATGAAACGGTCTGAAAAACAGGAGGAGCAAGAAGCGGTGTTGAAAAACATGAAGAGCCTGAAAAGGAGTGAAAAATATGAAGAGCTTCAAAAGGTGTGAAAAATATGAGGAGCGTGAAACGGTCTGAAAAATAGGAGAAGCATATAGTGGTGTTGAAAAACATGAGGAGCCTGAAAAGGTGTGAAAAATATGAAGAGCTTCAAAAGGTTTCAAAAATATGAGGAGCATGAATCGGTCTGACAAATAGGAGGAGCATGAAGCGGTGTTCAAAAACATGAAGAGCCTGAAAAGGTGTGAAAAATATGAAGAGCTTCAAGGGTGTTAAAATTAGGAGGAGCATAAAACGGTCTGAAAAATAGGAGGAGCATGAAGCGGTGTTGAAAAACATGAAGAGCCTGAACAGGTGTGAAAAATATGAAGAGCTTCAAAAGGTGTCAAAAATATGAGGAGCATGAAACGGTCTCAAAAATAGGAGGAGCATGAAGTGGTGGTCAAAAACACGAAAAGCATGAAAAGGTGTGAAAAATATGAAAAGCTTCAAAATGTGTAAAAAATTTGAGGAGCATGAAACGGTCTGAAAAATAGGAGGAGCATGAAGCGTTGTTCAAAAACATGAAGAGCCTGAAAAGGTGTGAAAAATATTGAGAGCTTCAAAAGGTGTCAAAAATATGAGGAGCATGAAACGGTCTGAAAAATAGAAGCAGCATGAAACGGTGTTGAAAAACATGAAGAGCCTGAAAAAGTGTGAAAAATATGAAGAGCTTCAAAAGGTGTGAAAAATATGAAGAGCTTCAAAAGGTGTCAAAAATTAGATGAGCATGAAACGGTCTGAAATATAGGAGGGCATGAAGCGGTGTTGAAAAACATGAAGAGCCTGAAAAGGTGTGAAAAATATGAAGAGCTTCAAAACGTGTCAAAAATATGAGGAGCACGAAACGGTCTGAAAAATAGGAGGAGCATGAAACGGTGTTCAAAAACATGAAGAGCCTGAAAAGATGTGAAAAATATGAAGAGCTTCAAAATTGTCAAAAATATGAGGAGCATGAAACGGTCTGAAAAATAGGAGAAGCAAGAAGCAGGGTTGAAAAACATGTAGAGCCTGAAAACGTGTGAAAAATATGAAGAGCTTCAAAAGATGTGAAAAATATGAAGAGCTTTAAAAGGTGTCAAAAATGAGATGAGCATGAAACGGTCTGAAAAATAGTAGGAGAATGAAGCGGTGTTGAAAAACATGAAGAACCTGAAAAGGTGTGAGAAATATGAAGAGCTTCAAAAGGTGTCAAATATATGAGGAGCAAGAAACGGTCTGAAAAAGAGGAGGAGTATGAAGCGGTGTTGAAAAACATGAAGAACCTGAAAAGGTTTGTAAAATATTAAGAGGTTCTAAAGGTGTAAAAAATATGAGGAGCATGAAACGGTCTTAAAAATACGAGGAGAATGAAGTGGAGTTGAAAAACATGAAGAGCGTGAAAATGTGTGAAATATATGAAAAGCCTCAAATCCTGTCAAAAATATGAGGAGCATGAAACGGTCTGAAAAAGAGGAGGAGTATGAAGCGGTGTTGAAAAACATGAAGAGCCTGAAAAGGTGTGTAAATATTAAGAGGTTCTAAAGGTGTCAAAAATATGAGGAGCATGAAACGGTCTGAAAAATACGAGGAGCATGAAGCAGTGTTGAAAATCATGAAGAGCCTGAAAAGGTGTGAGAAATATGAAGAGCTTCAACAGGTGTCAAAAATATGAGGAGCCTGAATCGGTCTGACAAATAGGAGGAGCAAGAAGCGGTGTTGAAAAACATGAAGAGCCTGAAAAGGTGTGAAAAATATGAAGAGCTTCAAAAGTTGTCAAAATATGAGGAGCATGAAACGGCCTGAAAAATAGGAGGAGCATGAAACGGTCTGAAAAATAGGAGGAGCATGAGTCGGTGATGAAAACATTAAGAGCATGAAAAGGTGTGAAATATATGAAGAGCTTCAAAAGGTGTGATAAGTATCATGAGCTTAAAAGGCTGTCAAAAAAGAGATGAGCATGAAACGATCTGAAAAACAGGAGGAGCAAGAAGCGGTGTTGAAAAACATGAAGAGCCTGAAAAGGAGTGAAAAATATGAAGAGCTTCAAAAGGTGTGAAAAATATGAAGAGCTTCAAAAGGTGTCAAAAATGAGATGAGCATGAAACGGTCTGAAATATAGGAGGAGCATGAAGTGGTGTTGAAAAACATGAAGAGCCTGAAAATGTGTGAAATATTTGAAGAGCTTCAAAATGTGTCAGAAATGAGAGGAGCATGAAACGGTCTGAAAAATAGGAGGAGCATGAAGCAGTGTTGAAAAACATGAAGAGCCTGAAAAGGTGTGAAAAATATGAAGAGCTTCAAAACGTGTGAAAATTATGAGGAGCAGGAAACGGTCTGAAAAATAGGAGAAGCATATAGTGGTGTTGAAAAACATGAGGAGCCTGAAAAGGTGTGAAAAATATGAAGAGCTTAAAAATGTGTGAAATACATGAGGAGCATGAAACGATCTGAAAAATAGGAAGAGCATGAAGCAGTGTTCAAAAACTTGAAGAGCCTGAAAAGGTGTGAAAAATATGAAGAGCTTCAAAAGGTGTCAAAAATATGAGGGGCATGAAATGGTCTGAATAAGAGGAGGAGCATGAGGCGATGTTGAAAAAAATGAAGAGCGTCAAAAGGTGTGAAAAATATGAAGAGCTTCAAAAGTGGGAAATACATGAGGACCATGAAACGGACTGAAAAATAGGAGGAGCATGAAGCGGTGTTCAAAAACATGAGGAGGCTGAAAAGGTGTGAAAAATATGAAGAGCTTCAAAAGGTGTCAAAAATATGAGGGGCATGAAGCAGTCTGAAAAATAGGAGGAGCATGAAGCCGTGTTCAAAAACATGAGAGCCTGAAAAGGTGTGAAAAATATGAAGAGCTTCAAAAGGTGTCAAAAATATGAGGAGCATGAAGCAGTCTGAAAAATAGGAGGAGCATGAAGCGGTCTGAAAAATAGGAGGAGCATGAAGCGGTCTGAAAAATAGGAGGAGCATGAAGCGGTCTGAAAAATAGGAGGAGCATGAAGCAGTCTGAAATATAGGAGGAGCATGAAGTGGTGTTGAAAAACATGAAGAGCCTGAATATGTGTGAAATATTTGAAGAGCTTCAAAATGTGTCAGAAATGAGAGGAGCATGAAACGGTCTGAAAAATAGGAGGAGCATGAAGCGGTGTTGAAAAACATGAAGAGCCTGAAAAGATGTGAAAAATATGAAGAGCTTCAAAATGTGTCAAAAATATGAGGAGCATGAAATGGTCTGAAATATAGGAGGAGCATGAAACGGTGTTCAAAGACATGAAGAGCCTGAAATGTTGTGAAAAATATGAAGAGCTTCAAAAGGTGTGAAAAATATGAAGAGCTTCAAAATGTGTGAAAAATATGAGGAGCTTCAAAAGGTGTCAAAAATATGAGGAGCATGAAACGGTCTGAAAAAAGGGGAAGCATGAAACGGTGTTGAAAAACATGAAGAGCCTGAAAAGGTGTGAAAATTATGTAGAGCTTCCAAAGGTGTGAAATAAATGAGGGGCATGAAACGGTCTGATAATTAGGAGGAGCATGAAGCGGTGTTGAAAAACATGAAGAGCCTGAAAAGGTGTGAAAAATATGAAGAGCTTCAAATCGTGTCAAAAATATGAGGAGCATGAAACGGTCTGAAAAATAGGAGGAGCATGAAGCGGTGTTCAAAACCATGAAGAGCCTGAAAAGTTGTGAAAAATATGAAGAGCTTCAAAATGTGTCAAAAATATGAGGAGGATGAAAAGGTCTGAAAAATAGGAGGAGCATGAAGCGGTGTTCAAAACATGAAGAGCCTGAAAAGTTGTGAAAAATATGAAGAGCTTCAAAAGGTGTCAAATATATGAGGAGCATGAAACGGTCTGAAAAATAGGAGGAGCATGAACCGGTGTTGAAAAACATGAAGAGCTTCAAAAGGTGTGAAACATATGAAGAGCTTCAAAAGGTGTAAAAAAAGAGATGAGTATGAAACAGTCTGAAATATACTAGAAGCATGTAGTGGTGTTGAAAAACATGAAGAGCCTGAAATGGTGTGAAATATACGAAGAGCTTTAAAAGGTGTCAAAAATATGAGGAGCATGAAACAGTGTGAAAAATAGTAGGAGCATGAAGCGGTGTTGAAAAACATGAAGAGCATGAAAAGGTGTGAAAAATATGAAGAGCTTCAAAAGGTGTGAAATACATGAGGAGGATGAAACGGTCTGAAAGATAGGAGGATCATGAAGCGGTGTGGAAAAACATGAAGAGCCTGAAAAGGTGTGAAAAATATGAAGAGCTTCAAAAGGTGTGAAATGCATGAGGAGCTTGAAACGGTCTGAAAAACAAGAGGAGCATGAAGCAGTGTTGAAAAACATGAAGAGCCTGAAAACGTGTGAAAAATATGAAGAGCTTCAAAAGGTGTGAAAAATATGAAGAGCTTCAAAAGGTGTCAAAAATGCGATGAGAATGAAATGGTCTGAATAATAGGAGGAACATGAAGTGGTGTTGAAAAACATGAAGAACCTGAAAAGGTGTGAAAAATATGAAGAGCTTCAAAAGGTGTCAAAATTATGAGGAGCATGAAACGGTGTTCAAAAACATGAATAGCCTGAAAAGGTGTGAAAAATATGAAGAGCTTCAAAAGGTGTGAAAAATATGAAGAGCTTCAAAAGGTGTGAAAAATATGAAGAGCTTCAAAACGTGTGAAAAATATGAAGAGCTTCAAAATGTGTGAAATACATGAGGAGCATGAAACGGTCAGAAAAATAGGAGGAGCATGAAGCAGTGTTGAAAAACATGAAGAACCTGAAAAGTTGTGAAAAATATGAAGAGCTTCAAAGTGTATGAAATACATGAGGAGCATGAAACGGTGTGAAAAATAGGAGGAGCATGAAGCGGTGTTGAAAAACATGAAGAGACTTAAAATGTGTGAAATATATGAAGAGCTTCAAAAAGTGTGAAAAATATGAAGAGACTCAAAGGTGTCAAAAATATGAGGAGCAAGAAACGGACTGAAAATAGGAGGAGCATGAAACGGTGTTCAAAAACATGAAGAGCCTGAAAAGGTGTGAAAAATATGAAGAGCTTCAAAAGGTGTCAAAAATATGAGGAGCATGAAACGGTCTGAAAAATAGGAGGAGCGTTGTAGCATTGGACAAAAATTTGAAGAGCCTGAAATGGTGTGAAATATATGAAGAGCTTCAAAAGGTGTGAAATACATGAGGAGCATGAAGCGGTCTGAAAAATAGGAGGAGCATGAAGCGGTGTTGAAAAACATGAAGAGCCTGAAAAGGTGTGAAAAATATGATGAGCTTCACAAAATGTGTAAAATATGAGGAGCATGAAACTGTCTGAAAAATAGGAGGAGCATGAAGCCGTCTTGAAAAACATGAAGAGCCTGAAAGGGTGTAAAAAATATGAAGAGCTTCAAATGGTGTCAAAGTATAAGGAACATGAAACGGTCTGAAAAATAGGAGGAGCATAAAGTGGTGTTGAAAATCATGAAGAGCCTGAAAAGGTGTGTAAAATATGAAGAGCTTCAAAATGTGTGAAATACATGAGGAGCTTGAAACGGTCTGAAAAATAGGAGGAGCATGAAGCGGTGTTGAAAATCATGAAGAGCCTGAAAATGTGTGAAATATATGAACAGCTTCAAAAGATTTCAGAAATGAGAGGAGCATGAAACGATCTGAAAAATAGGAGGTGCATGAAGCGGTGTTGAAAAACATGAGGAGCCTGAAAAGGTGTGAAAAATATGAAGAGGTTGAAAAAGTGTGAAAAATATGAGGAGCATTAAACGGTCTGAAAAGTAGGAGGAGCATGAAGCGGTGTTGAAAAACATGAAGACCCTGAAAAGTTCTGAAAAATATGAAGAGCTTCAAAAGGTGTGAAATGCATGAGGAGAATGAAACGGTCTGAAAAATAGGAGGAGCATGAAACGTTGTTCAAAAACATGAAGAGCCTGAAAAGGTGTGAAAAATAGGAAGAGCTTCAAAAGGTGTCAAAAATATGAGGGACATTAAAGGTCTTAAAAACAGGAGGAGGATGAAGTGGTGTTGAAAACCATGAAGAGTCTGAAAAGGTGTGAAAAATGTGAAGAGCTTAAAAATGTTTCAAAAATATGAGGAGCATGAAACGGTCTGAAAAATAAGAGGAGCATGAAGCGGTGTTGAAAAACATGAAGAGCTTCAAAAGGTGTGAAAAATAGGAAGAGCTTCAAAAGGTGTCACAAATATGAGGAGCATGAAACGGTCTGAAAAATAGGAGGAGCATGTAGCGGTGTTCAAAAAAATGAAGAGTCTGAAGAGGTGTGAAAAATATGAAGAGCTTCAAAAGGTGTCAAAAATATGAGGAGCATGAAACGGTCTGAAAAATAGGAGGAGCATGAAGCGGTGTTCAAAAATATGAAGAGCCTGAAAAGGTGTGAAAAATATGAAGAGCTTCAAAAGGTGTCAAAAATATGAAGAGCAGGATATGGTCTGAAAAATATGAGGAGCATGTAACGGTGTTCAAAAACATGAAGAGCCTGAAAAGGTGTGAAATATATGAAGAGCTTCAAAAGGTGTCAAAAATATGAAGAGCATGATATGGTCTGAAAAATATGAGGAGCATGTAACGGTGTTCAAAAACATGAAGAGCCTGAAAAGGTGTGAAATATATGAAGAGCTTCAAAAGGTGTCAAAAATATGAAGAGCATGAAACTGTCTGAAAAATAGGAGGAGCATGAAATGGTCTGATAAATAGGAAGAGCATGAAGCGGTGTTGAAAAACATGAAGAGCATGAAAAGGTGTGAAATATATGAAGAACTTAAAAGGAGTCAAAAATATGAGATGCATGAAACGGTCTGAAAAATAGAAGGAACATGAAGCGGTGTTGAAAAACGTGAAGAGCCTGAAAAGGTGTGAAAAATATGAAGAGCTTTAAAAGGTGTAAAAAATATGAGGAGCATGAAACGGTCTGAAAAATAGGAGGAGCATGAAGCGGTGTTGAAAAACATGAAGAGCCTGAAAAGGTGTGAATAATATGAAGAGCTTCAAAAGGTGCCAAAATTATGAAGAGCATGAAACGGTCTGAAAAATAGGAGGAACATGAAGCGGTTTTCAAAAACATGAAAACATTGAAAAGGTGTGAAAAATATGAAGAGCTTCAAAAGGTGTCATATATATGAGGAGCATGAAACGATCTGAAAAATAGGAGGAGCATGAAGCGGTATTCAAAACATGAAGAGCCTGAAAAGCTGTGAAATTATGTGAAGCTTCTAAAGGTGTGAAAAATATGAGGAGCAGGAAACGGTCTGAAAAATAGTTGGAGCATGAAGCGGTGTTAAAGAACATGAAGAGCCTGAAAAGGTGTGAAATATATGAAGAGCTTCAAAAGGTGTCAAAAATATGAGGAGCATGAAACGGTCTGAAAAATAGGAGTAGCATGAAACGGTGTTGAAATACATGAAGAGCCTGAAAAGGAGTGAAAAATATGAAGAGCTTCAAAAGGTGTGAAATACATGAGGAGCATGAAACTCTCTGAAAAATAAGAGGATCATGAAGCGGGGTTCAAAAACATGAGGAGCCTGAAAATTTGTGAAAAATATGAAACGCTTCAAAAGCTGTCAAAAATGAGATGAGCATCAGAAATTCTTAAAAATAGGAGGATCATAAAACTGTGCTGAAAAACATGAAGAGCCTGAAAATGTGTGAAAAATATGAAGAGCTTCAAAAGGTGTCAAACATATGAAGAACATGAAACGGTCTGAAAAATAGGAGGATCATGAAGCAGTGTTCAAAAACATGAAGAGCCTGAAAAGGAGTGAAAAATATGAAGAGCTTCAAAAGGTGTCAAACATATGAAGAACATGAAACGGTCTGAAAAATAGGAGAAGCATGAAGTGGTGTGGAAAAACATGAAGAGCCTAAAAAGTTGTGAGAAATATGAAGAGCTTCAAAAGATGTGAAATACATGAGGAGCATGAAACTCTCTGAAAAATAGGAGGAGCATGAAGCAGTGTCAAAAACATGAAGAGCCTAAAAAGATGTGAGAACTATGAAGAGCTTTAAAAGTTGTCAAAAATGAGATGAGCATGAAACGGTCTGAAAAATAGGAGGAGCATGAAGTGGTGTTAAAAACATGAAAAGCCTGAAAAGGTGTGAAATATAAGAAGAGCTTCAAAAGTTTTCAAAAATATGAGGAGAATGAAACGGTCTGAAAATTAGGAGGAGCATGAAGTGGTGTTGAAAAACATGAAGAGTCTGAAATGGTGTGAAATATATGAAGAGCTTCAAATTGTGTGAAAAATATGAGGAGCTTCAAAAAGTGTCAAAAATAGGAGGAGCAAGAAACGGTCTGAAAAATACGAGGAGCATGAAGAGATGTTGAAGAAAATGAAGAACCTGAAAAGGTGTGAAAAATATGACGAGCTTCTAAAGGTGTCAAAAATATGAGGAGCATGAGGTCTGAAAAGTAGGAGGAGCATAAAGTGGTGTTGAAAAACAGGAAGAGACTGAAAAGTGTGAAAAATATGAAGATCTTCAAAAGGTGTCAAAAATATGAGGAGCATGAAACGGTCTGAAAAATCGGAGGAGCATGAAGCGGTGTTGAAAAACATGAAGAGCCTGAACACCTGTGAAAAAATATGAAGAGCTTCAAAAGGTGTGAAGAATATGAAGAGCTTCAAAAGGTGTCGAAAATGAGATGAGCATGAAACGGTCTGAAAAATAGCAGGAGCATGAAAAGGTGTGAAAAATATGAAGAGCTTCAAAAGGTGTCAAAAATGAAATGAGCATGAAATGGTCTGAAAAATAAGAGGAGCATGAAGCGGTGTTCAAAAACATGAAGAGCCTGAAAAGATATGACAAATATGAAGAGCTTCAAAAGCTGTCAAAAATATGAGGAGCATGAAACGGTCTGAAAAATAGGAGGAGCATGAAGCGGTGTTCAAAAACATGAAGAGCCTGAAAAGTTGTGAAAAATATGAAGAGCCTCTAAAGGTGTCAAAAATATGAGGAGCATGAAACGGTCTGAAAAATAGGAGAAGCATGAAGCGCTGTTGAAAAACCTGAAGAGCCTGAAAACTTATGAAAAATATGAAGAGCTTCAAAAGGTGTGAAATTCATGAGGAGCCGAAACTGTCTGAAAAATAGGAGGAGCATGAACTGGTGTTCAAAAACATGAAGAGCCTGAAAATTTGTGAAAAATATGAAAAGCTTCTAAAGGTGTTAAAGATGAGATGAGCATGAAACGGTCTGAAAAATAGGAGCATGAAGCGGTGTTCAATTACATGAAGAGCTTGAAAAGTTGTGAAAAATATGAAGAGCTTCAAAAGGTGTGAAAACTCTGAGGAGAATGAAACGGTCTGAAATATAGGAGGAGCATGAAGCGGTGTTCAAAAACATGAAGAGCCTGAAAAGGTGTGAAAAATATGAAGAGCTTCATAAGTTGTCAAGAATATGAGGAGAACGAAACGGTCTGAAAAATATGAGGAGCATGAAGCGGTGTTCAAAAACATGAAGAGCCTGAAAACGTGTGGAAAATATGAACAGCTTCAAAAGGTGTGAAAAATATGAAGTGCTTCAAAAGGTGTCAAAAATGAGATGAGCATGAAACGGTCTGACAAATAGAACGAGCATGAAGTGGTGTTGAAAAAAAGGAAGAGCCTGAAAAGGTGTGAAATATATGAAGAGCTTCAAAAGGTGTCAAAAATATGAGGAGCAAGAAACGGTCTGAAAAATAGGAGGTGCATGAAATGCTGATCAAACACATGAAGGGCCAGAAAAGTTTTGAAAAATATAAAGAGCTTCAAAAGGTGTGAAATACATTTGGACATGAAACGGTCTGAAAAATAGGAGGAGCATGAGGCGGTTTTCAAATACATGAAGAGCCTGAAAAGTGTGAAAAATATGAAGAGCTTCAAAAGGTGTCAAAAATATGAGGAGCATGAAACGGTCTGAAAAATAGGAGGAGCATGAAGCTGTGTTGAAAAACAAGAAGAGCCTGCAAAGGTGTGAAATATATGAATAGCTTCAAAAGGTGTAACAAATATGAGGACCATGAAACAGTTTGAAAAATAGGAATAGCATGAAACGGTGTTCAAAAACATGAAGAGCCTGAAAAGGTGTGAAAAATATGAAGAGCTTCAAAACGTGTCAAATATATGAGGAGCATGAAACGGTCTGAAAAATAGGAGGAGCATGAAGTGGTGTTGAAAAACATGAAGAGCCTGAAATGGTGTGATATACATGAAGAGCTTCAAAATGTGTGAAAAATAAGAGGAGCTTCAAAAAGTGTCAAAAATATGAGGAGCAAGAAACGGTCTGAAAAATACGAGGAGCATGAAGAGGTGTTGAAGAAAATGAAGAGCCTGAAAAGGTGTGAAAAATATGAAGAGCTTCTAAAGGTGTCAAAAATATGAGGAGCATGAAGGTCTGAAAAATAGGAAGAGCATGAAGTGGTGTTGAAAAACATGAAGAGCCGGAAAAGTGTGAAAAATATGAAGAGCTTCAAAAGGTGTCAAAAATATGAGGAGCATGAAACGGTCTGAAAAATAGGAGGAGCATGAAGCGGTGTTGAAAAACATGAAGAGCCTGAACACGTGTGAAAAAATATGAAGAGCTTCAAAAGGTGTGAAGAATATGAAGAGCTTCAAAAGGTGTCAAAAATGAGATGAGCATGAAACGGTCTGAAAAATATCAGGAGCATGAAGTCGTGTTGAAAAAAAAAGAAGAGCCTGAAAAGCTGTGACATATATGAAGAGCTTCAAAAGGTGTCAAAAATATGAGGAGCATGAAACGGTCTGAAATATAGGAGGAGCATGAAGCGGTGTTGAAAAACGTGAAGAGCGTGAAAAGGTGTGAAAAATATGAAGAGCTTCTAAAGGTGTCAAAAATATGAGGAGCATGAAACGGTCTGAAAAATAGGAGGAGCATGAAGCGGTGTTCAATAACCTGAAGAGCGTGAAAAGGTGTGAAAAATATGAAGAGCTTCAAAAGGTGTCAAAAATATGAGGAGCATGAAACGGTCTGAATAATATGAGGAGCATGAAGCGGTGTTGAAAAATATGAAGAGCCTGAAAACGTGTGAAAAAATATGAAGAGCTTCAAAAGGTGTCAAAAATATGAGGAGCATGAAACGGTCTGAATAATAGGAGGAGCATGAAGCGGTGTTGAAAAACATGAAGAGCGTGAAAAGGTGTGAAAAATATGAAGAGCTTCAAAAGGTGTCAAAAATATGTGGAGCATGAAACGGTCTGAATAATAGGAGGAGCATGAAGCGGTGTTGAAAAACATGAAGAGCCTGAAAACGTGTGAAAAAATATGAAGAGCTTCAAAAGGTGTGAAAAATATGAAGAGATTCAAAAGGTGTCAAAAATGCGATGCGCATGAAACGGTCTGAAAAATAGGAGGAGCATGAAGTCTTGTTGAAAAAAAAGAAGAGCCTGAAAAGGTGTGAAATATATGAAGAGCTTCAAAAGGTGTCAAAATATGAGGAGCACGAAACGGTCTGAAAAATAGGAGGAGCATGAAGCGGTGTTGAAAAACATGAAGAGCATGAAAATGTGTGAAAAATATGAAGAGCTTCTAAAGGTATCAAAAACATGAGGAGCATGAAACGGTCTGGAAAATAGGAGGAGCATGAAGCGGTGTTCAAAAACCTGAAGAGCCTGAAAAGGTGTGAAAAATATGAAGAGCTTCAAAAGATGTGAAAATTATGAGGAGCATGAAACGGTCTGAAAAATAGGAGGTGCATGAAACATTGATCAAAAACATGAAGAGCCTGAAAAGGTGTGAAAAATATGAAGAGCTGCAAAAGGTGTGAAATACATGATGAGCATGAAACGGGCTGAAAAATAGGAGAAGCATGAAGCGGTGTTGAAAAACATGAAGAGCCTGAAAACGTGTGAAAAAATATGAAGAGCTTCAAAAGGTGTCAAAAATATGAGGAGCATGAAACGGTCTGAAAAATAGGAGAGGCATGAAGCTGTGTTGAAAAACAAGAAGAGCCTGAAAAGGTGTGACATATATGAATAGCTTCAAAAGGTGTAACAAATACGAGGACCATGAAACGGTTTGAAAAATAGGAAGAGCATGAAACGGTGTTCAAAAACATGAAGAGCTTGAAAAGGTGTGAAAAATATGAAGAGCTTCAAAAGGTGTCAAAAATATGAAGAGCATGAAACGGTCTGAAAAATAGGAGGATCATGAAGCGGTGTTCAAAACCATGAATAGCTTGAAAAGGTGTGAAAAATATGAAGAGCTTCAAAAGGTGTCAAAAATATGAGGAGCATGAAACGGTCTGAAAAATAGGAGGAGCCTGAAACTGTGATCAAAAACTTGAAGAGCCTGCAAAGGTGTGAAAAATAGGAAGAGCTTCAAAAGGTGTAAAATACATGAGGAGCATGAAACTCTCTGAAAAATAGGAGGAGCATGAAGATGTGCTCAAAAACATGAAGAGCCTGAAAAGTTGTGAAAAATATGAAGAGCTTCAAAAGGTGTGAAAAATATGAGGAGGATAAAACCGTCTGAAAAATAGGAGGAGCATGAAGCGGAGTTCAAATACATGAAGAGCCTGAAATGCTGTGAAACATATGAAGAGCTTCAAAAGGTGTAAAAAATATGAGGAGCATGAAAAGGTCTGAAAAATAGGACGAGCATGAAGCGGTGTTGAAAAACATGAAGAGCCTGAAAAGGTGTGAAAAGTATGAAGAGCTTCAAAAGTTGTGAAAAATATGAAGAGCTTGAAACGGTCTGAAAAATAGGAGGATCAAGAAACGGTGTTGAAAAACATGAAGAGCCTGAATACGTGTAAAATATGAAGAGCTACAAAAGGTGTCAAAAATATGAGGAGCATGAAACGGTCTATAAAATAGGAGGAGGTGAAGCTGTGTTGAAAAACAAGAAGAGACTGAAAAGGTGTGGAAAATATGAAGAGCTTCAAAAGGTGTGAAAAATATGAAGAGCTTCAAAAGGTGTCAAAAATGAGATGAGCATTAAACGGTCTGACATATAGGATGAGCATGAAGTGGTGTTGAAAAAAAGGAAGAGCCTGAAAAGATGTGAATAATATGAAGAGCTTCAAAAGGTGTCAAAAATAGTAGGAGAATGAAACGGTTTGAAACATAGGTGGAGCATGAAGGGGTGTTCAAAAATATGAAGAGCCTGAAAAGGTGTGAAAAATATGAAGAGCTTCAAAAGGTGTCAAAAATATGAGGAGCATGAAATGGTCTGAAAAATAGGAGGAGCATGAAATGCTGATCAAACACATGAAGGGCTTGAAAAGTTTTGAAAAATATAAAGAGCTTCAAAAGGTGTGAAATATATTTGGACATGAAACGGTCTGAAAAATAGGAGGAGCATGAGGCGGTTTTCAAATACATGAAGAACCTTAAAAATTGTGAAAAATATGAAGAGCTTCAAAAGGTGTCAAATATATGAGGAGAATGAAACGGTCTGAAAAATAGGAGGAGCATGAAGTGGTGTTGAAAAACATGAAGAGCCTGAAATGGTGTGAAATATATGAAGAGCTTCAAAATGTGTCAAAAATATGAAGAGCATGAAACGGTCTGAAATATAGGAGGAGCATGAAGCGGAGTTCAAATACATGAAGAGCCTGAAATGCTGTGAAATATATGAAGAGCTTCAAAAGGTGTCAAAAATATGAGGAGCATGAAAAGGTCTGAAACATACGACGAGCATGAAGTGGTGTTGAAAAACATGAAGAGCCTGAAAAGTGTGAAAAATATGAAGAGCTTCAAAAGGTGTCAAAAATATGAGGAGCAAGAATCGGTCTGAAAAATACGAGGACCATGAAGAGGTGTGGAAGAAAATGAAGAGCCTGAAAAGGTGTGAAAAATATGAAGAGTTTCTAAAGGTGTCAAAAATATGAGGAGCATGAAGGTCTGAAAAATAGGAAGAGCATGAAGTGGTGTTGAAAAACATGAAGAGCCTGAAAAGTGTGAAAAATATGAAGAGCTTCAAAAGGTGTCAAAAATATGAAGAGCATGAAACGGTCTGAAATATAGGAGGAGCATGAAGCGGTGTTGAAAAACATGAAGAGCCTGAACACATGTGAAAAAATATGAAGAGCTTCAAAAGCTGTGAAGAATATGAAGAGATTCAAAAGGTGTCAAAAATGAGATGAGCATGAAACGGTCTGAAAAATAGGAGGAGCATGAAGTGGTGTTGAAAAAGAAAGAAGAGCCTGAAAAGCTGTGAAATATATGAAGAGCTTCAAAAGGTGTCAAAAATATGAGGAGCATGAAACGGTCTGAAATATAGGAGGAGCATTAAGCGGTGTTGAAAAGCATGAAGAGCGTGAAAAGGTGTGAAAAATATGAAGAGCTTCTAAAGGTGTCAAAAATATGAGGAGCATGAAACGGTCTGAAAAATAGGAGGAGCATGAAGCGGTGTTCAAAAACCTGAAGAGCGTGAAAAGGTGTGAAAAATATGAAGAGCTTCAAAAGGTGTCAAAAATATGAGGAGCATGAAACGGTCTGAATAATAGGAGGAGCATGAAGCGGTGTTGAAAAACATGAAGAGCCTGAAAACGTGTGAAAAAATATGAAGAGCTTCAAAAGGTGTGAAAAATATGAAGAGATTCAAAAGGTGTCAAAAATGCGATGCGCATGAAACGGTCTGAAAAATAGGAGTAGCATGAAGTCTTGTTGAAAAAAAAGAAGAGCCTAAAAAGGTGTGAAATATATGAAGAGCTTCAAAAGGTATCAAAAATATGAGGAGCACGAAACGGTCTGAAAAATAGGAGGAGCATGAAGCGATGTTGAACAACATGAAGAGTGTGAAAAGGTGTGAAAAATATCAAGAGCTTCTAAAGGTATCAAAAATATGGGGAGCATGAAACGGTCTGAAAAATAGGAGGAGCATGAAGCGGTGTTCAAAAACCTGAAGAGCCTGAAAAGGTGTGAAAAATATGAAGAGCTTCAAAATATGTGAAAATTATGAGGAGCATGAAACGGTCTGAAAAATAGGAGGTGCATGAAATATTGATCAAAAACATGAAGAGCCTTAAAAGATGTGAAAAATATGAAGAGCTGCAAAAGGTGTGAAATACATGATGAGCATGAAACGGGCTGAAAAATAGGAGAAGCATGAAGTGGTGTGGAAAAACTTGAAGAGCCTGAAAAGGTGTGAAAAATATGAAGAGCTTCAAAAGGTGTGAAATACATGAGGAGCATGAAACTCTCTGAAAAATAGGAGGAGCATGAATCGGTGCTCAAAAACATGAAGAGCCTGAAAAGTTGTGAAAAATATGAAGAGCTTCAAAAGGTGTCAAAAATATGAGGAGCATAAAACGGTCTGAAAAATAGGAGGAGCATGAAGCGGAGTTCAAATACATGAAGAGCCTGAAATGCTGTGAAAAATATGAAGAGCTTCAAAAGGTGTCAAAAATATGAGGAGCATGAAAAGGTCTGAAACATAGGACGAGCATGAAGCGGTGTTGAAAAACATGAAGAGCCTGAACAGGTGTGAAAAATATGAAGAGCTTCAAAAGTTGTGAAAAATATAAAGATCTTTAAACGGTCTGAAAAATAGGAGGATCAAGAAACGGTGTTGAAAAACATGAAGAGCCTGAATACGTGTAAAATATGAAGAGCTACAAAAGGTGTCAAAAATATGAGGAGCATGAAACGGTCTGAAAAATAGGAGGAGCATGAAATGCTGATCAAACACATGAAAGGCCTGAAAAGTTTTGAAAAATATAAAGAGCTTCAAAAGGTGTGAAATACATTTGGATATGAAACGGTCTGAAAAATAGGAGGAGCATGAAATGCTGATCAAACACATGAAGGGCCTGAAAAGTTTTGAAAAATATAAAGAGCTTCAAAAGGTGTGAAATACATTTGGACATGAAACGGTCTGAAAAATAGGAGGAGCATGAAGCGGTGTTGAAAAACATGAAGAGACTTAAAACGTGTGAAATATATGAAGAGCTTCAAGAAGTGTGAAAAATATGAAGAGCTTCAAAAGTTGTCAAAAATGTGAGGAGCATGAAACGGTCTGAAAAATAGGAGGAGCATGAAACCGTGTCAAAAACATGAAGAGCCTGAAAAGGTGTGAAAAATGAAGAGCTTCAAAAGGTGTGAAATACATGAGAAGCATGAAACGGTCTGAAAAATAGGAGGAGCATGAAGCGGTGTTTAAAAATATGAAGAGCCTGAAAAGGTGTGAAAAATATGAAGAGCTTCAAAAGGTTTCAAAACTATGAGGAGTATGAAACGGTCTGAAAAATAGGAGCAGCATGAAACGGTGTTGAAAAACATGAAGAGCCTCAAAAGGTGTGAAAAATATGAAGAGCTCAAAAGGTGTCAAAAGTATGAAGAGCTTCAAAAAGTGTGAAAAATGAGATGAGCATGAAATGGTCTGAAAAAGGAGGAGCATGAAGTGGTGTTGAAAAACATGAAGAGCCTGAAAAGTTGTGAAAAATATGAAGAGCTTCAAAGGTGTCAAAAATGTGAGGAGCATGAAATGGTCTGAAAAATAGGAGGAGCATGAAATCGTGTTCAAAAACATGAAGAGGCTGAAAAGGTGTGAAAAATATGAAGAGCTTCAAAATGTCTGAAATACATGAGGAGCATGAAACGGTCTGAAAAGGAGGAGGAGCATGAAGCCGTGTTCAAAATCATGAAGAGCCTAAAAACGTGTGAAAAATATGAAGAGCTTCAAAAGGTGTGAAAAATATGAAGAGGTTCAAAAGGTGTCAAAAATATGAGGAGCATGAAACGGTCTGAAAAATAGGAGAGGCATGAATTTGTGTTGAAAAACATGAAGAGCACAAAAAGGTGTGAAAAATATGAAGAGCTTCAAACGGTGTGAAATACATGAGGAGCATGAAACTGTCTGAAAAATAGGAGGTGCATGAACTGGTGTTCAAAAACATGAAGAGCCTGAAAACGTGTGAAAAATATGAAGAGCTTCAAAAGGAGTGAAAAATATGAAGAGCTTCAAAAGGTGTCAAAAATGAGATGAGCATGAAACGGTCTGAAAATAGGAGGAGCATGAAACGGTGTTCAAAACTTGAAGAGCCTTAAAAGGTGTGAAAAATATGAAGAGCTTCAAAAGTTTTCAAAAATATGAGGAGCATGAAACGGTCTGAAAAATAGGAGGAGCATGAAGCGGTGTTGAAAAAATGAAGAGCCTGAAATGGTGTGAAAAATATGAAGAGCTTCAAAAATATGAAAAATATGAAGAGATTCAAAAGGTGTGAAAAATATGAAGAGCTTCAAAAGATGTCAAAAATGAGATGAGCATGAAACGGTCTGAAGAAAAGGAGGAGCATAAAACGGAGTTCACAAAAATGAAGAGCCTGAAAAGGTGGAAAATATATGAAGAGCTTCAAAAGGTGTCAAAAATTTGAGGAGCATGAAACACTCTGAAAAATAGGAGGAGCATGAATTGGTTTTGAAAAACATGAAGAGACTGAAAACATGCGAAATATATGAAGTGCTTCAAAAGGTGTGAAATACATGAGGAGCATGAAACAGTTGAAAAATAGGAGGAGCATGAAGCAGTGTCCAAAAACATGAAGAACCGGAAAAGGTGTGAAAAATATGAAGAGCTTCAAAAGGTGTGAAAATTATGAGGAGCATGAAACGGTCTGAATAATAGGAGGAGCATGAAACTGTGTTCAAAAACATGAAGAGCCTGAAAAGGTGTGAAAAATATGAAGAGCTTCAAAGGGTTGGAAATACATGGAGAGCATGAAACGGTCTGAAAAATAGGAGGAGCATGAAGCGGTGTTGAAAAACATGAAGAGTCTGAAAAGGTGTGAAAATTATGAAGAGCTTCAAAAGATTTCAAAAATATGAGGATCATGAAAAGTTCTGATGAATTGGAGGAACATGAAGCGGTGTTGAAAAACATGAAGAGCCTGAAATAGTGAGAAAAATATGAAGCGCTTCAAAAGGTGTCAAAAATATGAGGAGCATGAAACGGTCTGAAAAATAGGAGGAGCATGAAGGGGTGTTGAAGAACATGAAGAGCCTGAAAAGGTGTGAAAAATATGAAGAGCTCCAAAAGGTGTGAAAAATATTAAGAGCTTCAAAATGTGTGGAATACATGAGGAGCATGAAACGGTCTGAAAAATAGGAGGAGCGTGAAGCGGTGTTCAAAAACATGAAGAACCGGAAAAGGTGTGAAATATATGAAGAGATTCAAAAGGTTTCAAAAATATGAGGAGCATGAAACGCTCAGAAAAGTAGGAGGATCATGAAGCGTTGTTGAAAAACATGAAAAGCCTGAAAAGGTGTGAAAAATATGAAGAGCTTCAAAAGGTGTCAAAAATATGAGGAGCATGAAACGGTCTGAAAAATAGGAGGAGCAAGAAATCGTGTTCAAAAACATGAGGAGCCTGAAAACGTGTGAAAAATATAAAGAGCTTCAAAATGTGTGAAATACATGAGGAGCATGAAACGGTCTGAAATAAAGGAGGAGCATGAAACGGTCTGAAAAATAGGAGGGGCATGAAACGTTGTTCAAAAACATGAAGAGGCTGAAAAGGTGTGAAAAATATGAAGAGCTTCAACAGGTGTCAAAAATATGAGGAGCATGAAACGTTCTGAAAAACAGGAGGAGCATGAAACGGTATTCAAAACATGAAGAGCTTGAAAAGGTGTGAAAAATATGAAGAGCTTCAAAACCTGTCAAAAGTATGAGGAGCATGAAATGGTCTGAAAAGTAGGAGGAGCATGAAGCAGTGTTGAAAAACATGAAGAGCCTGAAAAGTTGTGAAATATATGAAGAGCTTCAAAAGGTGTCAAAAATATCAGGAGAGAGAAACGGTGTTCAAAAACGTGAAGAGCCAGAAAAGATGTGAAAAATACGAAGAGATTCAAAAGATGTCAAAAATAGGAAGAACCTGAAACGGTGTTGAAAAACATGAAGAGCATGAAAAGGTGTGAATAATATGAAGAGCTTCAAAAAGTGTCAAAATATGAGGAGCATGAAACGGTCTGAAATATAGGAGGAGCATGAAGCGGTGTTGAAAAACATGAAGAGCCTGAAAAGGTGAGAAAAATATGAAGAGCTTCAAAAGGTGTCAAAATATGAGGAGCATGAAATGGTCTGGAAAATAGGAGGAGCATGAAATGCTGTTCAAAAACATGAAGAGCCTGAAAAGGTGTGATATATGAAGAGATTCAAATGGTGTCAAAAATATGAGGAGCATGAAATGGTCTGGAAAATAGGAGTAGCATGAAATGGTGTTCAAAACCATGAAGAGCCTGAAAAGTTATGAAAAATATGAAGAGCTTCAAAAGGTGTCAAAAATATGAGGAGCATGAAACGGTCTGAAAAATAGGAGGAGCATGAAGTGGTTTAGAAAAACATGAAGTGCCTAAAAAGGTGTGAAAAATATGTGGAGCTTCAAAAGGTGTCAAAAATATGAGGAGCATGAAACGGTCTCAAACATAGGAGGATCATGATGCGGTGTTGAAAATCATGAATAACTTGAAAAGGTGTGAAAAATATGAAGAGTTTCAAAAGGTGTGAAAAATATGAGGAGCTTCACAAGTTGTCAAAAATATGAGGAGCATGAAACGGTCTGAAAAATAGGAGGAACATTAAGTGGTGTTGAGAAACATGAAGAGCCTGAAATGGTGTGAAAAATATGAAGAGCTTCAACAGGTATCAAAAATATGAGGAGCATGAAACGTTCTGAAAAACAGGAGGAGCATGAAACGGTATTCAAAACATGAAGAGCTTGAAAAGGTGTGAAAAATATGAAGAGCTTCAAAACCTGTCAAAAGAATGAGGAGCATGAAATGGTCTGAAAAGTAGGAGGAGCATGAAGCAGTGTTGAAGAACATGAAGAGCCTGAAAAGTTGTGAAATATATGAAGAGCTTCAAAAGGTGTCAAAAATATCAGGAGAGAGAAACGGTGTTCAAAAACGTGAAGAGCCTGAAAAGATGTGAAAAATACGAAGAGATTCAAAAGATGTCAAAAATAGGAGGAACCTGAAACGGTGTTGAAAAACATGAAGAGCATGAAAAGGTGTGAAAAATATGAAGAGCTTCAAAAAGTGTCAAAAATACGAGGAGCATGAAAGGGTCTGAAATATAGGAGTAGCATGAAGCGGTGTTGAAAAACATGAAGAGCCTGAAAAGGTGAGAAAAATATGAAGAGCTTCAAAAGGTGTCAAAATATGAGGAGCATGAAATGGTCTGGAAAATAGGAGGAGCATGAAATGCTGTTCAAAAACATGAAGAGCCTGAAAAGGTGTGATATATGAAAAGATTCAAACGGTGTCAAAAATATGAGGAGCATGAAATGGTCTGGAAAATAGGAGTAGCATGAAATGGTGTTCAAAACCATGAAGAGCCTGAAAAGCTATGAAAAATATGAAGAGCTTCAAAAGGTGTCAAAAATGAGATGAGCATGAAACAGTCCGAAAATAGGAGGAGCCTCAAATCGTGTTCAAAAACATGAAGAGCCTAAAAATGTGTGAAAAATATAAGGAGCTTCAAAAGGTGTGAAATACATGAGGAGCATGAAACGGTCTGAAAAATAGGAGGAGCATGAAGTGGTGTTGAAAAACATGAAGAGCCTGAAAATGTGTGAAATATATGAAGAGCTTCAAAAGGTGTCAGAAATGAGAGGAGCATGAAACGGTATGAAAAATAGGAGAAGCATGAAGTGGCTTTGAAAAACATGAAGAGCCTGAAAAGATGTGAAAAATATGAAGAGCTTCAAAAGTTGTCAAAAATATGAGGAGCATGAAACGGTCTGAAAAATAGGAGGAGCATGAAACGGTGTTCAAAAACATGAAGAGCCTGAAAAGGTGTGAAAAATATGAAGAGCTTCAAAACGTGTCAAAAATATGAGGAGCATGAAACGGTCTGAAAAATAGGAGGAGCAAGAAGCGGTGTTGAAAAAGATTAAGAGCCTGAAAACATTTGAAAAATATGAGGAGCTTCAAAAGGTGTGGAAAATATGAAGAGCTTCAAAATGTGTCAAAAGTGAGATGAGTATGAAACGGGCTGAAAAATAGGAGGACCACAAGTGGTGTTGAAAAACATGAAGAACCTGAAAATGTGTGAAATATATGAAGAGATTCAAAAGGTGTCAAAAATATGAGGAGCATGAATCGGTGTTGAAAAACATGAAGAGCCTGAAAATGTGTGAAAAATATGAAGAGCCTCAAAAGGTGTCAAAAATATGAGGAGCATGAAACGGTCTGAAAAATAGGAGAAGCATGAAGCGGTGTTGAAAAACATGAAGAACATGAAAAGGTGTGAAAAATATGAAGAGCTTCAAAAGGTGTCAAAAATATGAGGAGCATGAACCGGTCTGAAAAATAGGAGGAGCATGAAGCGGTTTTCAAAAACATGAAGACCATGAAAAGGTGTGAAAAATATGAAGGGCTTCAAAAGGTGTCAAAAATATGAGGAGCATGAAACGGTCTGAAAAATAGGAGGAGCAAGAAGCGGTGTTGAAAAACATGAAGAGCCTGAAAAGGTGTGAAAAATATGAAGAGCTTCAAAAGGTGTCAAAAATATGAGGAGCATGAAACGGTCTGAAAAATATGAGGAGCATGAAGCGGTGTTGAAAAACATGAAGAGCCTGAAAAGGTGTGAAAAATATGAAGAGCTTCAAAAGGTGTCAAATAATATGAGTAGCATGAAACGGTCTGAAAAATAGGAGGAGCATGAAGTGGTGTAGAAAAACATGAAGAGACTGAAAAGGTGTGAAAAATATGACGAGCTTCTAACGGTGTCAAAAATATGAGGATCATGAAACGGTGTGAAAAACAGGAGGAGCATGAAGTGCTGTTGAGAAACATGTAGAGGCTGAAAAGGTGTGAAAAATATGAATAGCTTCAAAAGTTTTCAAATATATGAGGAGCATGAAACTATCTTTAAAATAGGAGGAGCATGAAACAGTGTTGAGAAACATGAAGAGCCTGAAAGGTGTGAAAAATATGAAGACCTTCAAAAGGTGTCAAAAAGAGGAGGCACATGAAACTGTCTGAAAAATAGGAGGAGCATGAAGCGGTGTGGAAAAACATGAAGAGCCTGAAAAAGTGTGAAAAATATGAAGAGCTTCAAAAGGTGTCAAAAATAATGAGGAGAATGAAGCGGTCTGAATAATAGGAGGAGCATAAAGTGGTGTTCAAAATCATGAAGAGCCTTAAAAGGTGTGAAAAATATGAAGAGCTTCAAAAGGTGTGAAAAAAAAGAAGAGCTTCAAAATCTGTCAAAAATATGAGGAGCATGAAACGATCTGAAAAATAGGAGCAGCAAGAAACAGTGTTCAAAGACATGAAGAGCCTGAAATGGTGTGAAAAATATGAAGAGCTTCAAAACGTGTCAAAAATATGAGGAGCATGAAACGATCTGAAAAATAGGAGGAGCAAGAAGCGGTGTTGAAAAACATGAAGAGCCTGAAAATGTGTGAAATATATGAAGAGCTTCAAAAGGTGTCAGAAATGAGAGGAGCATGAAACGGTCTGAAAAATAGGAGGAGAATGAAACGCTGATGAAGAACATGAAGGGCATGAAAAGGTGTGAAAAATATGAAGAGCTTCAAAAGGTGTCAAAAATATGAGCAGCATGAAACAGTCTGAAAAATAGGAGGAGCATGAAAAGGTGTTGAAAAACATGAACAGCTTGAAAAGGTGTGAAAAATATGAAGAGCTTCAAAACGGTCATAAATATGAGGAGCATGAATCGGTCTGAAAAATAGGAGAAGCATGAAGCGGTGTTGAAAAACATTAAGAGCCTGAAAAGATGTGAAATATATGAACAGCTTCAAAAGGTGTCAAAAATATGAAGAGCATCAAAGGGTCTGAAAAATAGGAGGAGCATGAACCGGTGTTCAAAAACATGAAGAGTCTGAAAAGGTGTGAAAAATATGAAGAGCTTCAAAAGGTGTGAAAAATACGAGGACTATAAAACGGTCTGAAAAATAGAAGAAGCATGAAGTGGTGTTGAAAAACATGAAGATCCTGAAATGGTGTGAAATATATGAAGAGCTTCACAATGTGTGAAAAAAATGAGGAGCTTCAAAAAGTGTCAGAAATATGAGGAGTATGAAACGGTCTGAAAAATAGGATGAGCATGAAACTTTTTTGAAAAAGATGAAGAGCATGAAAAGGTGTGAAAAATATGAAGAGCTTCAAAAGGTGTTAAATTCATGAGGAGCATGAAACGGTCTGAAAAACACAAGGAGAATAAAGCTGTGTTCAAAAACATGAAGAGCCTGAAAAGGTGTGGAAAATATGAAGAGCTTCAAAAGGTGTGAAAAATATGAAGAGCTTCAAAAGGTGTGAAAAATATGAAGAGCTTCAAAAGGTGTCAAAAATATGAGGAGCATTAACAGTCTGAAAAATAGGAGGAGCATGAAACGGTGTTCAAAAACATGAAGAGCCTGAAAAGGTGTGAAAAATATCAAGAGCTTCTAAATGTGTCAAAAATATGAGGAGCTTGAAACGGTCTGAAAAATAGGAGGAGCATGAAGTGGTGTTGAAAAACATGAAGATCCGGAAAATTGTGAAAAATATGAAGAGCTTCCAAAGGTGTCAAAAATATGAGGAGCATGAAACGGTCTTAAAAATAGGAGGTTCATGAAGCGGTGTTGAAAAACATGAAGAACCTGAAAAGGTGTGAAAAAAGTTAAGAGCTTCAAAAGGTGTCAAAAATATGAGGAGCATGAAATGGGCTGAAAAATAGGAGAAGCATGAAACGATGATCAAAAACATGAAGAGCCTGAAAAGTTGTGAAAAATATGAAGAGCTTCAAAAGGTGTCAAAAATATGAGGAGTATGAATCGGTCTGAAAAATAGAGGAGCAAGAAGCTGTGTTGAAAAAGATGAAGAGCCTGAAAACGTGTGAAAATATGAAGAGCTTCAAAAGGTGTCAAAAATATGAAGAGCTTCAAAAGGTGTCAAAAATGAGATGAGCATGAAACGGTCTGAAAAATAGGAGGAGCAAGAAGCGGTGTTCAAAAACATGAAGAGCCTGAAAAGTTGTGAAATATATGAAGAGCTTCAAAAGGTGTGAAATACATGAGGAGCATGAAACTCTCTGAAAAATAGGAGGAGCATGAATTGGTGTTCAAAACATGAAGAGCCTGAGAAGATGTGAAAAATATGAAGAGCTTCAAAAAGTGTGAAAATTATGAAGAGCTTCAAAAGGTGTCAAAAATGAGATGAGCATGAAACGGTCTGAAAAATAGGACGAGCATGAAGCAGTGTTGCAAAACATGAAGAGCCTGAAAAGTTGTGAAAAATATGAAGAGCTTCAAAAGGTGTGAAAAATATGAGGAGAATGATACGGTCTGAAAAATAGGAGGAACATGAAGCGGTGTTGAAAAACATGAAGAGCCTGAAAAGGTGTGAAAAATATGAAGAGCTTCAAAAATATGAAAAATATGAGGAGCTTCAAAAGGTGTGAAAAATATGTGGAACATGAAATGATCTGAAAAATAGGAAGAGCATGAAACGGTTTTCAAAACATGAAGAGCCTGAAAAGTTGTGAAATATAAGAAGAGATTCAAAAAGTGTGAAAAATATGAAGAGCTTCAAAAGGTGTCAAAAATGAGATGAGCATGAAACGGTCTGAAACAGAGGAGGAGCATGAAGCGTTGTAGAAAAAAATGAAGAGGCTGAAAAGGTGTTAAATATATGAAGAGCTTCAAAAGTTGTCAAAAATATGAGGAGCATGATACGGTTTGAAAAAGAGGAGGAACATGAAGCGGTGTTGAAAAACATGAAGAGCCTGAAAAAGTGTGAAAAATATGAAGAGCTTCAAAAGGTGTCAAAATTATGACGAGCATGAAATGGTCTGAAAAATGGGAGGAGCATGAAACGGTGTTCAAACATGAAGAGCCTGAAAAGGTGTGAAAAATATGAAGGGCTTCAAAAGGTGTGAAAAATATGAAGAACTTCAAAAGCTGTCAAAAATGAGATGAGCATGAAACGGTCTGAAAAATATGAGGAACATGAAGTGGTGTTGAAAAACATGAAAAGCCTGAAAACGTGTGAAAAATATGAAGAGCTTCAAAAGGTGTCAAAAATGAGATGAGCATGAAAGGGTCTGAAAAATAGGAGTAGCATGGAACGGTGTTCAAAAACATGAAGAGCCACTACAATGTGAAAAATATGAAGAGCTTCAAAAGCTGTCAAATATATGAGGAGCATCAAACGGTCTAAAAAATAGGAGGAGCATGAAGTGGTGTTGAAAAACATGAAGAGCCTGATAATGTGTGAAAAATATGAAGAGCTTCAAAAGGTGTCAAAAATATGAGGAGCTGGAAACGGTCTGAAAAATGGGAGGAGCATGAAGTGGTGTTGAAAAACATGCAGAGCCTGAAAAGGTGTGAAAAATATGAAGAGCTTCAAAAGGTGCGAAATATAGGAGGAGCATGAAACGGTCTGAAAAATAGGAGGAGTATAAAGCGATGTTCAATAACATGAAGAGCCTGAAAAGGTGTGAAAAATATGAAGAGCTTCAAAAGGTGTGAAAAATAGGAGGAAAGGAAGCATTGTTCAAAAACATGAAGAGCCTGAAAATGTGTGAAAAATATGAAGAGCTTGAAAAGGTGTCAAAAAATGAGGAGCATGAAACGGTCTGAAAAAGAGGAGGATCATGAAGCGGTGTTGAAAAACATGAAGAGCCTGAAAACGTGTGAAAAATAAGTAGAGCTTCAAAAGGTGTGAAAAATATGAATAGCTACAAAAGGTGTCAAAAAACAGATGAGCATGAAACGGTCTGAACAATAGGAGGAGCTTGAAGCTGTACTCAAAATCATGAAGAGCCTGAGAAGGCGTGAAAAATATGAAGAGCTTCAAAAGGTGTGAAAAATATGAGGAGCATGAAACGGTCTGAAAAATAGGAGGAACATGAAGTGGTGTTCAATAATATGAAGAGCCTGAAAAGGTGTGAAAAATATGACGAGCTTCCAAAGTTGTCAAAAATATGAGGAGCATGAAAAGGTCTGAAAAATAGGAGCATGAAGCGGTGTTCAATAATATGAAGAGCCTGAAAAGGTGTGAAAAATATGAAGAGCTCCAAAAGTTGTCAAAAATATGAGGAGCATGAAACGGTCTGAAAAATTGGAGGAGCATGAAGCAGTGTTCAAAAATACGGAGAGCCTGAAAGGTAAGAAAAATATGAAGAGCTTCAAAAGGTGTCAAAAATATGAGGAGCATGAAACGGTCTGAAAAATAGGAGCAGCATGAAATGGTGTTCAGAAACATGTAGAGCCTGAAAAGGTGTGAAAAATATGAAGAGCTTCAAAAGGTTTCAAAAATATGAGGAGCATAAAACGATCTGAAAAATAGGAGCAGCATGAAGCTGTGCTCAAATACATGAAGAGCCTGAAAAAGTGTGAAAAATATGAAGAGCTTCAAAAGGTGTCAATAATAAGAGGTGCATGAAAAAGTCTGAAAAATAGGATGAGCATGAAGCGGTGTTGAAAAACATGAAGAACCTGAAAAGTTGTGAGAAATATGAAGAGCTTCAACAGGTGTCAAAAATATGAGGAGCATGAAACTCTCTGAAAAAGAGGAGGAGCATGAAGCGGTGTTGAAAAACATGAAGAGCCTGAAAAGTAGTGAAAAATATGAAGAGCTTCTAAAGGTGTCAAAATATGAGGAGCAATGTAACGGTCTTAAAAATACGAGGAGCATGATGTGATGTTAAAAAACATGAATAGCCTGAAAATGTGTGAAAAATATGAAGAGCTTCAAAAGGTGTCAAAAATATGAGGAGAATGATACGGACTGAAAAAGAGGAGGAACATGAAGCGGTGTTGAAAAACATGAAGAGCCTGAAAAAGTGTGAAAAATATGAAGAGCTTCAAAAGGTGTCAAAATTATGACGAGCATGAAATGGTCTGAAAAATAGGAGGAGCATGAAACGGTGTTCAAACATGAAGAGCCTGAAAAGGTGTGAAAAATATGAAGGGCTTCAAAAGGTGTGAAAAATATGAAGAACTTCAAAAGCTGTCAAAAATGAGATGAGCATGAAACGGTCTGAAAAATATGAGGAACATGAAGTGGTGTTGAAAAACATGAAAAGCCTGAAAACGTGTGAAAAATATGAAGAGCTTCAAAAGGTGTCAAAAATGAGATGAGCATGAAAGGGTCTGAAAAATAGGAGTAGCATGGAACGGTGTTCAAAAACATGAAGAGCCACTACAATGTGAAAAATATGAAGAGCTTCAAAAGCTGTCAAATATATGAGGAGCATCAAACGGTCTAAAAAATAGGAGGAGCATGAAGTGGTGTTGAAAAACATGAAGAGCCTGATAATGTGTGAAAAATATGAAGAGCTTCAAAAGGTGTCAAAAATATGAGGAGCTGGAAACGGTCTGAAAAATGGGAGGAGCATGAAGTGGTGTTGAAAAACATGCAGAGCCTGAAAAGGTGTGAAAAATATGAAGAGCTTCAAAAGGTGTGAAATATAGGAGGAGCATGAAACGGTCTGAAAAATAGGAGGAGCATGAAGCTGGGCTCAAAAACATGAAGAGCCTGAAAAGGTGTGAAAAATATGAAGAGCTTCAAAAGGTGTGAAAAATAGGAGGAAAGGAAGCATTGTTCAAAAACATGAAGAGCCTGAAAATGTGTGAAAAATATGAAGAGCTTGAAAAGGTGTCAAAAAATGAGGAGCATGAAACGGTCTGAAAAAGAGGAGGATCATGAAGCGGTGTTGAAAAACATGAAGAGCCTGAAAACGTGTGAAAAATAAGAAGAGCTTCAAAAGGTGTGAAAAATATGAATAGCTACAAAAGGTGTCAAAAAACAGATGAGCATGAAACGGTCTGAAAAATAGGAGGAGCTTGAAGCTGTACTCAAAATCATGAAGAGCCTGAGAAGGCGTGAAAAATATGAAGAGCTTCAAAAGGTGTGAAAAATATGAGGAGCATGAAACGGTCTGAAAAATAGGAGGAACATGAAGTGGTGTTCAATAATATGAAGAGCCTGAAAAGGTGTGAAAAATATGACGAGCTTCCAAAGTTGTCAAAAATATGAGGAGCATGAAAAGGTCTGAAAAATAGGAGCATGAAGCGGTGTTCAATAATATGAAGAGCCTGAAAAGGTGTGAAAAATATGAAGAGCTCCAAAAGTTGTCAAAAATATGAGGAGCATGAAACGGTCTGAAAAATTGGAGGAGCATGAAGCAGTGTTCAAAAATACGGAGAGCCTGAAAGGTAAGAAAAATATGAAGAGCTTCAAAAGGTGTCAAAAATATGAGTAGCATGAAACGGTCTGAAAAATAGGAGCAGCATGAAATGGTGTTCAGAAACATGTAGAGCCTGAAAAGGTGTGAAAAATATGAAGAGCTTCAAAAGGTTTCAAAAATATGAGGAGCATAAAACGATCTGAAAAATAGGAGCAGCATGAAGCTGTGCTCAAATACATGAAGAGCCTGAAAAAGTGTGAAAAATATGAAGAGCTTCAAAAGGTGTCAATAATAAGAGGTGCATGAAACAGTCTGAAAAATAGGATGAGCATGAAGCGGTGTTGAAAAACATGAAGAACCTGAAAAGTTGTGAGAAATATGAAGAGCTTCAACAGGTGTCAAAAATATGAGGAGCATGAAACTCTCTGAAAAAGAGGAGGAGCATGAAGCGGTGTTGAAAAACATGAAGAGCCTGAAAAGTAGTGAAAAATATGAAGAGCTTCTAAAGGTGTCAAAATATGAGGAGCAATGTAACGGTCTTAAAAATACGAGGAGCATGATGTGATGTTAAAAAACATGAATAGCCTGAAAATGTGTGAAAAATATGAAGAGCTTCAAAAGGTGTCAAAAATATGAGGAGCATGAATCGGTCTGCAAAATAGGAAGAGCATGAAGCTGTGTTCAAAAACATGAAGAGCCTGAAAATGTATGAAAAATATGAAGAGCTTCCAAAGGTGTGAAAAATATGAGGAGCATGAAACGGCCTGAAAAATAGGAGGAGCATGAAGTGGTGTTCAAAAACATGAAGAGCCTGAAAAGGTGTGAAAAATATGAAGAGCTTCAAAAGGTGTCAAAAATGTGATGAGCATGAAACGGTCTGAAAGATAGGAGGAGCATGAAGCGGGATTGAAAAACATAAACATCCTGAAAAGGTAGGAAAATTATAAAAAGCTTCAAAACCTGTCAAAAATATGAGGAGCATGAAACGGTCTGAAAAATAGCAGAAGCATGAAGCGGTGTTGAAAAACATGAAGAGTCTGAAAAAGTGTGAAAGTATGAAGAGCTTCAAAAATATGAAAAATATGAAGAGCTTCAAAAGGTGTGAAAAATATGAAGAGCTTCAAAAGGTGTCAAAAATATTAGGAGAATGAAATGGTCTGCGAAATAGAAGGAGCATGAAATGGTGTTCAAAAACATGAAGAGCATGGAAAGGTGTGAAAAATATGAAGATCTTCAAAAGGTGTCAAAAATATGAGGAGCAAGAAACGGTCTGAAAAATAAGAGTGGCATTAAAAGGTTTTCAAAAATATGAGGAGCAAGAAACGGTCTGAAAAATAAGAGCAGCATTAAACGGTGTTCAAAAACATGAAGAGCCTGGAGAGGTGTGAAAAATATGAACAGCTTCAAAAGGTGTCAAAAATATGAGGAGCATGAAACGGTCTGAAAAATAGGAGGAGCATGAAGTGGTGTTGAAAAAAATGAAGAGCCTGAAAAAGGTGTGAAAATTATGAGGAGAATGAAACGGTCTGAAAAATAGGAGGAGCATGAAATGGTGTTCAAAAACATGAAGAGCCTGAAAAGGTGTGAAATATATGAAGAGCTTCAAAAGGTGTGAAAAATATGTGGAGCACGAAACGGTCTGAAAAATAAGAGGAACATGAAGTGGTGTTGAAAAATATGAAGAGCTTCTAAAATTGTCAAAAATATCAGGAGCATCAAACGGTCTGAAAAATAGGAGGAACATGAAACGGTGTTGAAAAATATGAAGAGCCTGGAAAGGTGTGCAAAATATGAAGAGCTTCAACAGGTGTCAAAAATTAGATGAGCATGAAACGGTCGAAAAATTGGAGGAGCAAGAAGTAGTGTTGAAAAAAATTAAGAGCCTGAAAAGGTGTGAAAAATATGAAAAACTTCAAAAGGTGTCAAAAATATGAGGAGCATGAAACGGTCTGAAAAATTGGAGGAGCATGAAGCAGTGTTCAAAAATACGGAGAGCCTGAAAGGTAAGAAAAATATGAAGAGCTTCAAAAGGTGTCAAAAATATGAGGAGCATGAATCGGTCTGAAAAATAGGAGCAGCATGAAATGGTGTTCAGAAACATGTAGAGCCTGAAAAGGTGTGAAAAATATGAAGAGCTTCAAAAGGTTTCAAAAATATGAGGAGCATAAAACGATCTGAAAAATAGGAGCAGCATGAAGCTGTGCTCAAATACATGAAGAGCCTGAAAAAGTGTGAAAAATATGAAGAGCTTCAAAAGGTGTCAATAATAAGAGGTGCATGAAAAAGTCTGAAAAATAGGATGAGCATGAAGCGGTGTTGAAAAACATGAAGAACCTGAAAAGTTGTGAGAAATATGAAGAGCTTCAACAGGTGTCAAAAATATGAGGAGCATGAAACTCTCTGAAAAAGAGGAGGAGCATGAAGCGGTGTTGAAAAACATGAAGAGCCTGAAAAGTAGTGAAAAATATGAAGAGCTTCTAAAGGTGTCAAAATATGAGGAGCAATGTAACGGTCTTAAAAATACGAGGAGCATGATGTGATGTTAAAAAACATGAATAGCCTGAAAATGTGTGAAAAATATGAAGAGCTTCAAAAGGTGTCAAAAATATGAGGAGAATGATACGGACTGAAAAAGAGGAGGAACATGAAGCGGTGTTGAAAAACATGAAGAGCCTGAAAAAGTGTGAAAAATATGAAGAGCTTCAAAAGGTGTCAAAATTATGACGAGCATGAAATGGTCTGAAAAATAGGAGGAGCATGAAACGGTGTTCAAACATGAAGAGCCTGAAAAGGTGTGAAAAATATGAAGGGCTTCAAAAGGTGTGAAAAATATGAAGAACTTCAAAAGCTGTCAAAAATGAGATGAGCATGAAACGGTCTGAAAAATATGAGGAACATGAAGTGGTGTTGAAAAACATGAAAAGCCTGAAAACGTGTGAAAAATATGAAGAGCTTCAAAAGGTGTCAAAAATGAGATGAGCATGAAAGGGTCTGAAAAATAGGAGTAGCATGGAACGGTGTTCAAAAACATGAAGAGCCACTACAATGTGAAAAATATGAAGAGCTTCAAAAGCTGTCAAATATATGAGGAGCATCAAACGGTCTAAAAAATAGGAGGAGCATGAAGTGGTGTTGAAAAACATGAAGAGCCTGATAATGTGTGAAAAATATGAAGAGCTTCAAAAGGTGTCAAAAATATGAGGAGCTGGAAACGGTCTGAAAAATGGGAGGAGCATGAAGTGGTGTTGAAAAACATGCAGAGCCTGAAAAGGTGTGAAAAATATGAAGAGCTTCAAAAGGTGTGAAATATAGGAGGAGCATGAAACGGTCTGAAAAATAGGAGGAGCATGAAGCTGGGCTCAAAAACATGAAGAGCCTGAAAAGGTGTGAAAAATATGAAGAGCTTCAAAAGGTGTGAAAAATAGGAGGAAAGGAAGCATTGTTCAAAAACATGAAGAGCCTGAAAATGTGTGAAAAATATGAAGAGCTTGAAAAGGTGTCAAAAAATGAGGAGCATGAAACGGTCTGAAAAAGAGGAGGATCATGAAGCGGTGTTGAAAAACATGAAGAGCCTGAAAACGTGTGAAAAATAAGAAGAGCTTCAAAAGGTGTGAAAAATATGAATAGCTACAAAAGGTGTCAAAAAACAGATGAGCATGAAACGGTCTGAAAAATAGGAGGAGCTTGAAGCTGTACTCAAAATCATGAAGAGCCTGAGAAGGCGTGAAAAATATGAAGAGCTTCAAAAGGTGTGAAAAATATGAGGAGCATGAAACGGTCTGAAAAATAGGAGGAACATGAAGTGGTGTTCAATAATATGAAGAGCCTGAAAAGGTGTGAAAAATATGACGAGCTTCCAAAGTTGTCAAAAATATGAGGAGCATGAAAAGGTCTGAAAAATAGGAGCATGAAGCGGTGTTCAATAATATGAAGAGCCTGAAAAGGTGTGAAAAATATGAAGAGCTCCAAAAGTTGTCAAAAATATGAGGAGCATGAAACGGTCTGAAAAATTGGAGGAGCATGAAGCAGTGTTCAAAAATACGGAGAGCCTGAAAGGTAAGAAAAATATGAAGAGCTTCAAAAGGTGTCAAAAATATGAGTAGCATGAAACGGTCTGAAAAATAGGAGCAGCATGAAATGGTGTTCAGAAACATGTAGAGCCTGAAAAGGTGTGAAAAATATGAAGAGCTTCAAAAGGTTTCAAAAATATGAGGAGCATAAAACGATCTGAAAAATAGGAGCAGCATGAAGCTGTGCTCAAATACATGAAGAGCCTGAAAAAGTGTGAAAAATATGAAGAGCTTCAAAAGGTGTCAATAATAAGAGGTGCATGAAACAGTCTGAAAAATAGGATGAGCATGAAGCGGTGTTGAAAAACATGAAGAACCTGAAAAGTTGTGAGAAATATGAAGAGCTTCAACAGGTGTCAAAAATATGAGGAGCATGAAACTCTCTGAAAAAGAGGAGGAGCATGAAGCGGTGTTGAAAAACATGAAGAGCCTGAAAAGTAGTGAAAAATATGAAGAGCTTCTAAAGGTGTCAAAATATGAGGAGCAATGTAACGGTCTTAAAAATACGAGGAGCATGATGTGATGTTAAAAAACATGAATAGCCTGAAAATGTGTGAAAAATATGAAGAGCTTCAAAAGGTGTCAAAAATATGAGGAGCATGAATCGGTCTGCAAAATAGGAAGAGCATGAAGCTGTGTTCAAAAACATGAAGAGCCTGAAAATGTATGAAAAATATGAAGAGCTTCCAAAGGTGTGAAAAATATGAGGAGCATGAAACGGCCTGAAAAATAGGAGGAGCATGAAGTGGTGTTCAAAAACATGAAGAGCCTGAAAAGGTGTGAAAAATATGAAGAGCTTCAAAAGGTGTCAAAAATGTGATGAGCATGAAACGGTCTGAAAGATAGGAGGAGCATGAAGCGGGATTGAAAAACATAAACATCCTGAAAAGGTAGGAAAATTATAAAAAGCTTCAAAACCTGTCAAAAATATGAGGAGCATGAAACGGTCTGAAAAATAGCAGAAGCATGAAGCGGTGTTGAAAAACATGAAGCTTCTGAAAAAGTGTGAAAGTATGAAGAGCTTCAAAAATATGAAAAATATGAAGAGCTTCAAAAGGTGTGAAAAATATGAAGAGCTTCAAAAGGTGTCAAAAATATTAGGAGAATGAAATGGTCTGCGAAATAGAAGGAGCATGAAATGGTGTTCAAAAACATGAAGAGCATGGAAAGGTGTGAAAAATATGAAGATCTTCAAAAGGTGTCAAAAATATGAGGAGCAAGAAACGGTCTGAAAAATAAGAGTGGCATTAAAAGGTTTTCAAAAATATGAGGAGCAAGAAACGGTCTGAAAAATAAGAGCAGCATTAAACGGTGTTCAAAAACATGAAGAGCCTGGAGAGGTGTGAAAAATATGAACAGCTTCAAAAGGTGTCAAAAATATGAGGAGCATGAAACGGTCTGAAAAATAGGAGGAGCATGAAGTGGTGTTGAAAAAAATGAAGAGCCTGAAAAAGGTGTGAAAATTATGAGGAGAATGAAACGGTCTGAAAAATAGGAGGAGCATGAAACGGTCTGAAAAATAGGAGGAGCATGAAATGGTGTTCAAAAACATGAAGAGCCTGAAAAGGTGTGAAATATATGAAGAGCTTCAAAAGGTGTGAAAAATATGTGGAGCACGAAACAGTCTGAAAAATAAGAGGAACATGAAGTGGTGTTGAAAAATATGAAGAGCTTCTAAAATTGTCAAAAATATCAGGAGCATCAAACGGTCTGAAAAATAGGAGGAACATGAAACGGTGTTGAAAAATATGAAGAGCCTGGAAAGGTGTGCAAAATATGAAGAGCTTCAACAGGTGTCAAAAATTAGATGAGCATGAAACGGTCGAAAAATTGGAGGAGCAAGAAGTAGTGTTGAAAAAAATTAAGAGCCTGAAAAGGTGTGAAAAATATGAAAAACTTCAAAAGGTGTCAAAAATATGAGGAGCATGAAACGGTCTGAAAAATAGGTGGAGCATGAAGCGGTGTTGAAAAATATGAAGAGGCTGGAAAGGTGTGCAAAATATGAAGAGCTTCAAAAATATGAAAAATATGAAGACCTTCAAAAGGTGTGAAAAATTTGAACAGCTTCAAAAGGTGTCAAAATGAGATGAGCATGAAACGGTCTGAAAAATAGGAGGAGCATGAAGCGGTGTTGAAAATCATAAAGAGCCTGAAAAGTTGTGAAAAATATGAAGAGCTTCAAAAGATGTGAAAAATTTGAAGAGCTTCAAAATGTGTTAAAATGAGATGAGCATGAAACGGTCTGAAAAATAGGAGTAGCATGAAGTGGTGTTGAAAAAAATGAAAAGCCTGAAAAGGTGTGAAATATATGAAGAGCTTCAAAAGGTGTCAAAAATATGAGGAGAATGAAACGGTCTGCAAAATAGGAGAAGCATGAAATGGTGTTCAAAAACATGTAGAGCCTGAAAAGATGTGAAAATTATGAAGAGCTTCAAAAGGTGTCAAAAATATCAGGAGCATGAAACGGTCGGAAAAA
Source organism: Dama dama (assembly GCF_033118175.1). Taxonomy (NCBI): domain Eukaryota; kingdom Metazoa; phylum Chordata; class Mammalia; order Artiodactyla; family Cervidae; genus Dama; species Dama dama. The sequence continues at coordinate 1,680,161 of NW_026870961.1, forward strand.
TAGGAGGAGCATGAAGCGGTGTTGAAAAACAAGAAGAGCCTGAAAAGGTGTGAAAAATATGAAGAGCTTCAAAAGGTGTCACAAATATGAGCAGCATGAAACGGTCTGAAAAATAGAAGGAGCATGAAGCGGTTTTGAAAAACTTGAAGAGCCTGAAAACGTGTGAAAAATTTGAAGAGCATCAAAAGGTGTGAAAAATATGACGAGCTTCAAAAGGTGTAAAAAATGAGATGCGCATGAAACGGTCTGAAAAATAGGAGGAGCAAGAAGTTGTGTTGAAAAAAATGAAGAGCCTGAAAATGTGTGAAACATATGAAGAGCTTCAAAAGGTGTCAAAATTATGAGGAGCATGAAACGGCCTGAAAAATTGGAGGAGCATGAAGCGGTGTTCCAAAATATGAAGAGCCTGAAAGGTGTGAAAAATATGAAGAGCTTCAAAAGGTGTCAAAAATATGAGTATCATGAATCGGTCTGAAAAATAGGAGGAGCATGAAACGGTGATCAAAAACATGAAGAGCCGGAAAAGGTGTGAAAAATATGAAGAGCTTCAAAAGGTGTGAAATACATGAGGAGTTTGAAACGGGCTGAAAAATAGGAGAAGCATGAAGTGGTGTGGAAAAATATGAAGAGCCTGAAAAGGTGCGAAAATATGTAGAGCTTGAAAAGGTGTGAAATATATGAAGAGCTTCAAAAGGTGTCAAAAATGAGATGAGCATGAAACGGGTTAAAAAATTGGAGGAGCATGAAGCGGTTTTGAAAAAAATCAAGAGGCTGAAAAGGTGTGAAATATATGAAGAGCTTCAAGAGGTGTCAAAAATATGAAGAGCATGAAATGGTCTGAAAAATAGGAGGGTCATGAAGCGGTGTTCAAAAAAGTGAAGAGCCTGAAAAGGTATGAAAAATATGAAGAGCTTCAAAAGGTGTGAAAAATATGACGAGCATGAAACGGTCTGAAAAATAGAAGCAGCATGAAATGGTGTTCAAAAACATGAAGAGCCTGAAAAGGTGTGAAAATTATGAAGACCTTCAAAAGATGTGAAATATATGAGGAGCATGAAACGGTCTGAAAAATAGGAGAAGCATGAAGTGGTGTTGAAAAACATGAAGAGCCTGAAAAGGAGTGAAAAATATGAAGAGCTTCAAAAGGTGTCAAACATATGAAGAACATGAAACGGTCTGAAAAATAGGAGGATCATGAAGCAGTGTTCAAAAACATGAAGAGCCTGAAAATGTGTGAAAAATATTCAGAGCTTCAAAATGTGTCAAATATATGAGGAGCATGAAACAGGCCGAAAAATAGGAGAAGCATGAAGTGGTGTGGAAAAAAATGAAGAGCCTAAAAAGTTGTGAGAAATATGAAGAGCTGCAAAAGATGTGAAATACATGAGGAGCATGAAACTCTCTGAAATATAGGAGGAGCATGAAGCAGTGTCAAAAACATGAAGAGCCTAAAAAGTTGTGAAAAATATGAAGAGAATTAAAAGGTGTCAAAAATGAGATGAGCATGAAACGGTCTGAAAAATAGGAGGAGCATGAAGCGGTGATCAAAAACATGAAGAGCGTGAAAAGGTGTGAAAAATATGAAGAGCTTCAAAAGGTGTGAAAAATATGACGAGCATGAAATGGTCTGAAAAATAGAAGGAGCATGAAGCGGTGATCAAAAACATGAAGAGCGTGAAAAGGTGTGAAAAATATGAAGAGCTTCAAAAGGTGTGAAATTCATGAGGATCATGAAACGGTCTTAAAAATAGGAGAAGCATGAAGTGGTGTGGAAAAACATGATGAGCCTGTAAAGGTGTGAAAAATATGAAGAGCTTCAAAAGGTGTCAAATATATGAGGAGCATGAAACGGTCCGAAAAATAGGAGGAACATGAAGCAGTGTTCAAAAACATGAAGAGCCTGAAAACGTGTGAAAAATATGAAGAGCTTCAAAAGGTGTGAAATACATGAGGAGCATGAAACGGTCTGAAAAATAGGAGGAGCATGAAGCGGTGTTGAAAAACATGAAGAGCCTGAAAACGTGTGAAAAATATGAAGAGCTTCAAAAGGTGTGAAATACATGAGGATCAAGAAATGGTCTGAAAAATAGGAGGAGCATGAAACGGTGTTCAAAAATAGGAAGAGACTGAAAATTTGTGAAAAATATGAGAGCTTCAAAAGGTGTCAAAAATATGAGCAGCATGAAACGGTCTGAAAAATAGGAGGAGCATGAAGCGGGGTTCAAAAACATGAAAAGCCTGAAAAGGTTTGAAAAATATGAAGAGCCTCAAAACGTGTCAAAAATGAGAAGAGGATGAAACTGTCGGAAAAATAGGAGTAGCATGAAGTGGTGTTGAAAAAAAAGAAGACACTGAAAAGGTGTGAAATATATGAAGAGCTTCTAACAGTGTCAAAAATATGAGGAGAATGAAAGCGTCTCAAAAATAGGAGGAGCCTGAAGCTGTGTTGAGAAACATGAAGAGCCTGAAAAGGTTTGAAAAATATGAAGAGCTTCTAAAGGTATGAAATATATGAGGAGCATGAAACGGTCTGAAAAATGGGAAGAGCATGAAGTGGTGTTGAAAAACATGAAGAGCCTGAAGGTGTGAAAAATACGAAGAGCTTCAAAAGGTGTGAAATACATGAGGAGCATGAAACTCTCTGAAAAATAAGAGGATCATGAAGCGGGGTTAAAAAACATGAGGAGCCTGAAAAGGTGTGAAAAATATGAAGAGCTTCAAAAGGTGTGAAATACATGAGGAGCATGAAACGGTCTGAAAAATAGGAGGAGCATGAAGCGGTGTTGAAAAACATGAAGAGCCTGAAACCGTGTGAAAAATATGAAGAGCTTCAAAAGGTGTGAAATACATGAGGAGCATGAAACGGGCTGAAAAATAGGAGGATCATGAAGCGGTGTTCAAAAACATGAAGAGCCTGAAAAGGTGTGAAAAATATGAAGAGCTTCAAAAGGTGTGAAATACATGAGGAGCATGAAACGGGCTGAAAAATAGGAGGATCATGAAGCGGGGTTCAAAAACATGAGGAGCCTGAAAATTTGTGAAAAATATGAAAAGCTTCAAAAGCTGTCAAAAATGAGATGAGCATGAGAAGTTCTTAAAAATAGGAGGATCATAAAACGGTGCTGAAAAACATGAAGAGCCTGAAAAAGTGTGAAAAATATGAAGAGCTTCAAAAGGTGCCAAAAATATGAGGAGCATGATACGGTCTGAAAATAGGAGGAGCATGAAGTGGTGTTGAAGTTCATGAAGATCCTGAAAGGCTGTGTAAAATACGAAGAGCTTCAAAAGTTGTGAAATACATGAGGATCATGAAAAGCTCTGAAAAATAGGAGGAGCATGAAGCGGTGTTCAAAAATATGAAGAGCCTGAAAATTTGTGAAAACTATGAAGCGCTTCAAAAGGTGTCAAAAATATGAGGAGCATGAAACGGTCTGAAAAATAGGAGGAGCATGAAGTGGTGTTGAAAAACATTGAGAGCCTGAAAATGTGTGAAATATATGACAAGCTTCAAAAGATTTCAGAAATGAGAGGAGCATGAAACGGTCTGAAAAATAGGAGAAGCATGAAGGGGTGTTGAAAAACGTGAAGAGCCTGTAAAGGTGTGAAAAATATGAATAGTTTCAAAAGATGTGAAAAATATGAAGAACTTCAAAAGCTGTCAAAAATGAGATGAGCATGAAATGGTCTGAGAAATAGGAGAAGCATGAAGTGGTGTTGAAAAACATGAAGAACCTGAAAAGGTGTGAAAAATATGAAGAGCTTCAAAAGGTGTGAAAAATATGAGGAGCATGAAACGGTCTGAAAAATAGGAGGAGCATGAAGCCGTGTTGAAAAACATGAAGAGCCTGAAAGGGTGTAACAAATATGAAGAGCTTCAGAAGGTGTCAAAAATGAGATGAGCATGAAACGGTCTGAAAAATAGGAGGAGCATGAAGTGGTGTTGAAAAACATGAAGAGCCTGAAAAAGTGTGAAATATATGAAGAGCTTCAAAAGGTGTGAGGTACATGAGGAGAATGAAACCGTCTGAAAAATAGGAGGAGCATGAAGCGGTGTTCCAATACATGAAGAGCCTGAAAACGTGTGAAATATATGAATAGATTCAAAAGGTGTCAAAAATATGAGGAGCATGAAACAGTCTGAAAAAAATGAGGAGCAGGAAACCGTGTTCAAAAGTATGAAGAGCCTGAAAAAGTGTGAAAAATTTGAAGTGCTTCAAAAGGTGTGAAAATTAGGAGGGTCATGAAGCGGTGTTCCAAAACATGAAGAGCCTGAAAATGTGTGTAAAATATGAAGAGCTTCAAAAGGTGTGAAAAATATGAAGAGCTTCAAAAGGTGTGAAAAATATGAAGAGCTTCAAAAGGTGTCAAAAATGAGATGAGCATGAAACGGTCTGAAAAATAGGTGGAGCATGAAGTGGTGTTGAAAAACATAAAGAGCCTGAAAAGGTGTGAAATATATGAAGAGATTCAAAAGGTGTCAAAAATATGAGGAGGATGTAACGGTTTGGAAAATAGGACGAGCATGAAGTGGTGTTGAAAAACATGAAGAGACTGAAAAGATGTGAAAAATATGAAGAGCTTCAAAAGGTGTCCACAATATGAGGAGCAAGAAACTGTCTGAGAAATAGGAGGAGCATGAAGTGGTGCTGAAAAACATGAAGAGCCTAAAAGGTGTGAAAAATAAGAAAAGCTTCAAAAGATGTCACAAATATGAGGAGCATGAAACGGTCTCAAAAATTGGAGGATCATGAAGCGGTGTTGAAAAACATGAAGAGTCTGAAAAGTTGTGAAAAATATGAAGAGCTTCAAAAGCTGTGAAATACATGTGGAGCATGAAACGGTCTGAAAAATAGGAGGAGCATGAAAAGGTGTTCAAAAACATGAAATCCTGAAAAGGTGAGAAAAATATGAAGAGCTTCAAAAGGTGTTAAATACATGAGGAGCATGAAACGGTCTGAAAATTAGGAGGAGCATGAAGCGGTGTTCAAAAACATGAAGAGCCTGAAAACGTGTGAAAAATATGAAAAGGTTCAAAATGTGTCAAAAATATGAGGAGCATGAAATGGTCTGAAAAATAGGAGGACCATGAAACGGTCTTAAAACATAAAGAACCTGAAAAGGTGTGAAAAATATGAAGAGCTTTTAAAGGAGTCAAAAATATGAGGAGCATGAAACGGTCTGAAAAAGAGGAGGAGCATGAAACCGTGTTCAAAAACATGAAGAGCCTGAAAAGGTGTGAAAAATATGAACAGCTTCAAAAGGTGTGAAAAACATGAAGAGCTTCAAAAGGTTTCAAAAATGAGATGAGCATGAAACGGTCTGAAAAATCGGAGGAGCATGAAGTGGGGTTGAAAATCATGAAGAGTCTGAAAAGGTGTGTAAAATATGAAGAGCTTCAAAAGGAGTGAAAGACTTGCGGAGCATGAAACCGTCTGAATTATAGGAGGAGCATGAAACGGTGTTGAAAAACATGAAGAGCCTCAAAAGGTGTGAAAGATATGAAGAGCTCAAAAGGTGTCAAAAATATGAAGAGCTTCAAAAAGTGTGACAAATGAGATGAGAATGAAATGGTCTGAAAAAGGAGGAGCATGAAGTGGTGTTGAAAAACATGAAGAGCCTGAAAAGGTGTAAAATATATGAAGAGATTCAAAAGGTGTCAAAAATATGAGGAGCTTGAAACGGTCTGAAAAATTGGAGATTCATGAAGCGGTGTTGAAAAACTTGAAGAGCCTGAAAAGTTGTGAAAAATATGAAGAGCTTCAAAGGTGTGAAAAATATGAAGAGGTTCAAAAGGTGTCAAAAATATGAGGAGCATGAAACGGTCTGAAAAATAGGAGAGGCATGAATTTGTGTTGAAAAACATGAAGAGCCTGAAAAGTTGTGAAAAATATGAAGAGCTTCAAAGGTGTCAAAAATGGGAGGAGCATGAAACGGTGTGAAAAATAGGAGGAGCATGAAATCGTGTTCAAAAATATGAAGAGTCTGAAAAGGTCTGAAAAATATGAAGAGCTTCAAAGGTGTGAAATACATGAGGAGCATAAAACGGTCTGAAAAATAGGAGGATCATGAAGCGGTGTTGAAAAATATGAAGAGCCTGAAAACGTGTGAAAAATATGAAGAGCTGCAAAAAGTGTCAAGAATGAGATGAGCATGAAATGGTGTGAAAAATAGGAGGAGCATGAAGCGGTGTAGAAAAACATGAAGAGCCTGAAAAGTTGTGAAAAATATGAATAGCTTCAAAAGGTGTCAAAAATAAGAGGAGCATGAAACAGTCTGAAAAATAGGAGGAGCATGATGCGGTGTAGAAAAACTTGAAGAGCCTGAAAAGGTGTGAAAAATATGAACAGCTTCAAAAGGTGTGAAAAATATGAAGACATTCCAAGGTGTCAAAATTATGAGGAGCAAGAAACTGTCTGAAAATAGGAGGAGCATGAAACGGTGTTGAAAAACATGAAGAGCCTTAAAAGGTGTGAAAAATATGAAGAGCTACAAAAGGTGTCAAAAATATGAGGAGCATGAAACGGTATGAAAAATAGGAGGATCAAGAAGCGGTGTTCAAAAACATGAAGAGCCTGAAAATTTGGGAAAAATATGAAGAGCTTCAAAAGGTGTGAAATACATGAGGAGCATGAAACGGTCTGGAAAATAGGAGGAGAATGAAGCGGTGTTGAAAAACATGAAGAGCCTGAAAAGGTGTGAAAAATATGAGGAGCATGAAACGGTCTGAAAAATAGGAGGAGCATGAAGCGGTGTTCAAAAATATGAAGAGCCTGAAAATTTGTGAAAACTATGAAGCGCTTCAGAAGGTGTCAAAAATGAGATGAGCATGAACGGTCTGAAAAATAGGAGGAGCATGAAGTGGTGTTGAAAAACATTAAGAGAATGAAAATGTGTGAAATATATGAAGAGCTTCAAAAGATTTTAGAAATGAGAGGAGCATGAAACGGTCTGAAAAATAGGAGGAGCATAAAGCGGTGTTGAAAAACATGAAGAGCCTGAAAAGGTGTGAAAAATATGAATAGTTTCAAATGATGTGAAAAATATGAAGAACTTCAAAAGCTGTCAAAAATGAGATGAGCATGAAACGGTCTGAGAAATAGGAGAAGCATGAAGTGGTATTGAAAAACATGAAGAGCTTGAAAAAGTGTGAAATATATGAAGAGCTTCAAAAGGTGTGAAAAATATGAAGAGCTTCAAAAGGTGTCAAAAATATGAGGAGCATGAAACGGTCTGAAAAATAGGAGGAGCATTGTAACATTGTTGAAAAAATTGAAGAGCCTGAAAAGGTGTGAAAAATATGAAGAGCTTCAAAATGTGTCAAAAATATGAGGAGCATGAATCGGTCTGAAAAATAGGAGGAGCATGAAGCGGTGTTGAAAAATATGAAGAGTCTGAAAAGGTGTGAAAAATATGAAGAGCTTCAAAAGGTGTCAAAACTATGAGGAGTATGAAACGGTCTGAAAAATAGGACCTGCATGAAACGGTGTTCAAAAACATGAAGAACCTGAAAAGGTGTTAAAAATATGAAGACCTTCAAAATGTGTCAAAAATATGAGGAGCATGAAACGGTCTGAAAAATAGGAGGAGCATGAAACGGTGTTCAAAAACATGAAGAGCCTGAAAAGCTGTGAAAAATATGAAGAGCCTCAAGGTGTGAAATACTTGAGGAGCATGAATCGGTCTGAAAAATAGGAGGAGCATGAAGCGGTGTTGAAAAACATGAAGAGCCTGAAAAGGTGTGAAAAATATGAAGAGATTCAAAAGGTGTCAAAACTATGAGGAGTATGAAACGGTCTGAAAAATAGGAGCAGCATGAAACAGTGTTCAAAAACATGAAGAGCCTGAAAAGGTGTTAAAAATATGAAGAGATTCAAAAGTTGTCAAAAATATGAGAAGCATGAAACGATCTGAAAAATAGGAGGAGCATGAAGTGGTGTTCACAAACATGACGAGCCAGAAAAAGTGTGAAAAATATGAAGAGCTTCAAAAGGTGTCAAAAATATGGGAGCATGAAACGGTCTGAAAAAATAGGAGGAAAATGAAGTGGTGTTGAAAACCATGAAGAGCCTGAAAAGGTGAGAAAAATATGAAGAGCTTCAAAACGTGTCAAAAATATGAGAAGCATGAAACGGTCTGAAAAAGAGGAGATTCATGAAACGGTGTTCAAAAGCCTGAAGAGCCAGAAAAGGTGTGAAAAATATGAAGAGCCTCAAAAGGTTTGAAAAATATGAAGAGCTTCAAAAGCTGTCAAAAATGAGATGAGCATGAAACGGTCTGAAAAATAGGAGGGGCATGAAGTTCTGTTGAAAAACATGAAGAGCCTGAAAAGGCGTGAAAAATAGGAAGAGCTTCAAAAGGTGTCAAAAATATGTGGAGCATGAAACGGTCTGAAATATAGGAGGAGCATGAAACGGTGTTCAAAAAAATGAAGAGCCTGAAAAGGTGTGAAAAATATGAAGAGCTTCAAAAGGTGTCAAAATATGAGGAGCATGAAACGGTCTGAAAAATAGGAGGAGCATGAAGCGGTGTTCAAAAACATGAAGAGCTTGAAAAGGTGTGAAATATATGAAGAGCCTCAAAATGTGTCAAAAATAAGAGAAGCATGAAACGGTCTGAAAAATTAGGAAGAGCATGAAGCGGTGTTGAAAAACATGAAGAGACTTAAAACGTGTGAAATATATGAAGAGCTTCAAAAAGTGTGAAAAATATGAAGAGCTTCAAAAGGTGTGAAATACATGAGGAGCATGAAACGGTCTGAAAAATAGGAGGAGCCTAAAGCGGTGTTGAAAAACATGAAGAACCTGAAAAGGTGTGAAAAATATGAAGAGCTTCAAAAGGTGTGAAAAATATGAGGAGCATGAAACGGTCTGAAAAATAGGAGGAGCATGAAGCCGTGTTGAAAAACATAAAGAGACTGAAAGGGTGTAACAAATATGAAGAGCTTCAGAAGGTGTCAAAAATGAGATGAGCATGAAACGGTCTGAAAAATAGGAGGAGCATGAAGTGGTGTTGAAAAACATGAAGAGCCTGAAAAAGTGTGAAATATATGAAGAGCTTCAAAAGGTGTGAGGTACATGAGGAGAATGAAACCGTCTGAAAAATAGGAGGAGCATGAAGCGGTGTTCCAATACATGAAGAGCCTGAAAACGTGTGTAAAATATGAAGAGCTTCAAAAGGTGTCAAAAATATGAGGAGCATGAAACGGTCTGAAAAAAAATGAGGAGCAGGAAACCGTGTTCAAAAGTATGAAGAGCCTGAAAAGGTGTGAAAAATTTGAAGTGCTTCAAAAGGTGTGAAAATTAGGAGGGTCATGAAGCGGTGTTCCAAAACATGAAGAGCCTGAAAATGTGTGTAAAATATGAAGAGCTTCAAAACGTGTCAAAAATATGAGGAGCATGAAACGGTCTGAAAAAATATGAGGATCAAGAAGCGGTGTTGAAAAACATGAAGATCTGAAAACGTGTGAAAAATATGAAGAGCTTCAAAAGGTGTGAAAAATATGAAGAGCTTCAAAAGGTGTCAAAAATGAGATGAGTATGAAAAGGTCTGAAAAATAGGAGGAGCATGAAGCGGTGTTCAAAAACATGAAGAGAATGAAAAAGTGTGAAAAATATGAAAAGGTTCAAAAGGTGTCAAAAATATGAGGAGCATGAAACGGTCTGAAAAATAGGAGCATCATGAAACGGTCTTCAAAACATAAAGAACCTGAAAAGGTGTGAAAAATATGAAGAGCTTTTAAAGGTGTCAAAAATATGAGGAGCATGAAACGGTCTGAAAAAGAGGAGGAGCATGAAACCGTGTTCAAAAACATGAAGAGCCTGAAATGGTGTGAAAAATATGAACAGCTTCAAAAGGTGTGAAAAATATGAAGAGCTTCAAAAGCTGTCAAAAATGAGATGAGCATGAAACGGTCTGAAAAATCAGAGGAGCATGAAGTGGGGTTGAAAATCATGAAGAGCCTGAAAAGGTGTGTAAAATATGAAGAGCTTCAAAAGGAGTGAAAGACTTGAGGAGCATGAAACCGTCTGAATTATAGGAGGAGCATGAAACGGTGTTGAAAAACATGAAGAGCCTCAAAAGGTGTGAAAAATATGAAGAGCTCAAAAGGTGTCAAAAATATGAAGAGCTTCAAAAAGTGTGACAAATGAGATGAGCATGAAATGGTGTGAAAAAGGAGGAGCATGAAGTGGTGTTGAAAAACATGAAGAGCCTGAAAAGGTGTAAAATATATGAAGAGATTCAAAAGGTGTCAAAAATATGAGGAGCTTGAAACGGTCTGAAAAATTGGAGGATCATGAAGCGGTGTTGAAAAACATGAAGAGCCTGAAAAGTTGTGAAAAATATGAAGAGCTTCAATGGTGTCAAAAATGGGAGGAGCATGAAACGGTCTGAAAAATAGGAGGAGCATGAAATCGTGTTCAAAAACATGAAGAGCCTGAAAAGGTGTGAAATATATGAAGAGCTTCAAAATGTGTGAAATACATGAGGAGCATGAAACGATCTGAAAAGGAGGAGGAGCATGAAGCCGTGTTCAAAATCATGAAGAGCCTAAAAAAGTGTGAAAAATATGAAGAGCTTCAAAAGGTGTGAAAAATATGAAGAGGTTCAAAAGGTGTCAAAAATATGAGGAGCATGAAACGGTCTGAAAAATAGGAGAGGCATGAATTTGTGTTGAAAAACATAAAGAGCCTGAAAAGTTGTGAAAAATATGAAGAGCTTCAAAGGTGTCAAAAATGGGAGGAGCATGAAACGGTGTGAAAAATAGGAGGAGCATGAAATCGTGTTCAAAAACATGAAGAGCCTGAAAAGGTGTTAAAAATATGAACAGCTTCAAAAGATGTGAAAAATATGCAGAGCTTCAAAAGGTGTCAAAAATGAGATGAGCATGAAACGGTCTGAAAAATCGGAGGAGCATGAAGTGGGGTTGAAAATCATGAAGAGCCTGAAAAGGTGTGTAACATATGAAGAGCTTCAAAAGAAGTGAAATACATGAGGAGCATGAAACCGTCTGAATTATAGGAGGAGCATGAAACGGTGTTCAAAAACATGAATAGCCTGAAAAGGTGTGAAAAATATGAAGAGCTACAAAAGGTGTGAAAAATATGAAGAGCTCAAAAGGTGTGAAAGATATGAAGAGCTTCAAAAGGTGTGAGATACATGAGGAGCATGAAACGGTCAGAAAAATAGGAGGAGCATGAAGCGGTGTTGAAAAACATGAAGAACCTGAAAAGGTGTTAAAAATATGAAGAGCTTCCAAAGGTTTCAAAAATGTGAGGAGCATTAAACGGTCTGAAAAATAGGAGGAGCATGAAACCGTGTCAAAAACATGAAGAGCCTGAAAAGGTGTGAAATATATGAAGAGATTCAAAAGGTGTCAAAAATATGAGGAGCATGTAACGGTTTGGAAATTAGGACGAGCAAGAAGTGGTGTTGAAAAACATGAAGAGCCTGAAAAAGTGTAAAATATATGAAGAGCTTCAAAAGGTGTTAAATATAGGAGGAGCATGAAGCGGTGTTCAAAAACATGAAGAGCCTGAAATTGTGTGTAAAATATGAAGAGCTTCAAAACGTGTCAAAAATATGAGGAGCATGAAACGTTCTGAAAAATAGGTGGATCAAGAAGCGGTGTTGACAAACAGATGGAGAAACATACCGTGTTCATGGATTGGAAGAATTAATATTGTCAAAATGGCTATTCTACCCAAAGCAGTCTATAGATTCAATGCAATCCCTATCAAGCTACCAACGGTATTTTTCACAGAACTAGACCAAAGAATTTCACAATTTGTATGGAAATACAAAAAACTTCGAATAGCCAAAGTAATCTTGAGAAAGAAGAATGGAACTGGAGGAATCAACCTGCCTGACTTCAGACTCTACTACAAAGCCGCAGTCATCAAGACAGTATGGTACTGGCACAAAAACAGAAATATAGATCAATGGAACAGAATAGAAAGCCCAGAGATAAATCCACGAACCTATGGACACCTTATTTTTGACAAAGGAGGCAAGGATATACAATGGAAAAAAGACAACCTCTTTAACAAGTGGTGCTGGGAAAACTGGTCAACCACTTGTAAAAGAATGAAACTAGAACACTTTCTAACACCATACACAAAAATAAACTCAAAATGGATTAAAGATCTAAATGTAAGACCAGAAACTATAAAACTCCTAGAGGAGAACATAGGCAAAACACTCTCCGACATAAATCAAAGCAAGATCCTCTATGACCCACCTCCCAGAATATTGGAAATAAAAGCAAAACTAAACAAATGGGACCTAATGAAACTTAAAAGCTTTTGCACTACAAAGGAAACTATAAGTAAGGTGAAAAGACAGCCCTCAGATTGGGAGAAAATAATAGCAAATGAAGAAACAGACAAAGGATTAATCTCAAAAATATACAAGCAACTCCTGCAGCTCAATTCCAGAAAAATAAATGACCCAATCAAAAAATGGGCCAAAGAACTAAACAGACATTTCTCCAAAGAAGACATACAGATGGCTAACAAACACATGAAAAGAGGCTCAACATCACTCATTATTAGAGAAATGCAAATCAAAACCACAATGAGGTACCATTACACGCCAGTCAGGATGGCTGCTATCCAAAAGTCTACAAGCAATAAATGCTGGAGAGGGTGTGGAGAAAAGGGAACCCTCTTACACTGTTGGTGGGAATGCAAACTAGTACAGCCGCTATGGAAAACAGTGTGGAGATTTCTTAAAAAACTGGAAATAGAACTGCCATATGACCCAGCAATCCCACTTCTGGGCATACACACTGAGGAAACCAGATCTGAAAGAGACACGTGCACCCCAATGTTCATCGCAGCACTGTTTATAATAGCCAGGACATGGAAGCAACCTAGATGCCCATCAGCAGATGAATGGATAAGGAAGCTGTGGTACATATACACCATGGAATATTACTCAGCCATTAAAAAGAATTCATTTGAACCAGTCCTAATGAGATGGATGAAGCTGGAGCCCATTATACAGAGTGAAGTAAGCCAGAAAGATAAAGAACATTACAGCATACTGACACATGTATATGGAATTTAGAAAGGTGATAACGATAACCCTATATGCAGAACAGAAAAAGAGACACAGAAATACAGAACAGACTTTTGAACTTTGTGGGAGAATGTGAGGGTGGGATATTTCAAAAGAACAGCATGTATACTATCTATGGTGAAACAGATCACCAGGCCAGGTGGGATGCACGAGACAAGTGCTCGGGCCTGGTGCACTGGGAAGACCCAGAGGAATCGGGTGGAGAGGGAGGTGGGAGGGGGGATCGGGACTGGGAATACATGTAAATCCATGGCTGATTCATATCAATGTATGACAAAACCCACTGGGAAAAAAAATAATAATAAAAAAAAAATAAAAAATAAAAAAAAAAAGAAGCTGTGTTGAAAAACATGAAGAGCGTGAAAACGTGTGAAAAATATGAAGAGGTTCAAAAGGTGTGAAAAATATGAAGAGCTTAAAATGGTGTCAAAAATGAGATGAGAATGAAACGGTCTGAAAAATAGGAGCAGCATGAAACGGTGTTCAAAAACATGAAGAGCCTGAAAAGGTGTGAAAAATATGAAGAGCTTCAAAAGGTGTGAAATACATGAGGAGCATGAAACAGTTGAAAAATAGGAGGAGCATGAAGCGGTGTTCAAAAACACGAAGAGCTTGAAAGGTGTGAAAAATATGAAGAGCTTCAAAATGTGTCAAAAATATGAGGAGCATGAAACGGTCTGAAAAATAGGAGGAGCATGAACCGGTGTTCAAAAACATGAAGAGCCTGAAAAGCTGTGAAAAATATGAAGAGCCTCAAGGTTTGAAATACTTGAGGAGCATGAATCGGTCTGAAAAATAGGAGGAGCATGAAGCGGTGTTCAAAACCATGAAGAGCCTGAAAAGGTGTGAAAAATATGAAGAGCTTCAAAAGGTGTCAAAACTATGAGGAGTATGAAACGGTCTGAAAAATAGGACCTGCATGAAACGGTGTTCAAAAACATGAAGAACCTGAAAAGGTGTTAAAAATATGAAGACCTTCAAAATGTGTCAAAAATATGAGGAGCATGAAACGGTCTGAAAAATAGGAGGAGCATGAAACGGTGTTCAAAAACATGAAGAGCCTGAAAAGCTGTGAAAAATATGAAGAGCCTCAAGGTGTGAAATACTTGAGGAGCATGAATCGGTCTGAAAAATAGGAGGAGCATGAAGCGGTGTTGAAAAACATGAAGAGCCTGAAAAGGTGTGAAAAATATGAAGAGATTCAAAAGGTGTCAAAACTATGAGCAGTATGAAACGGTCTGAAAAATAGGAGCAGCATGAAACGGTGTTCAAAAACATGAAGAGCCTGAAAAGGTGTTAAAAATATGAAGAGATTCAAAAGTTGTCAAAAATATGAGAAGCATGAAACGATCTGAAAAATAGGAGGAGCATGAAGTGGTGTTCACAAACATGACGAGCCAGAAAAAGTGTGAAAAATATGAAGAGCTTCAAAAGGTGTCAAAAATATGGGAGCATGAAACGGTCTGAAAAAATAGGAGGAAAATGAAGTGGTGTTGAAAACCATGAAGAGCCTGAAAAGGTGAGAAAAATATGAAGAGCTTCAAAACGTGTCAAAAATATGAGAAGCATGAAACGGTCTGAAAAAGAGGAGATTCATGAAACGGTGTTCAAAAGCCTGAAGAGCCAGAAAAGGTGTGAAAAATATGAAGAGCCTCAAAAGGTTTGAAAAATATGAAGAGCTTCAAAAGCTGTCAAAAATGAGATGAGCATGAAACGGTCTGAAAAATAGGAGGGGCATGAAGTTCTGTTGAAAAACATGAAGAGCCTGAAAAGGCGTGAAAAATAGGAAGAGCTTCAAAAGGTGTCAAAAATATGTGGAGCATGAAACGGTCTGAAATATAGGAGGAGCATGAAACGGTGTTCAAAAAAATGAAGAGCCTGAAAAGGTGTGAAAAATATGAAGAGCTTCAAAAGGTGTCAAAATATGAGGAGCATGAAACGGTCTGAAAAATAGGAGGAGCATGAAGCGGTGTTCAAAAACATGAAGAGCTTGAAAAGGTGTGAAATATATGAAGAGCCTCAAAATGTGTCAAAAATAAGAGAAGCATGAAACGGTCTGAAAAATTAGGAAGAGCATGAAGCGGTTTTGAAAAACATGAAGAGACTTAAAACGTGTGAAATATATGAAGAGCTTCAAAAAGTGTGAAAAATATGAAGAGCTTCAAAAGGTGTGAAATACATGAGGAGCATGAAACGGTCTGAAAAATAGGAGGAGCCTAAAGCGGTGTTGAAAAACATGAAGAACCTGAAAAGGTGTGAAAAATATGAAGAGCTTCAAAAGGTGTGAAAAATATGAGGAGCATGAAACGGTCTGAAAAATAGGAGGAGCATGAAGCCGTGTTGAAAAACATAAAGAGACTGAAAGGGTGTAACAAATATGAAGAGCTTCAGAAGGTGTCAAAAATGAGATGAGCATGAAACGGTCTGAAAAATAGGAGGAGCATGAAGTGGTGTTGAAAAACATGAAGAGCCTGAAAAAGTGTGAAATATATGAAGAGCTTCAAAAGGTGTGAGGTACATGAGGAGAATGAAACCGTCTGAAAAATAGGAGGAGCATGAAGCGGTGTTCCAATACATGAAGAGCCTGAAAACGTGTGTAAAATATGAAGAGCTTCAAAAGGTGTCAAAAATATGAGGAGCATGAAACGGTCTGAAAAAAAATGAGGAGCAGGAAACCGTGTTCAAAAGTATGAAGAGCCTGAAAAGGTGTGAAAAATTTGAAGTGCTTCAAAAGGTGTGAAAATTAGGAGGGTCATGAAGCGGTGTTCCAAAACATGAAGAGCCTGAAAATGTGTGTAAAATATGAAGAGCTTCAAAACGTGTCAAAAATATGAGGAGCATGAAACGGTCTGAAAAAATATGAGGATCAAGAAGCGGTGTTGAAAAACATGAAGATCTGAAAACGTGTGAAAAATATGAAGAGCTTCAAAAGGTGTGAAAAATATGAAGAGCTTCAAAAGGTGTCAAAAATGAGATGAGTATGAAAAGGTCTGAAAAATAGGAGGAGCATGAAGCGGTGTTCAAAAACATGAAGAGAATGAAAAAGTGTGAAAAATATGAAAAGGTTCAAAAGGTGTCAAAAATATGAGGAGCATGAAACGGTCTGAAAAATAGGAGCATCATGAAACGGTCTTCAAAACATAAAGAACCTGAAAAGGTGTGAAAAATATGAAGAGCTTTTAAAGGTGTCAAAAATATGAGGAGCATGAAACGGTCTGAAAAAGAGGAGGAGCATGAAACCGTGTTCAAAAACATGAAGAGCCTGAAATGGTGTGAAAAATATGAACAGCTTCAAAAGGTGTGAAAAATATGAAGAGCTTCAAAAGCTGTCAAAAATGAGATGAGCATGAAACGGTCTGAAAAATCAGAGGAGCATGAAGTGGGGTTGAAAATCATGAAGAGCCTGAAAAGGTGTGTAAAATATGAAGAGCTTCAAAAGGAGTGAAAGACTTGAGGAGCATGAAACCGTCTGAATTATAGGAGGAGCATGAAACGGTGTTGAAAAACATGACGAGCCTCAAAAGGTGTGAAAAATATGAAGAGCTCAAAAGGTGTCAAAAATATGAAGAGCTTCAAAAAGTGTGACAAATGAGATGAGCATGAAATGGTGTGAAAAAGGAGGAGCATGAAGTGGTGTTGAAAAACATGAAGAGCCTGAAAAGGTGTAAAATATATGAAGAGATTCAAAAGGTGTCAAAAATATGAGGAGCTTGAAACGGTCTGAAAAATTGGAGGATCATGAAGCGGTGTTGAAAAACATGAAGAGCCTGAAAAGTTGTGAAAAATATGAAGAGCTTCAATGGTGTCAAAAATGGGAGGAGCATGAAACGGTCTGAAAAATAGGAGGAGCATGAAATCGTGTTCAAAAACATGAAGAGCCTGAAAAGGTGTGAAATATATGAAGAGCTTCAAAATGTGTGAAATACATGAGGAGCATGAAACGATCTGAAAAGGAGGAGGAGCATGAAGCCGTGTTCAAAATCATGAAGAGCCTAAAAAAGTGTGAAAAATATGAAGAGCTTCAAAAGGTGTGAAAAATATGAAGAGGTTCAAAAGGTGTCAAAAATATGAGGAGCATGAAACGGTCTGAAAAATAGGAGAGGCATGAATTTGTGTTGAAAAACATAAAGAGCCTGAAAAGTTGTGAAAAATATGAAGAGCTTCAAAGGTGTCAAAAATGGGAGGAGCATGAAACGGTGTGAAAAATAGGAGGAGCATGAAATCGTGTTCAAAAACATGAAGAGCCTGAAAAGGTGTTAAAAATATGAACAGCTTCAAAAGATGTGAAAAATATGCAGAGCTTCAAAAGGTGTCAAAAATGAGATGAGCATGAAACGGTCTGAAAAATCGGAGGAGCATGAAGTGGGGTTGAAAATCATGAAGAGCCTGAAAAGGTGTGTAACATATGAAGAGCTTCAAAAGAAGTGAAATACATGAGGAGCATGAAACCGTCTGAATTATAGGAGGAGCATGAAACGGTGTTCAAAAACATGAATAGCCTGAAAAGGTGTGAAAAATATGAAGAGCTACAAAAGGTGTGAAAAATATGAAGAGCTCAAAAGGTGTGAAAGATATGAAGAGCTTCAAAAGGTGTGAGATACATGAGGAGCATGAAACGGTCAGAAAAATAGGAGGAGCATGAAGCGGTGTTGAAAAACATGAAGAACCTGAAAAGGTGTTAAAAATATGAAGAGCTTCCAAAGGTTTCAAAAATGTGAGGAGCATTAAACGGTCTGAAAAATAGGAGGAGCATGAAACCGTGTCAAAAACATGAAGAGCCTGAAAAGGTGTGAAATATATGAAGAGATTCAAAAGGTGTCAAAAATATGAGGAGCATGTAACGGTTTGGAAAATAGGACGAGCAAGAAGTGGTGTTGAAAAACATGAAGAGCCTGAAAAAGTGTAAAATATATGAAGAGCTTCAAAAGGTGTTAAATATAGGAGGAGCATGAAGCGGTGTTCAAAAACATGAAGAGCCTGAAATTGTGTGTAAAATATGAAGAGCTTCAAAACGTGTCAAAAATATGAGGAGCATGAAACGTTCTGAAAAATAGGTGGATCAAGAAGCGGTGTTGACAAACAGATGGAGAAACATACCGTGTTCATGGATTGGAAGAATTAATATTGTCAAAATGGCTATTCTACCCAAAGCAGTCTATAGATTCAATGCAATCCCTATCAAGCTACCAACGGTATTTTTCACAGAACTAGACCAAAGAATTTCACAATTTGTATGGAAATACAAAAAACTTCGAATAGCCAAAGTAATCTTGAGAAAGAAGAATGGAACTGGAGGAATCAACCTGCCTGACTTCAGACTCTACTACAAAGCCGCAGTCATCAAGACAGTATGGTACTGGCACAAAAACAGAAATATAGATCAATGGAACAGAATAGAAAGCCCAGAGATAAATCCACGAACCTATGGACACCTTATTTTTGACAAAGGAGGCAAGGATATACAATGGAAAAAAGACAACCTCTTTAACAAGTGGTGCTGGGAAAACTGGTCAACCACTTGTAAAAGAATGAAACTAGAACACTTTCTAACACCATACACAAAAATAAACTCAAAATGGATTAAAGATCTAAATGTAAGACCAGAAACTATAAAACTCCTAGAGGAGAACATAGGCAAAACACTCTCCGACATAAATCAAAGCAAGATCCTCTATGACCCACCTCCCAGAATATTGGAAATAAAAGCAAAACTAAACAAATGGGACCTAATGAAACTTAAAAGCTTTTGCACTACAAAGGAAACTATAAGTAAGGTGAAAAGACAGCCCTCAGATTGGGAGAAAATAATAGCAAATGAAGAAACAGACAAAGGATTAATCTCAAAAATATACAAGCAACTCCTGCAGCTCAATTCCAGAAAAATAAATGACCCAATCAAAAAATGGGCCAAAGAACTAAACAGACATTTCTCCAAAGAAGACATACAGATGGCTAACAAACACATGAAAAGAGGCTCAACATCACTCATTATTAGAGAAATGCAAATCAAAACCACAATGAGGTACCATTACACGCCAGTCAGGATGGCTGCTATCCAAAAGTCTACAAGCAATAAATGCTGGAGAGGGTGTGGAGAAAAGGGAACCCTCTTACACTGTTGGTGGGAATGCAAACTAGTACAGCCGCTATGGAAAACAGTGTGGAGATTTCTTAAAAAACTGGAAATAGAACTGCCATATGACCCAGCAATCCCACTTCTGGGCATACACACTGAGGAAACCAGATCTGAAAGAGACACGTGCACCCCAATGTTCATCGCAGCACTGTTTATAATAGCCAGGACATGGAAGCAACCTAGATGCCCATCAGCAGATGAATGGATAAGGAAGCTGTGGTACATATACACCATGGAATATTACTCAGCCATTAAAAAGAATTCATTTGAACCAGTCCTAATGAGATGGATGAAGCTGGAGCCCATTATACAGAGTGAAGTAAGCCAGAAAGATAAAGAACATTACAGCATACTGACACATGTATATGGAATTTAGAAAGGTGATAACGATAACCCTATATGCAGAACAGAAAAAGAGACACAGAAATACAGAACAGACTTTTGAACTTTGTGGGAGAATGTGAGGGTGGGATATTTCAAAAGAACAGCATGTATACTATCTATGGTGAAACAGATCACCAGGCCAGGTGGGATGCACGAGACAAGTGCTCGGGCCTGGTGCACTGGGAAGACCCAGAGGAATCGGGTGGAGAGGGAGGTGGGAGGGGGGATCGGGACTGGGAATACATGTAAATCCATGGCTGATTCATATCAATGTATGACAAAACCCACTGGGAAAAAAAATAATAATAAAAAAAAAATAAAAAATAAAAAAAAAAAGAAGCTGTGTTGAAAAACATGAAGAGCGTGAAAACGTGTGAAAAATATGAAGAGGTTCAAAAGGTGTGAAAAATATGAAGAGCTTAAAATGGTGTCAAAAATGAGATGAGAATGAAACGGTCTGAAAAATAGGAGCAGCATGAAACGGTGTTCAAAAACATGAAGAGCCTGAAAAGGTGTGAAAAATATGAAGAGCTTCAAAAGGTGTGAAATACATGAGGAGCATGAAACAGTTGAAAAATAGGAGGAGCATGAAGCGGTGTTCAAAAACACGAAGAGCTTGAAAGGTGTGAAAAATATGAAGAGCTTTAAAAGGTGTCAAAAATATGAGGAGCATGAAACGTTCTGAAAAATAGGAGGATCATGAAACGTTGTTCAAAAACATGAAGAGCTTGAAAAGGTGTGAAAAATATGAAGAGCCTCAAAACGTGTCAAAAATATGAGGAGTATGAAACGGTCTGGAAAATAGCAGGAGCATGAAGCGGTGTTCAAAAACATGAAGAGCATGAGAAGTTGTGAAAAATATGAAGAGCTTCAAAAGGTGTGAAAAATATGAAGAGCTTCAAAAGGTGTCAAAAATGAAATGAGCATGAAACGGTCTGAAAAATCGGAGGAGCATGAAGCGGTGTTGAAAATCATGAAGAGCCTGAAACGGTGTGAAAAATATGAAGAGCTTCAAAAGGTGACAAAAATATGAAGAGCTTCAAAAGGTGTCAAAAATATGAAGAGGATGAAACGGTCTGAGAAATAGGAGGAGCAAGAAGCGGTGTTCAAAAACATGAAGAGCCTGAAAAGGTGTGAAAAATATGAAGAGCTTCAAAAGTTGTCAAAAATGAGATGTGCATGAAACGGACTGAAAAATAGGAGGAGCATGAAGTGATGTTGAAAAACATGAAGAGCCTGAAAATGTGTGAAATATATGAAGAGCTTCAAAAGGTGTCAAAAATATGAGGAGCATGAAACGGTCTGAAAAGTAGGAGGAGCATGAAGCTCTGTTAGAAACATGAAGAGCCTGAAAAGGTGTGAAAAATATGAAGAGCTTCAAAAGGTGTCAAAAATATGAGGAGCATGAAATGGTCTGAAAAGCAGGAGGAGCATGAAGTGGTTGTGAAAAAGTTCAAGAGCCTGAAAAGGTGTGCAAAATATGAAGAGATTCAAAAGGTGTGAAATTCATGAGGAGATGAAACGGTCTGAAAAAGAGGAGGGGCATGAAGCGGTGTTCAAAAACATGCAGAGACTGAAAAGGGGTGAAAAATATGAAGAGCTTCAAAAGGTGTGAAAAATATGAGGAGCATGCAACGGTCTGAAAAATAGAAGGAGCATGAACCGGTGTTCAAAAATATGAAGAGCCTGAAAAGCTGATAAAAATATGAAGAGCTTCAAAAGGTGTCAAAAATATGAGGAGCATGAAACGGTCTGAAAAATAGGAGGAGCATGAAGCGGTGTTGAAAAACATGAAGAGACTGAAAACGTGTGAAAAATATGAAGAGCTTCAAAAATGTGAAAAATATGAAGAGCTTCAAAAGGTGTGAAAAATACGAAGAGCTTCAAAAGGTGTGAAATACATGAGGAGCATGAAACGGTCTGAAAAATAGGAGGAGCATGAAACGGTGTTCAAAAACATGAAGAGCCTAAAAAATGTGAAGAATATGAAGAGCTTCAAAACGTGTCAAAAATATGAGGAGCATGAAACGGACTGAAAATAGGAGGAGCAAGAAGTAGTGTTGAAAAACATGAGGAGCCTGAAAATGTGTGAAAAATATGAAGAGGTTCCAAAGGTGTGAAAAATATGTGGAGCTTCAAAAGGTGTCAAAAATATGAAGAGCATGAAATGGTCTGAAAAATAGGAGGAGCATGAAGCGGTGTTGAAAAACATGAAGAGCCTGAAAACGTGTGAAAAATATGAAGAGCTCAAAAGTTGTGAAATATATGAAGAGCTTCAAAAGGTGTCAAAAATATGAGGAGCATAAAACAGTCGGAAAAATAGGATGAAAATGAAACTGTTTTGCAAAAGATGAGGCGCATGAAAATGTTTGAAAAATATGAAGAGCTTCAAAAGGTGCCAAAAATATGAGAAGCATGAAACGGAATGAAAAATAGGAGGAATATGAAGCGGTGTTGAAAAACATGAAGAGCTTGAAAAGGTGTGAAATATATGAAGAGCTTCAAAAGGTGTCAAAATATGAGAAGCAAGAAACGACTGAAAAATAGGAGGAGCATGAAGCGGTGTTGAAAAACATGAAGAGCCTGAAAAGGTGTGACAAATATGAAGAGCTTCAAAGGGTGTGAAATACATGAGGAGCATGAAACGGTCTGAAAAATAGGAGGAGCATGAAGCTGGGCTTAAAAACATGAAGAGCCGGAAAAGGTGTGAAAAATATGAAGAGCTTCAAAAGGTGTGAAATACATGAGGAGCATGAAACGGTCTGAAAAATAGGAGGAGCATGAAGCTGGGCTTAAAAACATGAAGAGCCTGAAAAGGTGTGACAAATATGAAGAGCTTCAAAGGGTGTGAAATACATGAGGAGCATGAAACTCTCTGAAAAATAGGAGGAGCATGAAGTGGTGTTGAAAAACATGAAGAGCCTGAAATGGTGTGAAATATATGAAGACCTTTAATAACGTGGGAAAAATATGAGGAGCTTCAAAAAGTGTCAAAATTATGAGGAGCATGAAACGTTCTGAAAAATAGGAGGAGCATGAAGCGGAGTTGAAAAATACGAGGAGCATGAGGAGGTGTTGAAAAAAATGAAGAGCCTGAAAAGTGTGTAAAATATGAAGAGCTTCATAAGGTGTCAAAAATATGAGGAGCATGAAACGGTCTGAAAAAGAGGAGGAGCATGAAGCGGTGTTCAAAACATGAAGAGCCTGAAAATGTGTGAAAAATATGAAGAGCTTCAAAAGGTGTCCAAAAAATGAGGAACATGAAACGGTCTGAAAAAAAGAAGGAACATGAAATGCTGATCAAAAACATGAAGAGACTGAAAAGGTGTGAAAAATATGAAGAGCTTCAAAAGGTGTGAAATACATGAGGAGCATGAAACAGTCTGAAAAATAGGAGAAGCATGAAGTGGTGTGGAAAAAGATGAAGAGCCTGAAAAAGTGTGAAAAATATGAAGAGCTTCAAAATGTGTCAAAAATATGAGGAGCATGAAACGGTCTGAAAAATAGGAGGAGCATGAAACGGTGTTCAAAATAATGAAGAGCCTGAAAAAGTATGAAAAACATGAAGAGCCTGAAAAGTTGTGAAAATTATGAGGAGCTTCAAAAGGGGTCAAAAATATGAGGAGCATGAAACGGTCTGAAAAATAGGAGGAACATGAAATGGTGTTCAAAAACATGAAGAGTCTGAAAAAGTGTGAAAAAATATGAAGAGCTAGAAAAGATGTGAAATACATGAGGAGCATTAAACGGTCTGAAAAATCAGAGCAGAATGAAACGGTGTTCAAAAACATGAAGAGCCTGAAAAGCTGTGAAAAATATGAAGCGCTTCAAAAGATGTGAAATACATGAGGAGCATTAAACCGTGTGAAAAATAGGAAGAGCATGAAACGGTGTTCAAAAATATGAAGAGCCTGAAAAGGTGTGAAAAATATGAAGAGCTTCTAAAGGTGTCAAAAATATGAGGATCATGAAACGGCCTGAAAAATAGGAGGCGCATGAAGCGGTCTTCAAAAACATTAAGAGCCTGAAAAGGTGTGAAAAATATGAAAAGCTTCAAAAGGTGTCAAAAATATGAGGAGCATGAAACGGTCTGAAAAATAGGAGGAGCCTGAAGCGGTTTTGAAAAACATGAAGAGCCTGAAAGTTGTGAAAAATATGAAGAGCTTCAAAAGGTGTCAAAAATATGAGGAGCATTAAACAGTCTGAAAAATAGGAGGATCATGAAGCGGTGTTGAAAAACATGAAGATCCTGAAAAAGTGTGAAAAATATGAAGAGCTTCAAAAGGTGTGAAAAATATGAAGAGCTTTAAAATGTGTCAAAAATGAGATGAGCATGAAACGATCTGAAAAATAGGAGGAACATGAAGCGGTGTTGAAAAACATGAAGCGCCTGAAAAGGTGTGAGAAATATGAAGAGCTTCAAATGGTGTCAAAAATATGAGGAGCATGAAACGGTCTGGAAAATCCGAGTAGCATGAAACGGTGATCAAAAACATGAAGAGCCTGAAAAGTTGTGAAAAATATGAAGAGCTTTAAAAGGTGTCAAAATATGAGGAGCATGAAACGTTCTGAAAAATAGGAGGATCATGAAACGGTGTTCAAAAACATGAAGAGTCTGAAAGGTGTGAAAAATATGAAGAGCCTCAAAAAATGTCAAAAATATAAGGAGTATGAAATGGTCTCAAAAATAGGAGGAGCCAGAAGCGGTGTTGAAAAACATGAAGAGCCTGAAACCAGTGAAAAATATGAAGAGCTTCAAAAATGTGAAAAATATGAAGAGCTTCAAAAGGTGTGAAAAATATGAAGAGCTTCAAAAGTTGTCAAAAATGAGATGTGCATGAAACGGACTGAAATATAGAAGGAGCATGAAGTGATGTTGAAAAACATGAAGAGCCTGAAAATGTGTGAAATATAGGAAGTGCTTCAAAAGGTGTCAAAAATATGAGGAGCATGAAACGGTCTGAAAACTAGGAGGAGCATGAAGCGGTGTTGAGAAACATGAAGAGCCTTAAAAGGTGTGAAAAATATGAAGAGATTCAAAAGGTGTCAGAAATATGGGGAGCATGAAATGGTCTGAAAAGTAGGAGGAGCATGAAGTGGTTGTGAAAAACTTCAAGAGCCTGAAAAGGTGTGCAAAATATGAAGAGCTTCAAAAGGTGTGAAATTCATGAGGAGATGAAACGGTCTGACAAAGAGGAGGGTCATGAAGCGGTGTTCAAAAACCTGCAGAGGCTGAAAAGGTGTGAAAAATACGAAGAGCTTCAAAAGGTGTCAAAAATATGAGGAGCATGAAACGGTCTGAAAAAGAGGAGGAGCATGAAGGGGTGTTGAAAAACATGAAGAGCCTGAAAACGTGTGAAAAATATGAAGAGCTTCAAAAATGTGAAAAATATGAAGAGCTTCAAAAGGTGTGAAAAATACGACGAGCTTCAATGGTGTCAAAAATGAGATGAACATGAAACGGTCTGAAACATAGGAGGAGAATGAAGCGGTTTTGAAAATCATGAAGAGCCTGAAAGGGTGTGAAAAATATGGAGAGCTTCAAAAGTTGTGAAAAATATGAAGAGTTTGAAAAGGTGTCAAAAATATGAGGATCATGAAACGGTCTGAAAAAAAGGAGGAGCATGAAACTGTGTTCAAAAACATGAAGAGCCTGAAAATGTGTGAAAAATATGAAGAGCTTCAAAAATGTGAAAAATATGAAGAGCTTCAAAAGGTGTGAAAAATAGGAAGAGCTTCAAAAGGTGTCAAAAATGAGATTACCATGAAACGGTCTGAAAAATAGGAGGAGCATGAAGCAGTGTTGAAAATCATGAAGAGCCTGAAAAGTTGTGAAAAATATGAAGAGTTTCAAAAGGTGTGAAAAACATGAACAGCTTCAAAAGGTGTCAAAAAGATATGAGCCTGAACGGTCTGAAAAATAGGAGGACCATGAAACTGTGTTCAAAAACATGAAGAGCCTGAAAATGTGTGAAAAATATGAAGAGCTTCAAAAATGTGAAAAATATGAAGAGCTTCAAAAGGTGTGAAAAATAGGAAGAGCTTCAAAAGGTGTCAAAAATGAGATTACCATGAAACGGTCTGAAAAATAGGAGGAGCAATAAACGGTATTCAAACAAATGAAGAGCGTGAAAAGGTGTGAAAAATATGAAGAGCTTCAAAAGCTGTCAAAAATATGAGGAGCATGAAACGGTCTAAAAAATAGGAGGAGCATGAAGCGGTGTTCAAAAACATGAAGAGCTTGAATAGGTGTGAGAAATATGAAGAGCTTCAAAAGGTGTCAATAATATGAGGAGCATGAAATGGTCTGAAAAATAGGAGGAGGATGAAGCGATGTTCAAAAACATGAAGAGCCTGAAAAGATGTGAAAAATATGAAGAGATTTAAAATGTGTGAAAAATATGAGGAGCATGAAACGTTCTGAAAAATAGGAGGACCATGAAGCGGTGTTCAAAAACATGAAGAGACTGGAAAGGTGTGAAAAATATGAAGACTCTCAAAAAATATCAAAAATATGAGGAGTATGAAAGAGTCTGAAAAATAGGAGGAGCATGAAGCGGTGTTGAAAAACATGAAGAGCCTGAAAATAAGTGAAAAATAT